>NC_138775.1:133603757-133809757 GCF_965119305.1 Pelophylax lessonae | reverse complement strand
TGAACTAGAAGTTGAAATATTCTGGGATTCAGTTCCCATTCTGTCTGCTTGATGGAATGGCGACTGAGGAAGTTCACTTCCCAGCTGTCCTTCCCTTTTATATGCACTGCCGATAGAGAAATCACTCTCTTTTCTGCCCAGCCCAGTGTCTCCTGAGCTAACTTTAACAGGGTGTTCGATCTGGTCCCCCCTTGATGATTCAAGTAAGCTACTGTTGTAGCATTGCCTGAATGGATTTGGACTTCTTTCCCTGAAATGTCCTTTTCGAATGCTCTTATTGCTTCTCCCACCGCTTTCAGCTCTCTGTAGTTGGATGAGGCCTGACTTATCTGTATATCCCAGGTGCCCTGGGCATGAGCTCATTCAAGATGAGCTCCCCACCCCTCGGAACTTGCATCCGTGGTGATCTTTCAGGGTTGCTCTTGACCCCAGAGTCGCCCTTCCCTCAGATTTTTGAGAACTGTCCACCATTTTAGGGATATTACTTGCGGGGAGAGCGTAATTTTTTCGTCTAGGGACTCTGTTTCTTGTTCCAAGAGAGCAAGTGGAAAAATTGGAGGTGTCATGAGTGCAATTTGGCCCACTCTACAGCTGGGATACAAGCTGTCATCAGACCCAAAATCCTCATGATCTGTCTCCAGGAACACCGAGGATGAGAACAGACATTTTCCACCGCCGAGGCCACTTTTTCCACCTTTTCCTCTGGGAGAAAAAGTCCCTTTACTCTGGAATCTATCTATCTTGTACCCCAGATAGACTTGAACCTGTGCTGGCTCTATTGAGGATTTCTCCACATTCATCAGCCACCCTACCGTCTGTAGGACTGACATCACTTTTTGGGTGCCTGCCGTGGCCTGTTTTGCTGATCTTGCAAAGATCAACATATCGTCCAGATAAGGGATCAAACTTAGGCCCTGAAGATGAAGATGGCCTACTACTTCTGCCAAGATCTTCGTAAAGATCCTTGGACTGGCTGCCAAGCCAAAAGGAAGAGCTCTGAACTGCCAGTGTGCAGTTCCTTCTTCCATCACTACTGCGAATCTGAATAATGCTTGATGTTCCGGACAAATTGGGACATGCAGGTAAGCATCCCTTAGATCCAGTGTGGTCATAAATTGATGTTCTGAAACGCATTTTTTCTGACCGCATAAATGTTCTCCATAGAGAACTTCTTGTATATTAGAAATTTGTTTAATTTTTGAGGTTTATGACTAGCCGGAATTTTCCTGAGGGCTTTGGTACCACAAATATGTGGGAGTAAAAGCCTTGGAATACCTGACTTAATGGTACAGGTGTAATCACCCTCTGTTATGCTAACTCTTGAATACCTTCTAGCAGTGCTTTCTTCTTTTGTTTTACTCTTGAGGGATATGTCATTGTTATTTCTGTCACTGGCTGAGAGGAAAACTCCAGTCGGTAACCTTCCCGGATGATCTGGAGAATATAGGGGCTGGTTGAGATGGTTTGGGAAATTGGGAAATGAAATGGGCTAACCTGCCCCCTACCCCGACGCTGGCGTCACTTGGTCTCTTTAGGATTGGGTCCAGGTTTAAGGAAAAATCGGATTTTTGTAAGATCTTACCGTAAAATCCTTTTCTCTTAGCTCATTGACAGACGTAGTCTTCTTGATTCACAAGAACTGGGTTATGTTGTCTCCGCAGGAGTAGGACTAGGCAGAAAGAAAAAACGTTCTGGCTCCACCCTAGGGGCAGTCCCAGAGGGTATATCCTCCCTCTCTCTGCTACAAGGCATCAGTTCTGTCACAAAGCAGCAACAGAGAATTTAACCCAACCCAATGATAGAGGGGCGGGTACTACGTCTGTCAATGAGCTAAGAGAAAAGGATTTTACGGTAAGATCTTACAAAAATCCGATTTTCTCTGTCGCTCATTGACAGACGTAGTCTTCTTGATTCACAAGAACTGGGACATCCAGAAGCAGTGCCACAAATGAGGGGTGGGATTGACAGAAATCAAAATCCAATCTAGAAGGCCCAACCGGTGCCAAACTAGAAGTTTTAAAGGCTCATTATAAACAGAAATAAAAATTCCAACGGAAAAAAACCCTCGAGGTAGACCACTGGTCTCCTCAAATGGCGGCCTGCAAAACCTTGCGGCCAAACGAGGCATCAGACGATGCCATTACATCAACTTTATAATGTTTTTTAAAGGTATGCACCGACGACCAGGTAGCCGCCTTGCACACCTGGACCACTGACGCCTGATGGCGAAAGGCCCATGACGCACTAAGTGCCCGAGTGGAGTGCGCCTTAACAGGGAACGGGGGCTCCCGACCCTTAATAGAATAAGCCTGTACCACCGTCTGTCTGATCCATTTGGAAATAGTCGCGGCAGATGCAGGCAACCCCTTTTTGGGTCCATCCGGGATCACAAAAAGTGAATCCGTCTTGCGAAACGAGTCTGTCGTTTTCAAGTATACCCTGATCGCCCGGACCACATCCAAGGAGTGTAAAGCAAACTCCCGAGGATGACTGGGCTTAGGACACAGGGAAGGTAATACAATTTCTTCATTCAGATGAAATTCTGAAACCACTTTTGGTAGGAAGGATGGATTCGGACGAAGAACCACCTTATCTCTATGAACCACCAGATATGGGGAACGACAAGATAATGCGGCCAGTTCTGACACCCTGCGTGCAGAAGTGATAGCCACCAAGAAGGCCACCTTCTGGGACAACGTAGGTAGAGGAATCTCCCTAATATCTTCAAAGGGAGGTTTCTGAAGAACCGACAATACTAAATTAAGATCCAAGGGTGGTAACGGCGCGCGCACTGGCGGAGCCAGATGTCGCACCCCCTGGATGAAATTCCGCACCAAGGAATGAGTAGCCAAAGGCTTCTGAAAGAAGATAGCTAATGCTGAGACCTGACCCTTGATAGTACTCAAGGCCAGTTTCTGCTCAACCCCTTGTTGCAGAAAAGCTAATATTCGACTAACCGAATAAGACCGTGGACGGAACCCCAGAGGTTCACACCATGCAATGTAGGACTTCCATGTGCGATGATAAATCTTTCTGGAAGTCGCTTTCCTTGCTTTAACTAAAGTAGGAATAACTGAAGCTGACAATCCCTTGTCCTTCAGCACCTGGGTCTCGATAGCCAGGCCGTTAAAGCCAGCGATCGTAAAGCAGGATGGAAGATCGGTCCCTGAGACAGTAGGTCCTCCCTGAGGGGAAGTCTCCACGGGACGTCCGCCACCAGTCTGACCAAGTTGGCGTACCACGCTCGGCGAGGCCAGTCCGGAGCTACCAGGATTACTGGAATTCCTTCCTCCTCTATCCTGCGAAGAAGTCTTGGCAGTAACCCGAGAGGAGGGAAGGCATACATTAGCTGGTATTGCCCCCACGGGGCGATCAGTGCGTCTGCGGTCTCTGCTAGAGGATCGCGGGAGCGAGCCACGAATCTCTGTACTTTCCTGTTGAATCGTGATGCCAACAGATCCACATCCGGGGTGCCCCAACGTAGGCACAACTGGTGGAAAACTTCTGGATGGAGGGACCATTCCCCCTGATCCAGAGTCTGACGGCTGAGATAATCTGCCTGCCAATTTTCCACCCCCGGAATGAACACCGCAGAGATCGCTGGAACAAAACGTTCCGCCCAGCGAAGAATGCAAGCCACTTCCTTGGCCGCTCGGACACTCTTGGTGCCCCCCTGGTGATTGACATAAGCCACGGCCGTGGCGTTGTCCGACTGGATCCGAACCGGGCTTCCCTGGAGCTGCTCGGTCCAGTGAATCAGACAAAGTCTGATCGCTCTCAGTTCCAATACATTTATCGGCAACCTGGATTCTTCCGGGGACCAAAGTCCCTGGACAGATAACTGACCGAGAATTCCTCCCCATCCGGATAGACTGGCATCCGTGGTCACTATCGTCCAATATATTGGCAGAAATGACTTTCCCTGGCTGAGCATCGGAGACCGAAGCCACCAGACCAGAGATATTCGAGCCTCTGGGTGGGAACCAGAAATGACTTTTGCTGGTTCACCAGCCACCCGAATTCCTGTAAAGAAATTATAGTAATTTCTATGTTTTGTAGCAGGGTCTGAGGAGACTCTGCATGAAGTAGGAGATCGTCTAGGTAACCTAGAATCGATATGCCTCTTTGGCGCAGTAGTGCCAACATTGGGGCCAACACCTTCGTGAAGACCCGAGGAGCCGTGGCGAGACCGAAAGGTAACGCCACAAACTGATAGTGGTTCTCTTCTACGGAAAAGCGTAGAAACCGCTGATGTCCTGCGAAAATGGGAATGTGAAGATAGGCGTCCTTGATGTCTATGGACGCTAGGACATCGCCTGGATGCAGGAAGGCTGCTACTGTGCGAATGGATTCCATCTTGAATTTTCTTATGTTGAGAAAGGAATTGAGTGCCCTTAAGTCCAGAATTGGACGCACTTTGCCCTCTTTCCTGGGTATTGTAAATAGGTTTGAATAAAACCCCTGAAAACGTTCTGTCCAAGGAACGTGGACTACCACTCCTTGTTGTAGTAAATCCGTGACTGCTCTCCGTAGATCTTCTAGACGATCCGGGGATAGTCGGATATTGGAAGGGAAGAATCGCGCCGGTGGGAGAGATCGAAACTCGATCTTGTACCCTGACCTTATGACTTCGCAAACCCACTTGTCCGGGATTCTGGAAAGCCATGGATCCGGGAACCGGCGAAGACGTCCCCCCACCCCAGTTATGGGTGGGGGCGCACCTTCAGGCTTTGGACGATTTATCTTCAGGTCTGGAGGGGGCGGGCTTTTGCTTGCCCGACCAACGTCCCCTGAAGCCTCCTGAAGGAGCTTTGGAGGACTTAATTTTTTCACCCGCGGGACGAAAAAACTTTTTGTGAGCAGAGAAAGAAGGCCCTCGTCTTTGACGAGGTCCTTTACCTTTAACATTTTGCGGTAAAAAGGTGCTCTTTCCTCCCGTGAGATCCTTAATGATCTCATCTAAGTTGGCTCCAAATAGACGCTCTCCTAAAAAGGGGATATTAGCCAATGCTTTTTTGGAACCTTGGTCGGCTAACCAACCTTTTAGCCACAGTGTACGCCTGAGAACCACTGCTGAAACTGATGCTCGCGCCAATAATGGAGTGGCGTCTAACGCCGCATCACACACAAACTGTAACCCCTGTATCATTTGTTCCAACAAATCTGATACCGCCTGAGGGACTTCTTCTAAGTCCCGGCGCAACCACTTGGTCCATTCAGTTACAGTCTGCGAAACCAGTCCAATAGCAATTATTGGTCTGAAAGCTGATCCAATCAAGGAAAACATGGTGCGAGACATAGCTTCTATCTTGCGATCCACTGGATCTTTAAAAGACGGAGCGTCTTCTAAAGGAATAACCGTGGCTTTATTCAATCTAACAATTGGTGAATCCACCACAGGTGGTTCTGTCCATTTCTTAATGAGGGTTTCCTCAAACGGATAACGCCTGTTAATGCGTTTAGAAATAGCAGAAGTGCGTTTTGGCAGACTCCATTCTTCTTTGATTGGATTGCCAAAACATTTGGGCAATGGAAAAACCTTCGCTACTTTGATGCGTTTTTTAGTCCCAAAGGGGATTTCAGTTTCAGCTATTTCCGACGGAATACCCTGTAATCTTAAGGTTTCTTGAACAGATACAATGAGTGCGTTTACCAACGCTTCCTTTTGGGCTATGGCTGATGCCGAAACATCCTCCTCACTGTCTGAAGAGACAGTACCCGAGACACCAATCCCAGATGAAGTACCTGCAACTGTAGAAATAGGCTCAGATTCTGAATCCGAAGTTTCAGATAATAAGGGGTTAGGCGGGGGTCGCTTTCTTGCGCCCTGTCCCTGACAAGCCACTTCCACCCGGGACACAAAAGTTTCCATAATAGCTGACAATAATTCAACCGTCAGTGGGGTGCTGGAGGATCCTGCAGACACCTCGAGGGGATCCGGTGGAGATACATGAGTGGCAGGGTCCATGTTAATTCAGGACACCTCTGCCAGAAAAAACAAAAACTTTTTTTTTTTTTTTTTTTTTTTAAATAAAAAATACCTCTTTTTTTTTTTTTTATGTGTATCCACCTAGCGCAATAGCGCCCCTCAGAGTACCTGCTTCTCGATCCCCACAGAGAGAGAGAGGGACCCTCAAGGCTCACCACCCGATGCAGAGAAGTTTCCAACCAACTGCAGTTAGCGTCTGTCTTTTACAGACTGGAAAGAGCTGTGTTAGTTTTCCCAGGTAGAAGGACGTGGCTCCGCCCCCTGTGTACGCCTTCCGGCGTTCCCAGCTCTCCACGAGGTAGCTGGGCTCATCAAACATGGCCGCCCCCATACAGGAGACAATAGACTCCAAAAACATGGTGGTCGGCGTGACCTGAGGACATTCATGCACCCGGTCTACGGCAAAATGGCGGCGGACTGCCAAAATCGTTTTTCCCAGCACATCCACCTGCATCTCTGCTAAATGGCGGTTTATCGATCTGCAGGAGGTACACTACAATTAAGGTAGGATTATACCTCCTATGTCTGCTGTAATACTACAGTCTGCTGGGTAGAGTGTTAGCTCTCAAACCAAGTCCACTTCCCACCAAACACATGCTGTATTTACAAGGGGGACTTTTAGTGTCAGACAGATACTGACCATGTACGGAGGGGCCCATAATTCATACTGCCTCATAACGAGGAAAAAAGGGGACGTTTACTCACCATACCGAACCGACAGGCACCCTCTCTTCACAATACCCTCTCCACCGGGGTGGGGGGTTGTGGACCACTCCGGACGCCTCGACTCTCTGGTTCCTGGCGTCCAAGCGAGACTTTTAACTCGCAAGGTCAGTCCCTCCAATGGGACTCCGTCGTGGCCGACCCAGCGCGGAGCTCTGGTCTGCACGCGCTCGTAGGCAGAAACCGGGGTGACCACTGGATCTCAACATCCAGCCCGTCGCCCGGCCCCGCATACTTACTTGAATGTGTCGCGGCCGACCAAGCACAATGCAATGGTCTGCGCGCGCTCGTAGGCCGGCTGGGGTGACCACTAGTGTCGCCCAGTCCGGCGTATTTGCTTGAAGATCTCACAGGAAAAAACACTGGAGAAAAAACTACCTAAAAAATATTTTTTCTAAAAAAAAAAATCTTGCCAGGACCAGAGATCCCAGCAAGGAACTTAGGTCCTTACTCCTGACTAGACAGAAAAAAACTGATGCCTTGTAGCAGAGAGAGGGAGGATATACCCTCTGGGACTGCCCCTAGGGTGGAGCCAGAACGTTTTTTCTTTCTGCCTAGTCCTACTCCTGCGGAGACAACATAACCCAGTTCTTGTGAATCAAGAAGACTACGTCTGTCAATGAGCGACAGAGAAAGCAAGTTAGCTCCTTGTTTTCCCTTTGCCGGACCACCTCTCCTGGTTTGCCCCCTGAAAGGCCTTTGTTGGTTTCTGTCTTGGAAGTTCCGAAAGGAATACCTCCCCAACTTGTCCTTCCTCTTAGTAGGGATTTTTTTACCCTTCTCTGAGGATCTGGATAAAACATCATCCAGCCCAGAGCCAAACAAAAAAGACCCTTCATAAGGTAATGCGCAAAGTCTCAGCTTGGAAGATATATCTCCTTCCCATGCTTTGACCCAAACTGCCCTCCTAGCAGAATTCATCAGAGCTGCTGTTCTTGCAGAGGCTAATATTGACTCTACTGCTGAGTCTGCTAAGACACCGCTTTCCCAATCACAGATAGGGAATCTAGTAAGTCTTGTGATCCCTCCATTGTAGAGATATGTTTTGACAATTCCTTGATCCACAAATCTACATTTCTGGCCATACAGGTATCTGCTAGGGCTGTAGTCATATTATATGAGTTAGAAGCCAAAGCCTTTTTTAGTAAGGATTCGATCTTGAGATCCATGACACCTTTAATGTGACCAGCATTTTTAAAGGACAAATCTGACCTCTTTGATAGCTGGGCCAGAGGAGCGTCTAGTTTAGGGCTTTTTATAAACTCCTCCAATTCCTGTTCCTCAAAAGGATACCTTCTTTTCCAGTTTTTTGGTCTGGATAAGGCATTCATAGGAAATTTCCATTCCTGGTCAATCATGTCCTTTAAAGACTGGTGGATGGGAATTGCTCTGTACTGGGCTCTTCCCAAGCCCTTGTACACTTTATCCTTAATGGAAGACTCTTTGACCGGAGTTGGGATCCCTTCAGTGGCATGCACCACTTTAAGGAGACCCTCCATACACTAAAGGAAAGAGACTCTTGTTTCTTTTGAAACTATCCCTTTCCTTCTCATTGTCACTGTTTGACTCCTTGTCTGAACTGGATGGGGATCTAATGTGACTAGTGCCTTCCCCTGGATCCTCCTCCTCCCTAACTTGTGAGGAGGGAATGGGTTGGGATCCTGACGAGAGAAGAGGGTCCTCTTGACCACACACTATCCTGGGAGGATAACCTATCCCTTGATATTTCCTCTGTCTGTGTTGGGGTCTGAGTGATAGCTGCTGCAGTCCTAAATGACTGAATAGTAGCCAACATCTCATCCTGCATTGATTTAAGGAAACCTTTCATTAAAACAGATGCTTCTTGCCCTGCCAATTTATTAATACATGTATGGCACAATGGCTTTAAGTAAGACCTCGACAACTTATCCCCACAGTTACCACACTTTCTAGTCATGTTAGTGCTGGTGTTAGATGGGGGTCTGGTCTGGCAGGTGCCTCCTGTGTAGCTGGAAGACCTGTGCATAGACACAAGAAGAGAAAACATTTGTTTGCAACAGACATATTTAGTCTAACACTGCGGCTGCTCAATCAGGAAAGAAAAAGGCATGACTGTCTCCTATAGACAGCAGTCAGCCCCGCCACCACTGTAGTCACTTACCCAGTTTTTCTGAGTTTCCTACAGCCACCTGCACTGACGCTTTCTCCTCTGTGGGAAGTGCGGTCGTTCGAGTCTCTTTGGGGTGTTTCAGCCCCTTCGTAGCCATGAGTGCTCGTGGATCCGGCGTCTCCTCCCTCTCAAGCTTCCTTCCGGGTACTGCTCGCTCCTCCTCTTCTGACCGGAACTTCCTTTTCCAACTCTTTGGTGGGAAATTTGAAATTCTTACCGTCCAGCAATAGAGGAGCAATGGAAGAGACTCTTCCTGCAGAGACAACACGTATGGAGGGACCTTCTCCTTAAGGTAACCGACTACCCGACATGTTTGGCGACCTGTAAGTTCCTGTTTCCAGGACACAGATAGGGAGGAACCTCTCATAGGCTGTCCGTACCTGTCTTACAGGGGTACCTATCAGACACTCCTTTGCCTTCAGGTCAGAGAAAAAAACAAACGTTCCGGTGTAAGGTTGGAAACACAACTGAACTGAAGCTCAAGGATGGGTGGGACCTTTTTAACAGCTGCAAATTAGTTGTGTTTCCTGTAGCGTGGAGCCACAATCTCTCATATGTAGGCCGTCCTGAAAGGGTGAAATGAGAAAAATGCATTTAAGGGCTGGCTTGACGCTGGCTGAATGCCGGTCAACGCCCATAGGCGCTCGAGAATCTGACTCACTGTCGGTGAACTTAAACTTGACTTCTGACACTTCCTCACAGCTCAAAAGTCCTTTAAAGCACTCCCTGTAGACTTCACTGACCGAGGTAATCTCTTGTAATGCTGCAGCAACTGTTAACACTGTAAACACTGCACTGTATACTCTGCACTTCAGGGCCCAACCACTGGCACCCCCTTTATTTTGCTCCTGCACCAGCTAGCTAGCTCCTGGATACCTCTGACCTTCTCCACAGTGGTCCCCTCTGCTAGGCAGACCCCCAGCAGCAGTTTACAGTACTCGTGACTGGGAATGCTTGCCTGAAACTCGACCCCTCACAGCTCCACTGGTCCTCAGCACACTGGATCCTCTCCTGCAGCTCAGCCCTGTGTCCCCTCAGGCAAGCTGCCTGAGACACCTGATTCCTCCTGATAGGAGGAGAGACACCTATCGCCTCTCCTGGGACTCTGCTTCCTGCCAAAGACAATCTGTCATGTGCTCCCCACAGACTTATACCCCTTCCCAGAATGCTCTGCGGCAGAATCTGCCCTTCCAGGATGGATACAAGCCCAGGTGTGCTATTGGTCAGGTTTCCTCCACTGCCCAATGAGAGCCCTCATTGGGACACAATGGGGAGACTCCCCAACACAACAGGCACACCTGGGAACACATACAAGCCTAGATGAAAATCATGGCCCTGCTGGTAAGACTATACTTTATCTTAGCACCTACCATGGAGGGTGCATATATATATATATTAGTGTGACAAGTGCCATGGGCTACTGGAGGAGTGTGGAGGCCAGCCTCCTGCCCACGGACTACGGGCCCTGGCTTGTAGGGGAGTGCACCTCTGTGTGGGGGTATATGCTGGAGGACCATGGGAGTAGTGTTGCTTTGGACTCAAATCCATGTCACCCCAAGATACAGACTCAGACTGGGATCAATGTTACAGGCCTAAAGCGGCCTGTTGCCGCAGAGGACTTCTCCACACATTGAGAGACTAAAGAGATGCTAATGATGTCTACTGTGGGGATGTGTATTGACAGTTATAATAAGGGGTGTTGAAAATGGAGATGGGCAGTCAGAGCCTACGTCTTCTGCTTTCATCTGTTTAGAGGTTAAGTGTGTTCACATTTCTAGGAAAGTGTATTCAGCTATGTTTGGGCTGGTTGTTTGTGGAGTCAATTATGATAATGCTAATCCTGTCTGAGCCTGCAATGTCATTCACCTGTTTCTGTCCAGATGGCCAGGTATGTTAATTATGTTCTGTATACAATACATTTGCATGATGTAATCAAGCACCTAAAACTGTATATATTGGAAGTGAGTAGGTGAATAAAGTGTCTTTTGTTTTACCCTTCATTGAGCTTAGGCTAATGTTTGGGGGGAATTGAGGGGCCAGGTCACTGCATCACGTGAGAATCTGGAGACCTAAGACCGAAATACTTGGTCCAAGTATTGGGGATCGGTTACATACATATATATATATATATACATACACATACACACACACATACAGGTCCCTCTCAAAAAATTAGCATATTGTGATAAAGTTCATTATTTTCTGTAATGTACTGATAAACAGTAGACTTTTATATATTTTAGATTCATTACACACAACTGAAGTAGTGCAAGCCTTTTATTGTTTTAAAATTGATGATTTTGGCATACAGCTCATGAAAACCCAAAATTCCCATCTCAAAAAATTAGCATATCATGAAAAGGTTCTCTAAACGAGCCATTAACCTAATCATCCGAATCAACTAATTAACTCTAAACACCTGCAAAAGATTCCTGAGGCTTTTAAAAACTCCCAGCCTGGTTCATTACTCAAAACTGCAATCATGGGTTAAGACTTCCGACCTGACTGCTGTCCAGAAGGCCATCATTGACACCCTCAAGCAAGAGGGTAAGACACAGAAAGACATTTCTGAACGAATAGGCTGTTCCCAGAGTGCTGTATCAAAGCACCTCAGTGGGAAGTCTGTGGAAAGGAAAAAGTGTGGCAGAAAACGCTGCACAATGAGAAGAGGTGACCAGACCCTGAGGAAGATTGTGGGGAAGGACCGATTCCAGACCTTAGGGCACCTGCGGAAGCAGTGGACAGTCTGGAGTAGAAACATCTAGAGCCACCGTGTACAGGCGTGTGCAGGAAATGCGCTACAGGTGCCGCATTCCCCAGGTCAAGCCACTTTTGAACCAGAAACAGCGGCAGAAGCGCCTGACCTGGGCTACAGAGAAGCAGCACTGGACTGTTGCTCAGTGGTCCAAATTACTTTTTTCGGATGAAAGCAAATTTTGCATGTCATTCGGAAATCAAGGTGCCAGAGTCTGGAGGAAGACTGGGGAGAGGGAAATGCAAAATGCCTGAAGTCCAGTGTCAAGTAACCACAGTCAGTGATGGTCTGGGGTGCCATGTCAGCTGCTGGTGTTGGTCCACTGTGTTTTATCAAGGGCAGGGTCAATGCAGCTAGCTATAAGGAGATTTTGGAGCACTTCATGCTTCCATCTGCTGAAAAGCTTTATGGAGATGAAGATTTAATTTTTCAGCACGACCTGGCACCTGCTCACAGTGCCAAAACCACTGGTAAATGGTTTACTGACCATGGTATTACTGTGCTCAATTGGCCTGCCAACTCTCCTGACCTGAACCCCATAGAGAATCTGTGTGATGTTGTGAAGAGAAAGTTGAGAGACGCAAGACCCAACACTCTGGATGAGCTCAAGGCTGCTATCGAAGCATCTTGGGCCTCCATAACACCTCAGCAGTGCCACAGACTGATTGCCTCCATGCAGAGGCGTAACTAGAACCTTCAGGGCCCCGATGCAAGAAACCATGAAGGGCCCCCCAGACTCCTGGCCGGGGCCCTTCCCTTCAAGCCCGGGGCTCTTCCCACTAATCCTGGGGCTCTTTACTCTCATTGCATGGCCTTTTATTATGGTCCCGCATCAGGATCCTTTCACAAGTTCTGCAGTGGGCCCCCTTCCTGCAATCTTGGGGCCTCCCCACAGTGGTGAAATGCCAGGGCCCGGTCGCAAGTGTGACCTTTGAGATCCTAGAAGTTCACCCACTGGTTTGCTACCGGGCCCCCTGGAGCATGGGGCCCGGTAGCGATTGCAACCCCTGTAGTTACGCCCCTGCCTCCATGCCACGCAGCATTGAAGCAGTCATTTCTGCAAAAGGATTCCCAACCAAGTATTGAGTGCATAACTGAACATAATTATTTGAAGGTTGACTTTTTTTGTATTAAAAACACTTTTTTTATTGGTCGGATGAAATATGCTAATTTTTTGAGATAGGAATTTGGGTTTTTCATGAGCTGTATGCCAAAATCAATTTTAAAACAATAAAAGGCTTGCACTACTTCAGTTGTGTGTAATGAATCTAAAATATATGAAAGTCTAATGTTTATCAGTACATTACAGAAAATAATGAACTTTATCACAATATGCTAATTTTTTGAGAGGGACCTGTGTATATATATATATATATATATATATATATATATATATATATATATATATATATATATATATATCTGCACATCGCATCTGAACTCTGCTCTGTTGGGACCACAAACAGCACAGTCCAGGGGGGTAGAGCAAAGAGTCAGTTGGCCGACAGTCACCAGCTCTCTGCTCACGGAGCTCTGAGAACTGAGCGATCTGCAGTCTTTGATCGCTTGGTTCTAAGTCTTCGAGCCAGCAGGAGAGGACTAAGGCTGCATCTACATAATCAAGTATGATTTTTGAAAAAAAAAAAAAAAACCTTTTATGTTCCAGGCATGTGGTATTTAAGGAATGAAAAAATATAATAGCCAATTTTGAGTAGTCCTACAAAGGTGCAGAACTTGAGCTGTAAGGAGCAGGGTGTCAATTTGAAGATTTGATAGATAGATACAAGAAACACTTTCAAGAACATCGGAGAATGGTAATGGCTATTCAACAAGAAAAAATAGACTTGTCTAAAGATATAGTATTGACTTCCCAAATATCACAGCAAAAAAGGACTTTAAAGCAGGGTTTCTCAACCAGGGTTCTATGGAATCACAGGTTCTAGGATCCTGCCCAAATCTTACAGGAGCTGCAGAGGTGAACCATCCATCATTCACCCCCCCCCCCCCACTAATGCTTTTAAATGTTATACCACAGACTCTTAGTGTGTTTATCCATGGAATAATTGCTAATACATTAAACAGAGGAGCACTGGATGCTGTGTGTCATTTTTATACATTTCTTTGTTTCAGGGCTCTATGGAACCCTAGGGTTCCTCCAGAGGATACCAGGTGAATATAGTATAAAAAAATTACACATGCATACCCTTCTTCCACCAAGACTTTTCTTTTCATAGGTGGAAGGGTATTTATACATGTCATTTCTTATACCATTTTCATTCAGATAGATATTTGACATTTAAGGTTTTTAGTATGTACTTAATTGAACTTCGTCGTTTGATACACCACGTGTGTCCTGTGAAAGCAACTTTCCTTTGGCATTCTTAGTCACCATTTTTCTTTTGTATTAATACTTATGCTGCAGGGCCCGCACTGACTGCGTTGGCATGTTTCTATGGTTTACACAATTTTACCTCTTTATTAGCAGTAAAAACAGACGGAGGTTCACTGTGTCCATCCCACTGGATAGTGCATGAAATAAAATACTGCATGGTTGCATGAAATAAATATAGCATATTGCAATGAAATGGTGTGAAGAAAAGTCTGGTTGGCCACACTTCCATAAAATCACCTTAATTGACACATAATTCACGCTGACAATCCACAATGTACAAGGGGAGGCCAATAAGTTCTTACCCTCACCATGATCTAGATGTGCTAGGTATTTGGATATTTGCAGGTTTTTAAGTGGATATCTTTGTAATCTGCATGCCAATTTGTGGTGAATTATAGTTCGAGTCAAGAGAAATGCGTTCCAAGGTTACTGACAACTTTCCAAAAACAGCAAAGAGTAGAATTTGCACAAAGCATTTTGAACCTGTACCACAACAAGGAGGAGGACTTTTTAAACAGATTAGTGACCATGGGTGAAAGCTGGGTATATCTATATGACCCTGAGACTAAAGAAATGAGTAAAACGTGCTTAATCGCCCACCACCAAAAAGGATAAGGTGCAACATTCATTCAGCAAGGTCATGTTGTCAGCTGGTTTTCCTCCAAATCTGCATACTTCTATGCGGATGGTAGTAAAGATCTATTCGACAGATGTGAGAAGCGTGTAGACCATAGGAGGTAGATATGTAGATAAGAGTTAGTGGACTACATTTAGAATCCCTAGCACATCTGGATCTTGGTGAGGGTAATAAATTATTGGCCTCCCCTTGTACAGATGAGAGAATTTAGCCACCAGCTAAGTGGCTATATTCCCTCATTTGTACAAAGTTTATTTTATAGAAGTGCAACCAACCAGATTTTTTTTTTTCACACCATGACTTATGTGACAAACATGGCCAGCACCCATTAGTGTGCAGTAGGGGTGAGATAGGTGAAGACTCACCTTGAGCTGTGCTTCACGGTCTATAATTTGATGAAATAGAGCATGCATGCGGTATTTTAGTAGCTTTTTTTTTTTTGTGTGAATTGCAATATAAAAGCTATTTTACCTCAAATTGTAAACAGGAAAATACTGCTTCGTAAATGGAATGGAGCCCACAACTTAAAAAAAAAAAAATGTCACTTAAATGTCCCGCAGATTACAGCATTTATAGACTAAATTTGATACATACCTCTAATTTCCCAGCATTTGACCCTCACAGCACCGTGTTGTCATTGTTCAGCCTTGATGGTCATTTCACCATCTACAAAATAAAGAAAAGATTTGTCGTTGTAGAAAACAAATTGACAGAGAAATTCCATTTCTACTCCACACATTATTCATACACCACAATCATCAAAAAACGTCCCCAAAACAAAGCAACAACATAAGACTACGTAACCTCTTTCATTTCATTCCTCCGGCAAAAAGTCTACATTTTTCAAGAGTAACAAGTTCCCCCCCTACAATTTTCTGCACCATGCTGTAGCCCCAGTTCACATGATGCGGAAATCAGCGCTATTCCAGTGTGGATTCCCGCATCCGATCTCCCTTGCAGGCAGTTCACACTGCCTTCTATGAACTGCTGTGGGTGTCAATATAAAGTTAATGACAACCCCAGATCAGTTCGCAGATCGCAGTGTGAAATGTTAATTCGGATAGAAAACAAATCGCATGGGTGTGATCCAATTCCAGTGCGGAAAAAAAAAAGTTTCTTGCATTATTTTCATGTGAATTCATTGCGAGCTCACCCATACAACTGTATGGCTGAATTAGCATTGCACAGCAGTGCAGTGAGAATCGAATGCAATGTCTGACATCACAGCAGTGTGAACCCAGGCTTAGAGCATTTTTTTTGCCACCTGCATACAATTTGGATACCAAACTAGAATACAATATGCTCATACACTCTCAATCGCCATTCTTCCTAAGGAGTCTCAAAAAATAAACGTTGCTGTGATTTCCTAACCTCTTCTGGACTGCCCCATGTACATTTACTGCAGCGGGGCGGCCTCTTTGTTTGAAATTTCGTACCTGTATGTGATTTCACCCTTCCTCATCTGGGGCGCCTCCGGCGACCACCTCATCCTGTTACACCCAAACACACATGAATTACACATGTTCTAAGGCTGATTTAATGCAGATAAGGCACCAAGTGAGTTTAATTACCACAGAACCTGTGTAGTTAAAGGGGTTTTTAAAGCAGTGCTCCCAATCACTGCCAGCCCCTCTGCTAGGACAACATGTAGTATATGCTGTATGTTTTGAAAAATTCATCTTCTAAATTTCTTAATCCTTCTCCCCCATCAGCGGTCACGTGACCGCCCGTCGCTCTCTTTATCTGATGTATTTACTAAAGAGGGAGGGGCCGAGATTTCTTAATGACATCTGCCAGGCAGTCACGTAACCTCCCTTTGTAGTGTATACATTGGAGGAAGAGAGCGACGGGCGGTCACATGATCGCTGATCTGGAGAAGGATTGAGGTATTTAGAAGATTCATTTTACAAACCGCATACAGTATATACGACATGTTATCCTAGCAGAGGTGCCGACAGTGATTGGAAATAGTAATGTTTGCACCGCTCAGGACAGTGCTAGAAAGGGGCGGCTCAATCACAGTGTACAGGCGGGAGGGGGAGGGGGACACATGAGACAGAAGAGAGAGTGGATGATGGAGGCACGTAAACTTGACCATGATACACCGTGGACAGTTTACAGGGGGGAGGGCAGAACCAGGCAGGATCAGTCAGGTATTGCAGGTGATAGAAGGGGACAAATGACACAGCACAAGCACTGTGCGGTTATCCATGCTTTAAAGAAACGGGATATTTTTCTTTTCTGGGTAACAAACATCCTAACCACTTTCGGGACCGCCCGCTGCAGTTTTATGTTGGTACTTTGATGTTAAATACCGGTGTTATGGCAGCAGCTTGCTGCCATAACCCCGGTATTTTCTTACAGGTTGGGTGGTCCTCTCACATAAAAGTGGTCCCAGTGGTGAATTCACGTGGGATCACTTAGGGGGGGCAGAAGAGGTGCCCCCCCCAGTCATTTTTCCTGCTTACCGGAGCCGTTGGTAGCAGAGAAAACGATCCGGTCCGACCATGTCCCAGGCAGGAAGTCAGGTGAGGGCAAGATGGCCCCCACTTAACTGTATGGCTATGAGGACCGCAGTGACCTCATACATCAATTTCTCCCAATGGCCCATTTTTTCCATGCTGAAATAAAAAAAATACTTTTTTTGCTTTTTAGTGTAGATGCGAGATTTGATTTTTTTTTGACCCCAGATCTCACATTAAAGAGGTCCTGTCCTGCTTATTTCTATTACAAAAGAGGTTTACATTTTTAAAGCATCGCCTTTGGAGATTTTTAAGTACCAATATTTGTTCCCATTCCACGAGCGTGCGCAATTTTGAAGCATGACATGTTGGGTATCTATTTACTCCGCTATTACATATCTTTCACATTTATAAAAAAAAATGGGCTAACTTCACTGGTTCTTATTTTTTTTTATTAAAAAAAGTGAATTTTTTCCAAAAAAACTGCATTCGTAAGACCGCTGCCCAAATACGGTGTGACAAAGTATTGCAATGATCCTTATTTTTTTCTTTAGGGTCTCCGCTAAAAAAAAATATGTTTGGGGGTTCTAAGTAATTTTCTAGCAAAAAATACTGATTTTAACTTGTAAACAAGTGTCAGAAATAGGCCTGGTCCTTATGTGGTTAATACGCATTCAGGTATAAAGGGATGAGGTGGCAACCCTAGACCAGCTCCCGCTGTGACAGGAGCCAATTAGCGGGTCCGGTGGACCCACCGATTGTTACCAAGGCAAACAGAACGGCAGTCTGCCTATGTAAATAAGGCAGATGGCAGTTCTGTGACAAGAGAAGTCAGGGATCCTATGTTTTTGCTAAGCAGGAACACAGATTTCTGTCTTCTTACAGTACAAGCCCATCCCCCACACAGTTGGAAAACACCCCCTAGGGACACATTTACCCTTCGATCACCCCCTGATGTTAACCCCATCCCTGCAAGTGCCATTAGTACAGTTGCAGTGCATATGTTTTAATACTGATCACTGTAGTAGTGTCACTGGTCCCCAAAAAGTGTCAGGGTTTATTTACTAAAGCTAAAGAGTGCAAAATTAGTCCCATTGCTGCATAGATGCCAATCAGTTTCTAACCTCAGCTTGTTAAATTAAGCTTTGGCAGAAAAAAAAAACCTGGAAGCTGATTGGTTCTGTGCAGAATTGGGACTAATTTTGCACTCTCTATCTTTAGTAAATACACCCCTTCATGTACGATTACCTGCCGCAATATTGCAGTCGGCTATAAGTCGCTGATCACCGCCATTACTAGTAAAAAAAAAAAAATAAATACAATATAATAAATACAATACCACATAGTTTGTAGAAATTTGCTCAAACCAAATCAATATACACTTAATGTCGATTTTTTTTTTTTTTGAATTTTCATTTAAAAATTGTCAATTTTTTTTTTTTTGTTTATAGAGCAAAAAATAAATGCAGAGGCGATCAAATACCACCATAAGAAAGCTCTATTAGCAGGGGGGAGGGGAGAGGTTGGGGGAGGCAATGATGTAAAATGGGTCTGTGATGGCTGCGGACCACTAGAAGATTGAGCCAAAGTGCATTAGTCTTCACCTGTAATATCATGCAAACAGATAACATTTAGGGCTGATTTACAGTCAATGCATTTTTAAACAGTTGGCAGTATGAACGCATATGTAAAAAAAAATGAATGTATTCCAATTAGCTTAGTTTATAGCATGGCAGTGCTTTCGTCTGCATGTTAAAAAAAGTACAGCATACTGCACTTTCTGCAAAAAAAAAATGCATTGCAAACATACGTAGATGCATACAAAAAAAATTAACAAAAAAAAAAATTATTCCAAAAAACACTGCAAATGCGCCAAACACGCACTGGGAATGCATGTAAACGCACAACCAATATGCTTGTAGAAACACACAGTTAAAGCGGATATTGTGTATATGACCCCTAGGGTACATTCACACAAGTATTAGTGTATTAATAAATTCTACAAGCAACATTTCCTGCAACGCACATCTTTCAAATGGGTGAATAACAATTTTGACAATAAATGAAACCTGCACTGGAGCTCAGCAGCAGCCAGAGAGCCAGGCAACTAGCATTTTCAGCAGGAGAGATCCACAGTGGCAGGCCACTGTCTCTCCTTTCCTGAAAATGCATGTTTAGTTTTTCTTATTTCTAACACCAGTCTTAGTCAACATAAAAAGTTCTAGAGAAACTGAGCAGGCTGTAAAATGGTTTATAGTATGGGTGACTGTTCAGTATGCATCTAAGTTTAGGCACATAGCAAGGTGCAATAACCATAGCAGCCAATCAGCAACTGACCTATGCTGTTTTCCAGCAGTCATGTGATTGTTTGCTATAAGGGCACACATTGTACTATATATAAATAAAGCCCCAATTGTCACTGAGCTATTATTGAACACCAATGGCTAGGGGTTGCATGCATTCCATTGATCACCAGTATATTGATTTTAGCAGGGGTTCCCTTGCTGTGAAAAGGTCTATGTGGTGCAAGAGCTTATCTGCTTGAATACAAACCATTAAGGCAGGCCCCAGCATAACATAGTTATTAGTAAATTTTAGGAGATTATACATGAATATTGGAACATGTACAGGATTTGTTACATTTTAACAAAGTGCAGAAAAAAAAATAAAGTTTAAACTGTAGTTTTTAAAATCAACATTGCAAACATAATCAAACAATACTTACCAAACAAACATGGCGGCAGCAAACCATGTGCTCACATCTGTAGGCCAAAGGGCAGACTGCTTCACAAGTGGGCGTATTTATAGGTAAATCAGCCTTTTTTTCACCCAACTTTATTTGTGACAGTACCAAACTGACAAAGCTCACAAACTCTAAAAACGTTGAAAATAACTCTTTTTCTCTTGCAGGAAGGGTTTGCATGCGTCGCTGCTCCTGAACAACTGTGGAGAAATGGAAAATAAATTTAAATCAAGGAAAAAATAAAATAAGGCAAAAAAAAAGGTCACACACAGCCACACCCCCTCAACTTTAACTCCTTATCGCCCAGATTCAGTGTTGCCTTTGCTTTGCTCAGGGTCAATTTGGCTGCGGTTGTTGTTTTATGGTTTCAGTTAGCAAAAAAAAAAATTGTCAATTGTTCAAATTCAGCAACCTAATCAGACAAATAGGGTTATTTAATAATGCAGAGTACATTCAGGGCCCATTCATATCTGGGTGTTGTGAAACACACTTCGCGTTTTTAGTGCATTATTAATGCGTTGCGTTACATTTTTACTATCAATGGCACCAAGGAAGACGATTATTTTATTCCCACCAACATCATTGATGGAGCTTATTCTGTCCCCAGCCACACTACTGATGAGCTTATTCTGTCCCCACTCGCACCAAAGATGGGGCTTGTCCTATACCCACCCACACCAATGATGGGG
Organism: Pelophylax lessonae; assembly: GCF_965119305.1. NCBI lineage: Eukaryota > Metazoa > Chordata > Amphibia > Anura > Ranidae > Pelophylax > Pelophylax lessonae. The sequence continues at coordinate 133,789,218 of NC_138775.1, read as the reverse complement.
CTTATCCTACCCCACCAGGGCCGGACTGGCCATAGGGCAGTACAGGCATTTTCCCAGTGGGCCGCGGTCTGCAGACATCACAAAAAGTTCCCTCATAGTCACTGCGGCCGCCGGCCGGCTTCGCGGCCAATCAGCCTTCTGCTCAGGGGGGGTGTGAGTCACACCCCCCCTGAGCAGAAGGCTAATTGGCCGCGAAGCCGGACAAGGAAGTAATCAACACTCGTCACGAGTCACTCTTGTTCTTTCCCGCCAGTGTCATGCTCGGCACGGCCAGCCCAGCCCGAATCTCTCAAGCAGCTGCAGTCAGTCTCAGATGTGGCAGCTTCTTCAACCCGGGGCCCGGGCTGTTCACGGGGGACAGCGGCGATGGCTGCGGGGAGAAGGTAAGTGAGTGCAGAGTGCAGACAGTGCTGTGCTGCCCCGGTGTTACGGGGAAACCGATATCGGGACAACACCGGCCGACCGTGTGTGCTGACTGCTGATCACTCTGCCTGATCCCATCCATCCCTCCCACTGCCATCACTCTACCTGCCCTGATCCCATCCAACCCCCCCCCACTGCCATCACTGCCTGATCCCATCCATCCCTCCCACTGCCTGATCCCATCTCTCCCACTGCCATCACTCTGCCTGCCCTGATCCCATCCATCCCTCCCACTGCCATCACTGCCTGAACCCATCTCTCCCACTGCCATCACTCTGCCTGCCCTGATCCCATCCATCCCCCCACTGCCATCACTACCAGATCCCATCCATCCCCTCCACTGCCATCACTGCCTGATCCCATCCATCCCTCCCACTGCCATCACTCTGCCTGCCCTGATCCCATCCATCCCCCCCACTGCCATCGCTCTGCCTGCCCTGATCCCTCCCCCCACTGCCATCACTCTGCCTGATCCCATCCATCCCCCCACTGCCATCACTGCCTGATCCCATCCATTCCTCCCACTGCCATCACTCTACCTGATCCCATCTCTCCCACTGCCATCACTCTGCCTGCCCTGATCCCATCCATCTCCCCCACTGCCATCACTGCCTGATCCCATCCATCCCCCACACTGCCTGATCCCATCCATCCCTCCCACTGCCATCACTCTACCTGATCCCATCCCTCCCACTGCCATCACTCTGCCTGCCCTGATCCCATCCATCCCCCCCACTGCCATCACTGCCTGATCCCATCCATCCCTCCCACTGCCATCACTCTACCTGATCTCATGTCTCCCACTGCCATCACTCTACCTGATCCCATCCCTCCCACTGCCATCAATCTGCCCGTCCTGATCCCATCCACCCCCCCACTGCCATCACTCTGCCTGATCCCATCCATCACTCCCACTGCCATCACTCTGCCTGATCCCATCCATCCCTCCCACTGCCATCACTCTGCCTGATCCCATCCATCCCTCCCACTGCCATCACTCTGCCTGATCCCATCCATACCTCCCACTGCCATCACTGCCTGATCCCATCCACCCCTCCCACTGCCATCACTCTGCCTGATCCCATCCATCCCTCCCACTGCCATCACTCTGCCTGATCCCATCCATCCCTCCCACTGCCATCACTCTGCCTGATCCCATCCACCCCTCCCACTGCCATCACTCTGCCTGATCCCATCCATCCCTCCGACTGCTATCACTGCCTGATCCCATCTCTCCCACTGCCATCACTCTACCTGATCCCATCTACCCCTCCCACTGCCATCACTCTGCCTGATCCCATCCATCCCTCTGACTGCCATCACTGCCTGATCCCATCTCTCCCACTGCCATCACTCTGCCTGATCCCATCCATCCCTCCCTCCCACTGCCATCACTCTGCCTGATTCCATCCATCCCTCCCACTGCCATCACACTGCCTGATCCCATCCCCTCCCCCCACTGCCATCACTGCCTGATCCCATCCATCCCTCCGACTGCCATCACTCTGCCTGATCCCATCCATCCCTCCCACCGTCATCCCTCTGTCTGATCTCCACCCCTCCCACGAGGCAGTGGTGATGGGGGATAGGGATGACATCAGTAGCGGTGGTGGTGGGGATAGGGATGACATCAGTGGCAGTGAACATTGTCTTTTTTATCCCCACCACCACTGCCACTGATGCTATCCCTATCCTTACCACTACTCCCACTGATGTCAACCCTATCCTCATCATTCCCACTGATGTCATCCCTATCCTCAACACCGTCACTGATGTTATCCCTATCCCAACCACCACTGATGTCAACGCTATCCCCACCACCACCACCACTGATGTCATCCCTATCCCCACCACTGCCACTGATGTCATCCCAATCCCCACTGCCACTGATGTCATTCCTATTCCCACTGCCAATGATGTAACCCCTATCTCCACCACCACTGATGTCACCCCTATCCCCACCACCACTGCCACTGATGTCACCCCTATCCCCACCTCTACCACTGATGTCACCCCTATCCTCACCACCACTGATGTCACCCCTATCCCCACCACCACTGCCACTGACGTCACCCCTTTCCCCACCAACACTGATGTCAACCCTATCCCCACCACCACTGCCACTGATGTCACCCCTATCCCCACCACCACTGCCACTGATGTCACCCCTATCCCCACCACCACTGATGTCACCCCTATCCCCACCACCACCGCAACTGATGTCACCCCTATCCCCACCACCACTGATGTCACCCCTATCCCCACCACCACTGTGCCTATGGAAAATATAGGGTACTGAAATGTTGCCATTTTCGGGCATGCATAGTCTTAAGGTTTGACATGTGGGGTATTTATTTACTTGACACAAACTCATCTTTTATATTTTTACCCAAAAATTGGCTAATATATTTTTTATGTACCCTAAAATTACTATTTCCCTCTTAGCCTGGGTTCACACTAAATGCGGACTGCATCTAAATAGCAACCCGTCCATGCAAACAGATTGCGGAGTGTATGTTAGGTTAACGACACCCCGCAATCGGTTTTCAAAACGCAGCACGATTTGCAGAATCAAATCGCATGGGTGTGCAGGCTAAATATAACTAAAAAACATAGAGAAACTGGTAGTTGTTCATCATTGGTCATTTTGTTTAAAAAAAAAAAAATGGGCTGCTCAGCCTAAAATGCCCGGGCCTATTTTTTGTCCCAGTCCGGGCCTGATCCCAACCCACACGAATGATGGGGCTTATCCTATCCCCACCCACACCAATGATGGGGCTTATCCTATACCCACCCACACGAATGATGGGGCTTATTCTATCCCCACCCACACCAATGATGGGGCTTATCCTATCCCCACCCACAACAATGATGGAGCTTATCCTATACCCACCTACACCAATGATGGGGCTTATCCTATCCCCACCCACACCAATGATGGGGCTTATCCTATCCCCACCCACACCAATGATGGGGCTTATCCTATCCCCACCCACACCAATGATGGGGCTTATCCGATCCCCACCCACACCAATGATGGGGCTTATCCGATCCCCACCCACACCAATGATGGGGGCTTATTCTATCCCCACCCACACCAATGATGGGGCTTATTCTATCCTCATCCACATCAATGATGGGGCTTATTCTATCCCCACTCACACCAATAATTGGGCTTATTATATTCCCACTCACACCAATAATTGGGCTTATTCCATTCCCACTCACACCAATAATTGGGCTTATTCCATTCCCACTCACACCAATAATTGGGCTTATTCCATTCCCATTCACACCAATGATGAGGCTTGTTCTATCTCCACCCATAAAAATGATGGGGCTTTTATCTCCACTGACACCAATGATGGGGCTTATTCTATCCCCACTCGCACCAACGATGGGGGCTTATTCTGTCCCCACTCGCACCAACGATGGGGGCTTATTCTGTCCCCACTCACACCAAGGATGGGGGCTTATTCTGTCCCCTTTCACACCAACAATGGGGCTTATTTTCTTCTCCCTGGCACCAATAATGGGGCTTATTGTATCCCCACTGACACCAATGATATGGGGTAATTTTCCTCCCACTAACACCACCAATATGGGGCTTATTTTGCTCTCACTGACACCAACTAGAAAATGTATTATTCTCTTACTAACACTAAGAGTGGAGCTTATTTTATCCTCATTGATAACAAAGATGGGGCTGAGATGGGCTCGGGGGTGTTCAAGTTCCCACTTGCCCAATCCCACCAGGATGCCGACACTGCACTCTGCTAATCACAGGCAGTGAGACATTTCCCGATCCGCAGCTGCGCAGATCAGGAAATGTCTCAGTGCCTGTGATTAGTGGAGGGCTCGGGCACATGGAAACTCAAACAAACCCGAGCCCATCTCTAAACACCAATAATTAGTCCTAATGACTCCAACAATAAGGATTCGTTTATCCCAAAGATATCCTTGATTGGTTCTTTTTATTCTGACTCCAGCAATGTGGGGCTTATTTGACTTCCAGGTACCATTGACAACATGGGACCCATTTTGCTTTCATTGACATAAACAATATGGGTGTCAGCTCACTGACACCATCGATATGGTGTCTTACATTTTTTTCTAACTGATATCAATGATATGTGGCTTGTTTTACTCATGCTGATACCAGCAACAAGGTTTTCTCCTCCCACTGACATTATCAGGCTTTTTTTTTTTTTTTTATATCCCCACTGACACAAGTGATGGGGCCTTCCACTACTAGGAACATCAAAATACATTGGGTCATTTTCCTCCCACTAAACCAAAAATATAAGTCTTATGCTGCTGCCAATGACACCGGAAAGTTTCATTATCCTCTTACTGACAGGGGGGCTTATTTTATGAATGTGATTTTTATTTTATTTTCTAATGATTTGCTTCACATATGTGTGCTTTGCTAAAATGTGCATTTTATTCCATTCATATACCGCAACGCATGGAAGCAAACAATTTATACCTCCAACGTTCCTTCTAAATGCATTCCACTGTACATTCATTGCGGCACACCACAATGCACAAATGACATGTTGGCAGCTGCTTTTTACCATCACACACATTAACACATACACCTAACGCACAAGCGTCAAGGAGCCCTGAAGGTCATTTAGTTACAAACAGCAGTTAGCAAAACCTTCCTCTGTACAATCAATCTGAAGCAATGTAGAAGTTTGATAGATAGTTACTGAGATCTGTATGGGAGCAGAAGCTCTGGGCGCTGCTTTGTGGCCAAACATTGCAAAGGATTGTGTTATATGGAGAAGAAGATGGAGGGAAAGGTAGAAAATCAAGCTTTGAACTTATACTAAAACGCATTGCTGGAATGGTACAGCTTGATTGAATATAAAAAGCTTGGTTTAGCTCAATGGGGACCAAGCTAGGTGGAGTGTAAGCAGACTTTGACTTTATTGCAGGAGGAAGGCATTGCACATGGAAATACAATTGGTGAGTTTAGGGTGTGATCCATTACAGTCTAACATTGTCTTACCTTCTTGATGTCAGGAGGCTATTGTACCTTACACAAGCAGAATATGAGGATCCACCCTCCAACACAACCAGCATGTGGGGATCCACCCTCCAACTCAACCAACATGTGCGGATCCACCCTCCAACTCAACCAACATGTGCGGATCCACCCTCCAACTCAACCAACATGTGCGGATCCACCCTCCAACTCAACCAACAAGTGCGGATCCACCCTCCAACTCAACCAGCATGTGCGGATCCACCCTCCAACTCAACCAGCATGTGCTGATCCACCCTCCAACTCAACCAGCATGTGCTGATCCACCCTCCAACTCAACCAGCATGTGCTGATCCACCCTCCAACTCAACCAGCATGTGCGGATCCACCCTCCAACTCAACCAGCATGTGCGGATCCACCCTCCAACTCAACCAGCATGTGCGGATCCACCCTCCAACTCAACCAACATGTGGGGATCCGCCCTCCAACTCAACCAACATGTGCGGATCCGCCCTCCAACACAACCAACATGTGCGGATCCACCCTCCAACACAACCAACATGTGGGGATCCACCCTCCAACTCAACCAACATGTGCGGGTCCACCCTCCAACTCAACCAACATGTGCGGGTCCACCCTCCAACTCAACCAACATGTGAGAGTCCACCCTCCAACTCAACCAACATGTGAGGATCCCCCCTCCAACGCAACCAACATGTGAGGATCCACCCTCCAACTCAACCAACATGTGCGGATCCACCCTCCAACACAACCAGCATGTGGGGATCCACCCTCCAACACAACCAGCATGTGGGGATCCACCCTCCAACACAACCAACATGTGGGGATCCCCCCTCCAACTCAACCAACATGTGCGGGTCCACCCTCCAACTCAACCAACATGTGCGGGTCCACCCTCCAACTCAACCAACATGTGCGGGTCCACCCTCCAACTCAACCAACATGTGCGGGTCCACCCTCCAACTCATCCAACATGTGAGAGTCCACCCTCCAACTCAACCAACATGTGAGGATCCACCCTCCAACTCAACCAACATGTGCGGATCCACCCTCCAACACAACCAGCATGTGGGGATCAACCCTCCAACACAACCAGCATGTGGGGATCCACCCTCCAACTCATCCAACATGTGAGGGTCCACCCTCCAACTCAACCAACATGTGCGGGTCCACCCTCCAACTCAACCAACATGTGAGGGTCCACCCTACTACTCAACCAACATGTGAGGATCCACCCTCCAACTCAAACAACATGTGAGAATCCACTCTCCAACACAACCAGCATGTGCGGATCCACCCTCCAACACAACCAGCATGTGGGGATCCACCCTCCAACACAACCAACATGTGGGGATCCACCCTCCAACACAACCAGCATGTGGGGATCCACCCTCCAACTCAACCAACATGTGAGGGTCCACCCTCCAACTCAACCAACATGTGAGGGTTCACCCTCCAACTCAACCAACATGTGAGGATCCACCCTCCAACTCAAACAACATGTGAGAATCCACCCTCCAACTCAACCAACGTGTGGGGATCCACCCTCCAACTCAACCAATGTGTGGGGATCCACCCTCCAACTCAACCAACGTGTGTGGATCCACCCTCCAACACAACCAGCATGTGTGGATCCACCCTCCAACACAACCAGCATGTGCGGATCCACCCTCCAACTCAACCAGCATGTGCGGATCAACCCTCCAACACAACCAGCATGTGGGGATCCACCCTCCAACTCAACCAACATGTGAGGATCCAACTCAACCAGCATGTGCGGATCCACCCTCCAACACAACCAGCATGTGGGGATCCACCCTCCAACTCAACCAGCATGTGGGGATCCACCCTCCAACTCAACCAGCATGTGCAGATCCACCCTCCAACTCAACCAACATGTGCAGATCCACCCTCCAACACAACCAGCATGTGCGGATCCACCCTCCAACACAACCAGCATGTGCGGATCCACCCTCCAACACAACCAGCATGTGCGGATCCACCCTCCAAAACAACCAGCATGTGCGGATCCACCCTCCAACACAACCAGCATGTGGGGATCCACCACTCCCAACACCACCAGCATGTGGGGATCCACCCTCCAACACCACCAGCATGTGGGGATCCACCCTCCAACACAACCAGCATGTGGAGATCCACCCTCCAACACAACCAGCATGTGGAGATCCACCCTCCAACACAACCAGCATGTGGGGATTCACCCTCCAACTCAACCAACATGTGGAGATCCACCTTCCAATGCAATCCCGAGCCAGTGAGTGAGTATCTCATTCATTACCAGTGTAGATTTTGCTAAGGTTAACCCTATAACCCAATACAATGTTCTGCCAGATTTTTTTTTTTTTTTTTTTTAAGTCTTATATTATACACTATCAAAAGTATTGGGACACCTGCCTTTATACGCGCATGTAACTTTAAAGGCATCCCAGTCTTAGTCCTAGAGGTTCAATTTTGAGCTTGCCCAGCCTTTGCAGCTATAATTGTTTCAATTCCTTTGGGAAGGCTGTCCACAAGGTTTAGTAGTGTGTCTATGGGAATGTTTGACCATTCTTCCAGAAGCGCATTTGTGAGGTCAGGCTCTGATGTTGGACGAGAAGGCCTGGCTCACCGTCTGCGCTCTAATTCATCCCCAAAGGTGTTCTATCAGTTTGAGGCCAGTCAAGTCCCCCAACTCCAAACTTGCTCATCCAAGTCTTTATGGACCTTGCTTTGTGCACTGGTGAGCAGTCATATAGGAAGGTACCATCCCCAAACTTTTCCTACAAAGTTGGGAGCATGAAATTTTCCAAAATGTCTTGGTTTGCTGACGCCTCAAAAGTTCTCTTCACTGGAACTAAGTGGTTAAGCCCAACTCCAAGCCAGGCCTTCTCGTCCACATCAGTGCCTGACCTCACAAATGCACTTCTGGAAGAATGGTCAAAAATTCCCATAGACCCACTACTAAACCTTGTGTACAGCCTTCTCAGAAGAGTTGAAGCTGTTATAGCTACACAGGGTGGGCCAACTCACTATTGAACCCTATGGACTAAGACTGGGATGTCATTAAAGTTTATGTGCGTGTGAAGGCAGACGTCCCAATACTTTTGGTAACATATTGTATATGTGTGTATGAGCCTCTCAACAGGCTTATGCTTTTGGGAGTATGATTTAGACATGTGCGGTTAATTTCTTTCCCAAACTGAAATTCTGACACATTTTTGTTATTTGGATATTCAAGTGTATCTAAATGTCCAAATTACAATAGATGAAACATTTTAACAAATCCCAAATAACTAAATGAAATTTTGCCAAAATTAAAATAGAATTCTAAAACAAGAATATAATAAAATAGAAAATAAAGGAATCCAAGAATAGAGTATGATAGAAAAGAATAGAGTAAAATAGAATATAATATAATATAAAATAATAGAATCAAGTATAATAGAAAATAAAGGAATAGAATATAAAATAATATAGAGTAGAATATAAAAGAAAATAATCAAATATAATAGAAAATAAGGGAATATAAAAGACCAGAATATAAACTAAAATAATTGAACAGAAAAAAAAAGAATAAAATAGGAAATAGAACTAAAAAGAATAGAGTAAAACAGAAAATAATAGAATAGAAAAGAATAAAATAAAAATCAAAGAAAAGAATAGAAAAAGAAATCAGTTGAATAGAATAAAATAGAATATAATTGACTTCGAAATTCAAATTTCAAATAGAATGAATTTGAATAGAATAATTTAGAAAAGAAAAGAAAATAATAGAATAACAGAAAATAGATTAGAATAGAAAATAATAGAATACAATATAACTGTCTTCAGAAATTAAAATTTTGGATAGAATAAATAAAAAATTGAATAGAAAAGAATAGAAAACAAAATAAAAAATCAATCTAATATATAATTCAATAGAATAGAATATACCCCATCATCCGGATTTCGAATTTCGATTAGAACAGAATAGAAAATAGGAGAATAGAAAAGAATAGAATTGAAAAAAACAATAGATTAGAACAGAATGGAACAGAATAAAAAGGATATAACTGTCTTCTGAAATTCAAATTTCCAATAAATAAATTTGAATTTGAACGTCGATTAATTTGGAATATTGAATCCGAATTGAAATCGAATTGAATTTGAAAATGAATAAACGAAACAAAAGTAATTCCGAAAACAAATTTAACTTAACAAAATTATTAGGCCCCTTTCACACAACGTCAGTTGTCATCCGTTTTTCGTCAGTTGTTATCCGTTTTTCGTCAGTTGTCATCCGTTTTTACATAGAGATGCATTGATGTCCGTTTTTCATCCGTCAACGGATGGATGAAAAACGGACAAATGGACAGCGTGTGTGAAAGGGGCCTTATGCATTTTTTAGTTCTGCACATGTCGATTCCTATGGGTCTTTTTTGTTTTAACCCTCACCTCTTCTCTCTGGTTATCTTTGCTGCCTAAAGGCTCAGTTCCCACTGAAGTGGCTTTGATCCTTCCTTCGATCGATCCTTCCTTCAATGGATCAAGCCTTCCTTTAATAATATTAATAATAATAATATAATATTAATAATAATAATTATTATCATTATAAAATAATATGAATACTATTAATATTAACAGATAATATTGCCAGAAACACTTCAGAATTCATCCTGCTGCTTTTGTCAGCAGTCACATCAGGGTTCGAGTCCTGCGGGAAGGCATGGGAATGACGCTCCTGTACTTATTGTACAACAGTAACACCATTCCTGTTCCCGCCCGACCCCCGACACGATCCCACCTCCTGCTCAGGGATGGCGGGTCGGTAAGCCCAGATTTCGGGTTCCCGACCCGCCATCCCCGAGCATCGCTGTAAACTAAGCTGGCACTACAGGAAGCGGAGCCGATGCTTCCTGTATGGACAACGGCTGATTGGCCGAAATGCGTCAGTTGACCCTCCTGCAGTTCCTGGGACACGCTTGAACATTTACCGCGGTTCTCCTATGTGCACCTGTTGATCTTAACGTTTTTAAATGTAAGTGACTACAATCAGAGCCGGCGTTAGGGGGGGCAACATGGGCAACTGCCCAGGGCCCCCGAAAGTCCAGGGGCCCCGGCAGGGGCGGACTGAGCGGTCGGGCACTTCGGACTTCCGAGGGCCCGGCCAGGAAGGGAGGGCCCAGCCAGCAAGGGGAGCCACCGCCCAGTATAGAATTAACTCACCCGGGCCAGCGATACATAGTAGAAGGAGGGGAGGGACCCAGCGGCCGGCACTGCTACAGTGTGAGGAGGGGATCTGGGGAGGGGCCCGGCGGCCGGCGCTGCGTCAGTGAGAGGAGGAGGGGCCCAGGCTAGGGATGGCTCTCCTATATGCCGCCCCGTCAGCCCTCCTATCCAGCCTGGTGCTAGCTGTCTCCACAATGTTCACAAGTAGTCATCCATACCTAGGACCGCCTCCAAGCTCCGCCCCCTGACTCCGGCTTCAGCTTCAACTTCTTGTTTTAAGGCAGGAAGGGGGTCCACTGCACAAAATGTGAAAGGGATCCGCTGCAGGACCGTAAAGTGTCCTGGGACCAGTGGGAAGGGCTGAGGCTGGAGGTTGCGGGGCCCTTCATGGTTTCTTGCATCAGGGCCCTGAAGGTTCTAGTTACGCCTCTGGGGGTAACGGTCGCTAACCTCACCGGAGACAATTTCCTGGATGCCGGCGATTGTGAATGAGTGACCTCTTCATCTTCTTCAATCCCTGCTTCATCCCTGGCGGTTTCTGTATGATGTGAGTAGTTCTTGTAACATATGGCCTCTATGTGAAATCCAGCTCCACTCAATGGTCTCTCCTGTGAGGAATGATGTGTACATACATTTGCATTATCCCACACAATTTTAATAAAAATATATGATTGAAGAAGATGAAGAGGGCACTCCTTTGCAATTGCAGCCATCCGGTGAGGTTACCTGTATCACGGTCTGTGGAGACAGGGCACGTCAACGGCACATCAGTATGCGGCGCCGACGCATCCCCGCACACAGGACACCATGGAAATCCAGCGCTAGCCTGGGCCCCTCCTCTCACTGAAGCAGCGACAGCAGCTATGCCCCTCCCCTCCTCCCACTACATATCGCCGGGTGAGTTAATTCTGTACTGGGCGGTGGGCCCCCTTCCCGGCCAGGCCCCCCCTTCCTGGCCAGGCCCTCGGACCACGTCTGAAGTGCTCGACCGCTCAGTCCGCTCCTGGCCACAGGCCCACAGCCTGCCAGCAAGCCTGCCAGTGCCAGTCACAGGCCCACAGCGAGCAAGCCACAGGCCCACAGTCTGCCAGTCAGCCAGCAAGCCTGCCAGTGCGAGCCACAGGCCCACAGCCAGCAAGCCACAGCCTGCCAGTGCCAGCCACATGCCCACAGCCAGCAAACCACAGCCTGCCAGCCAGCAAGCCACGGCCTGCCAGCAAGCCTGCCAGTGCCAGCCACAGGCCCACAACCAGCGAGCCACAGCCTGCAAGCAAGCCACAGCCTGCCAGCCAGCCTGCCAGTGCCAGCCACAGGCCCACAGCCAGCAAGCCACAGACTGCCAGCCAGAAAGCCTGCCAGTGCCAGCCACAGGCCCAGAGCCAGCAAGCCACAGGCACACAGCCTGCCAGCCAGCAAGCCACAGCCAGCAAGTCTGCAAGTGCCAGCCACAGCCAGTAAGCCACAGCCTGCCAGCCACAGCAAGCCTGCCAGTGCCAGCCAGCATGCCACAGCCTGCCAGCCAGCCAGCAAGCAAGCCTGCCAGTGCCAGCCACAGCCAGCAAGCCACAGCCTGCCAGCCACAGCAAGCCTGCCAGTGCCAGCCAGCAAGACCACAGCCTGCCAGCAGTAGCCAGCAAGACCACAGCCTGCCAGCGGTAGCCAACAAGACCACAGCCTGCCAGTCATAGCCAGCAAGACCACAGCTTGCCAACCAGCAACTGTAATTAAGGTAAGAGGAGCCAACTTGGCCTAGGTATCAGAGAGCAATGTTGTGTTGTTTTATTGTGGGTGTGGGTGTGGCTGGAGGCGGGGTGTGGATGGAGGCATGGCAAGGGTGTGGCCCAGCATGCCCTGATACACATACACCCTATTCAGCTGACCAAACCTTTTGGGTTAGCTGTATCAGGGCATGCTGGGCATTGTAGTTAGTAACTGCAACTCCCAGTATGCCCTGATACAACCTATGGCTCTGCAGCTGCCCCAAAATTACAACTCCTAGCATGTTGCATTATATAGTATTACAGAATAAGTTATGGTGCAACATAATGGGAGTTGTAGTTTTGGTTTGAGGCAGCTGCAGAGCCATAGGCTATGTTAGGGCATGCTGGGAGTTGTAGTTTGTCAGTAGCTCACTGCAACTCCCAGTACTCCCTAACGCAAAAAAATGTTAATAAATGTAAATAAGCCCCTTCCCTAATAAAAGTTTGAATTATCCCCCTTTCCCCATTTTTCAAATAAAATAATGTAAACAATTTGTACGTCCTGGTGCGGCGGTACTTATCGCACAAGGACGTACATTTACATCCTGTACATGATGGAGTGGTGCTCATGTCATAGGTCCCGGCTGCTATCAGCAGCCAGGGACCCACCGGTAATGGCGGACATCAGCGATTACGCTCATGTGCGCCATTAACCACTCAGATGCTGTGATCAATACAGATCACGGCATCTGCATCAGTGCAGTCAGTAAAATGGATGCTGCCGCGGGGATCCGATCATCCATATTGGCGGACGGAGGGCCTGTCACCTGCCTTCGTCCGTCTCCAGGGGTCTTATGCTATGGTCCAAGATCGAGCAGACCAAAGCAAACATTGACATATCATGCCACATTGACATATCATGTAGCATTATTAGATCTGTAATTTTTTGTAAGTGCGTTATCTTTTGTAGGTATTATAATTTAAATGCAACCAATTTCTGGTGCAATATGTGTAAAAAACAAAAACTCCTAAATGACCTGTGACCTCATTTATTATGAGTAGAGTTGAGCGGACACCTGGATGTCCGTGTTCGGTGGGTTCGGCCGAACTTAAAAAAAAAGTCCGGGTCCGTATCCCGGACTTTTGGCGAACTTTTCCCGGACACCGAACCCCATTGAAGTCAATGGGGACCCGAACTTTCAGGCACTAAAAAGGCTCTAAAACACCAATGGAAAGGGCTAGAGTGCTGCAAATGGCAGCAAAACGTAGTTAAGAGCATGGCAAGTGCTCTGCAAACAAATGTTTGCTCCCCCAAATTTTTTGCCTGTTTATTATGTATTCGGTCTGACCAGACTATCGAGGTTGAGCAGCCCTCCCCACCCCCCACACACACCTGTACTCAATCAGTGTCCACCATCAAGTGGATATAGGAGGAGTCCCCTGTAGTGCATTTGCACATCTTCCCCAGCAAGGAGTGTTATCTCCAAGGGTTAGAAGGGCTGGATTCATCTCTTTTTCATGGATAGTGTAGGACCCACTGATAATGGGGTATTTTGAAGCAGTAGTGGGCTTGAGCACGATATGGCCATATGGTGGGACCAAACCCCCATTTTTATTTATGGACTCTCTTCAGATTTGGTAGTAATTTCTTTTGCATTTGCGCGCTATTCTTTTTTAATATACATGTCTTTTGGTTCATAGCTGCAGCAGCTTTGGAAATACATGGGTATGCTCCCCCAAATTTTTTGCCTGTTTATTATGTATTCGGTCTGACCAGACTATCGAGGTTGAGCAGCCCTCCCCACCCCCCACACACACCTGTACTCAATCAGTGTCCACCATCAAGTGGATATAGGAGGAGTCCCCTGTAGTGCATTTGCACATCTTCCCCAGCAAGGAGTGTTATCTCCAAGGGTTAGAAGGGCTGGATTCATCTCTTTTTCATGGATAGTGTAGGACCCACTGATAATGGGGTACTTTGACGCAGTAGTGGGCTTGAGCACGATATGGCCATATGGTGGGACCAAACCCCCATTTTTATTTATGGACTCTCTTCAGATTTGGTAGTAATTTCTTTTGCATTTGCGCGCTATTCTTTTTTAATATACATGTCTTTTGGTTCATAGCTGCAGCAGCTTTGGAAATACTTGGGTATGCTCCCCCAAATTTTTTGCCTGTTTATTATGTATTCGGTCTGACCAGACTATCGAGGTTGAGCAGCCCTCCCCACCCCCCACACACACCTGTACTCAATCAGTGTCCACCATCAAGTGGATATAGGAGGAGTCCCCTGTAGTGCATTTGCACATCTTCCCCAGCAAGGAGTGTTATCTCCAAGGGTTAGAAGGGCTGGATTCATCTCTTTTTCATGGATAGTGTAGGACCCACTGATAATGGGGTACTTTGATGCAGTAGTGGGCTTGAGCACGATATGGCCATATGGTGGGACCAAACCCCCATTTTTATTTATGGACTCTCTTCAGATTTGGTAGTAATTTCTTTTGCATTTGCGCGCTATTCTTTTTTAATATACATGTCTTTTGGTTCATAGCTGCAGCAGCTTTGGAAATACATGGGTATGCTCCCCCAAATTTTTTGCCTGTTTATTATGTATTCGGTCTGACCAGACTATCGAGGTTGAGCAGCCCTCCCCACCCCCCACACACACCTGTACTCAATCAGTGTCCACCATCAAGTGGATATAGGAGGAGTCCCCTGTAGTGCATTTGCACATCTTCCCCAGCAAGGAGTGTTATCTCCAAGGGTTAGAAGGGCTGGATTCATCTCTTTTTCATGGATAGTGTAGGACCCACTGATAATGGGGTACTTTGACGCAGTAGTGGGTTGAGCACGATATGGCCATATGGTGGGACCAAACCCCCATTTTTATTTATGGACTCTCTTCAGATTTGGTAGTAATTTCTTTTGCATTTGCACGCTATTCTTCTTTTGCATTTGCGCGCTATTCTTTTTTAATATACATGTCTTTTGGTTCATAGCTGCAGCAGCTTTGGAAATACTTGGGTATGCTCCCCCAAATTTTTTGCCTGTTTAAAATGTGGATAGGGAAATAACTTAAAACAACAAAAAAAAAAAAAAAAACAGAAAAATAAAACAATGTTCTTCATCTCTGAAGGACGAGGCCCTGGGAGGTTGAGGTGGTGGTGGATGTGACGGTGTCATAGGCGTGCGCACAGGGTGTGCCGGATGTACCTGGGCACACCCTAATCACCTAGGGCACATAGCATTATCGCTCTGTTTGCCAGTGAGGAGATGGGAAAGATCTCCCTCGGACCTGCTCTGCTCTATTTCTCTTTGCCAGCAGGGAGAGTAATGTATCGGGGCCATGTACATGTAGGCAAACACATGCATGTGTTTTTAAACTTTGAGGTGCACACCGTAATGCAATAGGCTGCGCACACCTATGGGCAGTGTAGGTGGAAGCGGTGGTGGAGGAGGACCAGGGCCGGATTAAGAGCATCATGGGCTTGGTGCTGAGGATTTTGAAGGGCCTTAAGGGCCGTGCCTTGGCATGCACCCAGAGGAGGAAGGGTGCAGCCATGCATGCCTAATTCCACATGGGATGCTGTCTCTGAAGCCCATAAACACATCCATGCATCGGCAACTGTCCCTCCTTGTCCGGCCTTCGTGCTGTGTGGGGAGGTTCTGAGGGAGCTGCCTGGGGAAGCGAGCATAGAAGCCAGACTTCTGTATTTACAAGTGACAGAAGAGCGGTAACAGTGAATATGGCCAACCCGGGGCCTATATTAAGGTAGGGGCCTGGAGCTGCAGCTCCAATAGCCCCTACGTTAATCTGGCCCTGAGGAGGACGAGGTAGCCAACACTGCTTTTTTTCAGAAATTGTAAATGAGGGTACACCCAAAAAGAGTGAGAAAGAGCAAAAATAGAACAATGGCTGGGTAAGGTCGGTATCCATCGCTATTCTGCACAAGGTACGGAAAAGTCCCGTGGGATCCATGCCTGGTTCATTTTAATGAACGTGAGCTTGTCCACATTGTCTCTGGACAGGCGGCTGCGCTTGTCTGTTATAACGCCCCCAGCCGTGCTAAATACCCGTTCAGATAATACACTGGCTGCGGGGCACGCCAGCACCTCCAAGGCGTAAAGGGCAAGCTCAGGCCATGTGCCCAACTTGGAGACCCAGAAGTTGAAGGGGGCAGTCCCGTCATTCAGTACGTCTAGGCGTGTGCACACATACTGCTCCACCATGTTGGTGAAATGCTGCCTCCTGCTAAGACGTTCCATATGAGCTGCTGGTGCTGCTGTTTGTTGTGGCGTGCTGATAAAGCTTTTCCACATTTCGGCCATGCTAACCCTGCCTTCTGAGGTGCTGGCAGTGCCCTGGTTGCGTTGGCGACCTCTTCCTCCTCCTCCTCCTCCTCCTCCTCTGCCTTGGCCTTGTGCTTCCACTGTGGCCCCGCTGTCAGGTGGGAATGCCAGCAGCATCGCGTCTACCAGCGTGCGCTTGTACTCGCGCATCTTGCGATCGCGCTCCAGTGAGTGAATTAAGGACGGTACCTTGTCCTTGTAATGGGGATCCAGCAGCGTGGCCACCCAGTAATCAGCACAAGTTAGAATGTGGGCAACTCGGCGGTCGTTGTGGAGACACTGCAGCATGTAATCGCTCATGTGTGCCAGGCTGCCCAGAGGCAACGAAAGGCTGTCCTCTGTGGGAGGTGTATCGTCTGTGTCCTCTGTATCCCCCCAGCCACGCACCAGTGATGGCCATGAGCTGGCCTGGGTGCCACCCTGCTGTGAGCATGGTTCCATCTCCTCCTCCAGCTCCTCCTCCTCATCCTCCAGAACTATGCCCCTGCTGGACAATTGTGTCCCTGGCGTTTGTGTGTGCAGGAACCCACCCTCGGAGCCCCTTGTGAATGACTGCCCTGAAAGCCTTGGAAATGTTACCTCTTCATCCTCCTCCTCCTCATCCTGTGCCACATCCTCTTCCATCATCGCCCGAATTGTTTTTTCAAGGAGGCATAGAAGTGGGATAGTTAAGCTGAGAACGGCGTCATCGGCACTGGCCATGTTGGTGGAGTACTCAAAACAGCGCAACAAGGCACACAGGTCTCGCATGGAGGCCCAGTTATTGGTGGTTAAGTGGTGCTGTTCCGCAGAGCGACTCACGCGTGCGTGCTGCAGCTGAAACTCCACTATGGCCTGCTGCTGCTCGCACAGTCTTTGCAGCATGTGCAAGGTGGAGTTCCACCTTGTGGGCACGTCACATATGAGGCGGTGAGCGGGAAGGCCGAAGTTACGCTGCAGCGCTGACAGGTGAGCAGCAGCAGGGTGAGAACGCCGAAAGTGCGCACAGACGGCCCGCACTTTCTGCAGCAGCTCTGACATATCGGGATAATTTTAAGGAACCTCTGCACCACCAAATTCAGCACATGCGCCAGGCAAGGGATGTGCGTCAAACCGGCTAGGCCCAGAGCTGCTATGAGATTTCGCCCGTTATCGCACACCACCAGGCCGGGCTTGAGGCTCGCTGGCAGCAACCACTCATTTGTCTGCTGTTCCATGCTCCTCCACAACTCCTGCGCAGTGTGTGGTTTTTCCCCCAAACAGGCAAGTTTTAAAACTGCCTGCTGTCGTTTACCCCTGGCCGTGCTGAAGTTGGTGGTGAAGGTGTTACGCTGTCAGGATGAGGAGGCGGTAGAGGAAGAGGAGTAGGAGGAGTTAGGAACAGGAGGCAAACTGAATCGCCCTGAAATCCTCGGTGGAGGAAGGACATGCGCCAAATTGCTATCCGCCTCAGGCCCATCTGCCACTGCATTTACCCAGTGTGCCGTTAGGGAGATATAACGCCCCTGACCGTGCTTACTGGTCCACGTATCGGTAGTTAGGTGGACCTTGCCACAGATGGCGTTGCGCAGTGCACACCTGATTTTTTCCCCCACTTGGTTGTTCAGGTAAGGGATGGCTTGCCTGGAAAAGTAGTGGCGGCTGGGCACGACGTACTGTGGGACAGCCACCGACATAAGGTTTTTAAAACTGTGCGTCTCCACCAGACGGAATGACAGCATTTCAAAGGCCAAGAATTTTGCAATGCTGGCATTCAGGGCCAGGGATCGCGGGTGGGTAGGCTGGTACTTCCTCTTCCTCTCAAGTTTTGGGAGATGGAAAGCTGAACGCTTCCTTGGGACATTGTGGAGATAGTTGGTGACCCAGGTGGTGGTGTTGCTGACAGATCGTCTGTTTGCGGGGTGGCAGGTGCCGGTATCACTACAGATGTGGCTGGAGCGGCCGAGACTGCAGCAGAAGAGGAAGCAGGATGAGCCAGAGACGTTTCTTGGTTTTGAAGGTGTGTACTCCACTGCAGCTCATGCTTTGCACTTAGATGCCTGATCATGCAGGTTGTGCTCAGGTTGAGAAGGTTTATGCCTCGCTTCAGGCTCTGATTGCACAGGGTGCAAACCACTCGTGTCCTGTCATCAGCACATTTTCTAAAGAACTTCCACGCTAGAGAACTCCTTTGAGCTGCCTTTGGTGCGCTCGTTCCCTTGCTGCGTTGGGCAGTAGCAGGCGTAGTGTGTAGGGCACGGCCGCTCCGCTTCTGCACCCTGCTCCCTCTTCTGCTGTGCTGTTGGCTCTGTGCGACCACCGCCTCTTCCTCCAAACTACTCATGTCACCTGCATGACCTTCATTCCATGTGGGGTCGAGGACCTCATCATCCTCCACATCATCTTCCACCCAGTCTTCACCCCTGCCCTCCTTGTTGGTCTCCACAATTTTGAACGCCGCAGCAGTTGGCACCTGCGTTTCGTCATCATCGGAGACGTGCTGTGATGGTCCTTGCATGTACTCATCTTGAGAAATAAGTGGTTGGGCATCGCTGCACTCAATCTCTTCCACTTCTGGGGCAGGGCTAGGTGGATTGCCCTGGGAAACCTTGATGACAGAGTCCTCAAAAAGAAGAAGAGACTGCTGTATGGCTTGGGGCTCAGACTGCATGCCTGATTTGCAAGGGGGTGAGGTGAAAGACGGTTGGACATCGGCTGCAGGTGCCAACTCTGACCTTTCTGCAGTAGACTGGGTGGGAGACAATGTGAAGGAACTGGAGGCACTGTCAGCAGCAAACCAATCTACTATCGCTTCTACGTGTTCTGGCATCATCACTTCTAGAGGCTTATGATGCCCTACCAAATACTGATGCAGGTTCTGTCGCCTACTAACACTTGAGGAAGGTGTTTCACTTGTGCGTGTAGCTGGCACAGATCGACCACGTCCTCTCCTTGCAACAGGAGCTCTACCAGCAGCACCATGACCCATGCCACGGCCCCTATTTGACGGTCTCCTCATATTTCTGTAATTTAAGATCTTGCCCTAGAAAGGTGTTTATTGAATAGCGGAACAAAACAACAACAGTATCGCAGGGGTCTATCTCACAGTCAAATATGCAAACTATGCCGCAATTTAATGTTTTTTACCCCAAAAGGGTGTATATTGAATAGCGGAATAGGAAAAAGGATGAAAAACGGTGTATCTCACACGTACAGGGCCCCGATTAAAATTTTTTGTACCCTAAAGGGAGGATGAGCAAGAGGAGTAGGAGGAGTTGGGAACAGGAGGCAAACTGAAGCGCCCTGCAATCTTCGGCGGTAGAAGGAGATGCGCCAACCAAATTTAAAAAGGTGTATCTCACATGTACTGATACAGACTATCCCTCAATTAAATTTTTTACACTCAAACAGGGTGTATATTGAATAGCGGAATAGGACAAATTTTACAAAACGGTGTATCTCACATGTACAAACACAAACTAGGCCCCGATTACAATTTTTTGTACCCTAAAGGCAGGATGAGGAGTAGGAGGAGTTCGGATCAGGCAGGAGGCAGACTGAAGCACCCTCAAATCCTCGGCAGTATGAGATGCACCCCAAAAATTGGAAAGGTGTATCTCACACGTACCGACACAGACTATCCCGCAATTTAATTGTTTATACCCAAAGGTTTTTATTGAATAGCGGAATAGAAAATATTATCAATAAAAGTGTATGTATCTCACACGTACAGAACCAGACTAGGCTCCAATTACTATTTTTTGTACCCCCAAAGGCAGGATGAGGAGTAGGAGGAGTTCGGAACAGGCAGCACCCTCTAATCCTCGGAAGTATGAGATGCACCCCAAAAATTGGAAAGGTGTATCTCACACGTACCAACACAGACTATCCCGCAATTTAATTGTTTATACCCAAAGGTTTTTTATTGAATAGCGGAATAGAAAATATTATCAAAAAAAGTGTATGTATCTCACACGTACAGAACCAGACTAGGCCCCAATTACTATTTTTTGTACCCCCAAAGGCAGGATGAGGAGTAGGAGGAGTACGGAACAGGCAGCACCCTCAAATCTTCAGAAGTATGAGATGAACCCCAAACATTGGAAAGGTGTATCTCACACATACCAACACAGACTATCCCGCAATTTAATTGTTTATACGCAAAGGTTTTTATTGAATAGCGGAATAGAAAATATTATCAAAAAAAGTGTATGTATCTCACACGTACAGAACCAGACTATGCCCCAATTACTATTTTTTGTACCCCCAAAGGCAGGATGAGGAGTAGGAGGAGTTCGGAACAGGCCGCACCCTCAAATCCTCAGAAGTATGAGATGCACCCCAAAAATTGGAAAGGTGTATCTCACACGTACCAACACAGACTATCCCGCAATTTAATTGTTTATACCCAAAGGTTTTTATTGAATAGCGGAATAGAAAATATGATATAAAATTGGTGTGATTTATCAATAGCACATGTGAACAGCAGTGTCTTATATCATTCAGCTCTGCTGCAGGCTATGGAGGGAAAAAAAAAATTCCCCTTTTAAGTTTGTAATTTTTAACTAGATTAGTACAGACTATGCCACAATTTAATTTTTTTAACCCAAGGCTGTATATTGAATAGTGGAATAGAAAAAAGTGCATGATTTTTGAAACCACTCAATAATAGCACATGTGAACACACACAGCAGTGTATTATCACAGTCAGCACAGCAGCACTGAAGGAAAAACGCTGCACACAGTGACTGATAGAAAAAGACTTTTCTCCCTCCTCCTCAGTGGGCAAAAAAGATTGTTTTCACTGCACCCCACACACAGCAGAATCAATGTGGACCAGCTCTGCTGCAGGCTATGGAGGGGAAAAAAAATCCCCTTTTAAGTTTGTAATTTTTAACTAGATTAGTACAGACTATGCCCCAATTTATTTTTTTAACCCAAGGGTGTATATTGAATAGTGGAATAGAAAAAAGTGTATAACTGTTGAAATCTCTCAATAATAGCACATGTGAACACTGAACACAGCAGTGTATGATCACAGTCAGCACAGCACAGCACTGAAGGAAAAACGCTGCACACAGTGACTGATAGAAAAATACTTTTCTCCCTCCTCCTCAGTGGGCAAAAAAGATTGTGTTCACTGCACCCCACACACAGCAAAATCGATGTGGACCACTGACACCTGCCTATCTCCAGCCTCTCCCTAAAAGGATTGATAAGATCGGTCACTGCAAACCCCCCCACACAGCAATATCGATTGTAGAACACACTGACCCTAAAAATCAGCAGCCTCACCCTAAAATGCCCTACAACTCGCCCTGCCTAACACACTCCGACCTGTCCCTCAATTCTATCCGGACACAAATGTTTTTTGCCTGTCTGTCCCTAATCAGCAGCCAGCACGTATGATGTGTTGGAGGGTTGATCTGCACATGCTGGTTGAGTTGGAGGGTGGATCCCCACATGCTGGTTGTGTTGGAGGGTGGATCCGCACATGTTGGTTGAGTTGGAGGGTGGATCCTCACATGTTGTTTGAGTTGGAGGGTGGATCCTCACATGTTGGTTGAGTTGGAGGGTGGACCCTCACATGTTGGTTGAGTTGGAGGGTGGACCCGCACATGTTGGTTGAGTTGGAGGGTGGACCCGCACATGTTGGTTGAGTTGGAGGGTGGACCCTCACATGTTGGTTGAGTTTGATCCGCACATGTTGGTTGAGTTGGAGGGTGGATCCGCACATGTTGGTTGTGTTGGAGGGTGGATCCCCACATGTTGGTTGAGTTGGAGGGTGGATCCGCACATGCTGGTTGAGTTGGAGGGTGGATCCGCACATGCTGGTTGAGTTGGAGGGTGGATCCGCACATGCTGGTTGAGTTGGAGGGTGGATCCGCACATGTTGGTTGAGTTGGAGGGTGTATCCTCACATGTTGGTTGAGTTGGAGGGTGGATCCGCACATGTTGGTTGGGTTGGAGGGTGGATCCGCACATGTTGGTTGAGTTGGAGGGTGGATCCGCACATGTTGGTTGAGTTGGAGGGTGGATCCGCACATGTTGGTTGAGTTGGAGGGTGAATCCGCACATGTGTTGGTTGAGTTGGAGGGTGGATCCCCACATGCTGGTTGTGTTGGTGGGTGGATCCTCACATTCTGCTTGTGTAAGGTACAATAGCCACCTGACATCAAGAAGGTAAGACAATGTTAGACTGTAATGGATCACACCCTAAACTCACCAATTGTATTTCCATGTGCAATGGCTTCCTCCTGCAATAAAGTCAAAGTCTGCTTACACTCCACCTAGCTTGGTCCCCATTGAGCTAAACCAAGCTTTTTATATTCAATCAAGCTGTACCATTCCAGCAATGCGTTTTAGTATAAGTTCAAAGCTTGATTTTCTACCTTTCCCTCCATCTTCCTCTCCATATAACACAATCCTTTGCAATGTTTGGCCACAAAGCAGCGCCCAGAGCTTCTGCTCCCATACAGATCTCAGTAACTATCTATGAAACTTCTACATTGCTTCAGATTGATTGTACAGAGGAAGGTTTTGCTAACTGCTGTTTGTAACTAAATGACCTTCAGGGCTCCTTGACGCTTGTGCGTTAGGTGTATGCGTTAATGTGTGTGATGGTAAAAAGCAGCTGCCAACATGTCATTTGTACATTGTGGTGTGCCGCAATGAATGTACAGTGGAATGCATTTAGAAGGAACGTTGGGGGTATAAATTGTTTGCTTCCATGCGTTGCGGTATATGAATGGAATAAAATGCACATTTTAGCAAAGCACACATATGTGAAGCAAATCATTAGAAAATAAAATAAAAATCACATTCATAAAATAAGCCCCCCTGTCAGTAAGAGGATAATGAATCTTTCCGGTGTCATTGGCAGCAGCATAAGACTTATATTTTTGGTTTAGTGGGAGGAAAATGACCCAATGTATTTTGATGTTCCTAGTAGTGGAAAGGCCCCATCACTTGTGTCAGTGGGGATATAAAAAAAAAAGCCTGATAATGTCAGTGGGAGGAGAAAACCTTGTTGCTGGTATCAGCATGAGCAAAACAAGCCACATATCATTGATATCAGTTAGAAAAAAATGTAAGACCCCATATCGATGGTGTCAGTGAGCTGACACCCATATTGTTTATGTCAATGAAAGCAAAATGGGTCCCATGTTGTCAATGTTACCTGGAAGTCAAATAAGCCCCACATTGCTGGAGTCAGAATAAAAAGAACCAATCAAGGATATCTTTGGGATAAACAAATCCTTATTGTTGGAGTCAATAGGACTAATTATTGGTGTTTAGAGATGGGCTCGGGTTTGTTTGAGTTTCCATGTGCCCGAGCCCTCCGCTAATCACAGGCACTGAGACATTTCCTGATCTGCGCAGCTGCGGATCGGGAAATGTCTCACTGCCTGTGATTAGCAGAGTGCAGTGTCGGCATCCTGGTGGGATTGGGCAAGTGGGAACTTGAACACCCCCGAGCCCATCTCAGCCCCATCTTTGTTATCAATGAGGATAAAATAAGCTCCACTCTTAGTGTTAGTAAGAGAATAATACATTTTCTAGTTGGTGTCAGTGAGAGCAAAATAAGCCCCATATTGGTGGTGTTAGTGGGAGGAAAATTACCCCATATCATTGGTGTCAGTGGGGATACAATAAGCCCCATTATTGGTGCCAGGGAGAAGAAAATACGCCCTATCGTTGGTGTGAAAGGGGACAGAATAAGCCCCCATCGTTGGTGCGAGTGGGGACAGAATAAGCCCCCATCGTTGGTGCGAGTGGGGACAGAATAAGCCCCCATCGTTGGTGCGAGTGGGGACAGAATAAGCCCCCATCGTTGGTGCGAGTGGGGACAGAATAAGCCCCCATCGTTGGTGCGTGTGGGGCCAGAATAAGCCCCCATCATTGGTGCAAGTGGGGCCAGAATAAGCCCCCATCGTTGGTGAAAGTGGGGCCAGAATAAGCCCCCATTGTTGGTGCAAGTGGGGCCAGAATAAGCCCCCATCGTTGGTGCAAGTGGGGCCAGAATAAGCCCCCATCGTTGGTGCAAGTGGGGCCAGAATAAGCCCCCATCGTTGGTGTGAGTGGGGACTGAATAAACCCCCATCGTTGGTGCGAGTGGGGACTGAATAAGCCCCCATCGTTGGTATCAGTGGGAGAAATGGTGCCCCATCATTGGTGTCAGTGGGGATAGAATAAGCCCCATCATTGGTGTCAGTGGAGATAAAAGCCCCATCATTTTTATGGGTGGAGATAGAACAAGCCTCATCATTGGTGTGAGTGGGAATGGAATAAGCCCAATTATTGGTGTGAGTGGGAATGGAATAAGCCCAATTATTGGTGTGAGTGGGAATGGAATAAGCCCAATTATTGGTGTGAGTGGGAATATAATAAGCCCAATTATTGGTGTGAATGGGGATAGAATAAGCCCCATCATTGATGTGGATGAGGATAGAATAAGCCCCATCATTGGTGTGGGTGGGGATAGAATAAGCCCCCGTCATTGGTGTGGGTGGGGATCGGATAAGCCCCATCATTGGTGTGGGTGGGGATAGGATAAGCCCCATCATTGGTGTGGGTGGGGATAGGATAAGCCCCATCATTGGTGTGGGTGGAGATAGGATAAGCCCCATCATTGGTGTGGGTGGGGATAGGATAAGCCCCATCATTGGTGTGGGTGGGTATAGGATAAACCCCATCATTGTTGTGGGTGGGGATAGGATAAGCCCCATCATTGGTGTGGGTGGGTATAGAATAAGCCCCATCATTGGTGTGGGTGGGGATCAGGCCCGGACTGGGACAAAAATAGGCCCGGGCATTTTAGGCTGAGCAGCCCATTTTTTTTTTTTTTTAAACAAAATGACCAATGATGAACAACTACCAGTTTCTCTATGTTTTTTAGTTATATTTAGCCTGCACACCCATGCGATTTGATTCTGCAAATCGTGCTGCGTTTTGAAAACCGATTGCGGGGTGTCGTTAACCTAACATACACTCCGCAATCTGTTTGCATTGACGGGTTGCTATTTAGATGCAGTCCGCATTTAGTGTGAACCCAGGCTAAGAGGGAAAAGGTCATTTTAGGGTACATAAAAAATATATTAGCCAATTTTTGGGTAAAATATAAAAGATGAGTTTGTGTCAAGTAAATAAATACCCAACATGTCAAACCTTAAGACTATGCATGCCCGAAAATGGCAACATTTCAGTACCCTATATTTTCCATAGGCACAGTGGTGGTGGGGATAGGGGTGACATCAGTGGTGGTGGGGATAGGGGTGACATCAGTGGGAGTAGTGGTAAGGATAGGGATAGCATCAGTGGCAGTGGTGGTGGGGATAGAAATGACTGATGTCATCTCTATCCCCACCACCACCGCTACTGATGTCATCCCTATCCCCCATCACCACTGCCTCATGGGAGGGGTGGAGATCAGACAGAGGGATGACGGTGGGAGGGATGGATGGGATCAGGCAGAGTGATGGCAGTCCGAGGGATGGATGGGATCAGGCAGTGATGGCAGTGGGGGGGGGGGTGGATGGGATCAGGCAGAGTGATGGCAGTGGGAGAGATGGATGGAATCAGGCAGAGTGATGGCAGTGGGAGGGAGGGATGGATGGGATCAGGCAGAGTGATGGCAGTGGGAGAGATGGGATCAGGCAGTGATGGCAGTCAGAGGGATGGATGGGATCAGGCAGAGTGATGGCAGTGGGAGGGGTAGATGGGATCAGGCAGAGTGATGGCAGTGGGAGGGATGGATGGGATCAGGCAGAGTGATGGCAGTGGGAGGGAAGGATGGGATCAGGCAGAGTGATGGCTGTGGGAGAGATGGGATCAGGCAGTGATGGCAGTCGGAGGGATGGATGGGATCAGGCAGAGTGATGGCAGTGGGAGGGATGGATGGGATCAGGCAGAGTGATGGCAGTGGGAGAGATGGGATCAGGCAGTGATGGCAGTGGGAGGGATGGATGGGATCAGGCAGAGTGATGGCAGTGGGAGAGATGAGATAAGGCAGTGATGGCAGTCGGAGGGATGGATGAGATCAGGCAGAGTGATGGCAGTGGGAGAGATGGGATCAGGCAGTGATGGCAGTGGGAGGGATGGATGGGATCAGGCAGAGTGATGGCAGTGGGAGAGATGAGATAAGGCAGTGATGGCAGTCGGAGGGATGGATGAGATCAGGCAGAGTGATGGCAGTCGGAGGGATGGATGAGATCAGGCAGAGTGATGGCAGTGGGAGGGATGGATGGGATCAGGCCGAGTGATGGCAGTGGGAGGAATGGATGGGATCAGGCAGAGTGATGGCAGTGTAAGAGATGGGATCAGGCAGAGTGATGGCAGTGGGAGGGATGGATGGGATCAGGAAGAGTGATGGCAGTGGGAGGGAGGGATGGATGGGATCAGGCAGAGTGATGGCAGTGGGAGAGATGGATGGGATCAGGCAGAGTGATGGCAGTGGGAGGGATGGATGGGATCGGGCAGAGTGATGGCAGTGGGGGGGGTGGATGGGATCAGGCAGAGTGACGGCAGTGGGGGGGATGGATGGGATCAGGCAGAGTGATGGCAGTGAGAGGGATGGATGGGATCAGGCAGTGATGGCAGTCAGAGGGATGGATAGGATCAGGCAGAGTGATGGCAGTGGGAGGGATGGATGGGATCAGGCAGAGTGATGGCAGTGGGAGGGATGGATGGGATCAGGCAGAGTGATGGCAGTGGGAGGGATGGATGGGATCAGGCAGAGTGATGGCAGTGGGGGAGAGGGTGGATGGGATCAGGGCAGGCAGAGTGATGGCAGTGGGAGGGATGGGATCAGGAAGAGTGATGGCAGTGGGAGAGATGGGAAAAGGTAGAGTTATGGCAGTGGGAGGGATAGATGGGATCAGGCAGTGATGGCAGTGGGGGGATGGATGGGTTTTAGGGCAGGCAGAGTGATGGCAGTGGGAGGGATGGGATCAGGTAGAGTGATGGCAGTGGGAGGGATGGATGGAATCAGACAGTGGGGGGGATGGATGGGATTAGGCAGTGATGGCAGTGGGGGAGATGGATGGGATCAGGGCAGGCAGAGTGATGGCAGTGGGAGAGATGGGGATCAGGTAGAGTGATGGCAGTGGGATGGATGGATGGGATCAGGCAGTGATGGCAGTGGGGGGATGGATGGATGGGATCAGGGCAGGCAGAGTGATGGCAGTGGGGGGGATGGATGGGATCAGGCAGTGATGGCAGTGGAAGGGATGGATGGGATCAGGCAGTGATGGCAGTGGATGGGGATGAATGGGATCAGGCAGAGTGATGGCAGTGGGAGAGATGGGATCAGGCAGTGATAGCAGTCGGAGGGATGGATGGGATCAGGCAGAGTGATGGCAGTGGGAGGGGTGGATGGGATCAGGCAGAGTGATGGCAGTGGGAGGGATGGATGGGACCAGGCAGAGTGATGGCAGTGGGAGGGATGGATGGGATCAGGCAGAGTGATGGCAGTGGGAGGGGTGGATGGGATCAGGCAGTGATGGCAGTGGGAGGTATGGATGGGATCAGGCAGAGTGATGGCAGTGGGAGGGATGGATGGGATCAGGCAGAGTGATGGCAGTGGGAGGGATAGATGGGATCAGGCAGAGTGATGGCAGTGGGAGGGATGGATGGGATCAGGCAGAGTGATGGCAGTGGGAGGGATGGATGGGATCAGGCAGAGTGATGGCAGTGTAAGAGATGGGATCAGGCAGTGATGGCAGTGGGAGGGATGGATGGGATCAGGAAGAGTGATGGCAGTGGGAGGGATGGATGGGATCAGGCAGAGTGATGGCAGTGGGAGGGATGGATGGGATCAGGCAGAGTGATGGCAGTGGGAGGGATGGATGGGATCAGGCAGAGTGATGGCAGTGGGAGGGATGGATGGGATCAGGCAGAGTGATGGCAGTGGGGGGGTGGATGGGATCAGGACAAGCAGATTGATGGCAGTGGGAGGGATGGGATCAGGTAGAGTGATGGCAGTGGGAGAGATGGGATCAGGTAGAGTGATGGCAGTGGGAGGGATGGATGGGATTAGGCAGTGATGGCAGTGGGGGGATGGATGGGATCAGGGCAGGCAGAGTGATGGCAGTGGGAGGGATGGGATCAGGTAGAGTGATGGCAGTGGGAGGGATGGATGGGATCAGGCAGTGTGGGGGATGGATGGGATCAGGTAGTGATGGCAGTGGGGGAGATGGATGGGATCAGGGCAGGCAGAGTGATGGCAGTGGGAGAGATGGGATCAGGTAGAGTGATGGCAGTGGGAGGAATGGATGGGATCAGGCAGTGGGGGGATGGGTGGGATCAGGCAGAGTGATGGCAGTGGGGGGTGGCAGTGGGAGGGATCAGAGCAGGCAGAGTGATGGCAGTGGGGGGATGGATGGGATCAGGGCAGGCAGAGTGATGGCAGTGGGAGAGATGGGATCAGGCAGTGATGGCAGTGGGATGGATGGGATCAGGCAGTGATGGCAGTGGGGGGGGTGGATGGGATCAGGGCAGGTAGAGTGATGGCAGTGGGAGGGATGGATGGGATCAGGCAGAGTGATGGCAGTGGGAGGGATGGATGGGATCAGGCAGAGTGATGGCAGTGTAAGAGATGGGATCAGGCAGTGATGGCAGTGGAGGGGATGGATGGGATCTGGCAGTGATGGCAGTGGAGGGGATGGATGGGATAAGGGCAGGCAAAGTGATGGCAGTAGGAGGGATGGATGGGATCAGGCAGTGATGGCAGTGGGGGGATGGATGGGATCAGGCAGTGACATCAGTGGGGGGGATGGATGGGATCAGGGCAGGCAGAGTGATGGCAGTGGGAGAGATGGGATCAGGCAGTGATGGCAGTGGGAGGGATGGATGGGATCGGGGCAGGCAAAGTGATGGCAGTGGGAGAGATGGGATCAGGCAGTGATGGCAGTGGGATGGATGGGATCAGGCAGTGATGGCAGTGGGGGGGGTGGATGGGATCAGGGCAGGTAGAGTGATGGCAGTGGGAGGGATGGATGGGATCAGGCAGAGTGATGGCAGTGGGAGGGATGGATGGGATCAGGCAGAGTGACGGCAGTGGGAGGGATGGATGGGATCAGGCAGAGTGATGGCAGTGTAAGAGATGGGATCAGGCAGTGATGGCAGTGGGAGGGATGGATGGGATCAGGCAGAGTGATGGCAGTGGGAGGGATGGATGGGATCAGGCAGAGTGATGGCAGTGGGAGGGATGGATGGGATCAGGCAGAGTGATGGCAGTGGGAGGGAGGGATGGATGGGATCAGGCAGAGTGATGGCAGTGGGGGGTGGATGGGATAAGGGCAGGCAGAGTGATGGCAGTGGGAGGGATGGGATCAGGTAGAGTGATGGCAGTGGGAGATATGGAATCAGGTAGAGTGATGGCAGTGGGAGGGATGGATGGGATCTGGCAGTGATGGATGGGATCAGGGCAGGCAGAGCGATGGCAGTGGGAGGGATGGGATCAGGTAGAGTGATGGCAGTGGGAGGGATGGATGGGATCAGGCAGTGGGGGGGATGGATGGGATCAGGCAGTGATGGCAGTGGGGGAGATGGATGGGATCAGGGCAGGCAGAGTGATGGCAGTGGGAGAGATGGGATCAGGTAGAGTGATGGCAGTGGGAGGGATGGATGGGATCAGGCAGTGATGGCAGTGGGGGGATGGATGGGATCAGGGCAGGCAGAGTGATGGCAGTGGGGGGATGGATGGGATCAGGGCAGGCAGAGTGATGGCAGTGGGAGGGATGGATGGGATCAGGCAGTGATGGCAGTGGGGGGATGGATGGGATCAGGCAGTGATGGCAGTGGGGGGGATGGATGGGATCAGGGCAGGCAGAGTGATGGCAGTGGGAGAGATTGGTTCAGGCAGTGATGGCAGTGGGAGGGATGGATGGGATCAGGGCAGGCAGAGTGATGGCAGTGGGAGAGATGGGATCAGGCAGTGGGAGGGATGGATGGGATCAGGCAGTGATGGCAGTGGGGGGGGGGTGGATGGGATCAGGGCAGGTAGAGTGATGGCAGTGGGAGGGATGGATGGGATCAGGCAGAGTGATCAGCAGTCAGCACACATGGTCGGCCGGTGTTGTCCCGATATCGGTTTCCCCGTAACACCGGGGCAGCACAGCACTGTCTGCACTCTGCACTCACTTACCTTCTCCCCGCAGCCGCCGCCGCTGTCCCCCGTGAACAGCCCGGGCTCCGGGCTGAAGAAGCTGCCACATCTGAGACTGACTGCAGCTGCTTGAGAGATTCGGGCTGGGCTGGCCGTGCCGAGCATGACACTGGCGGGAAAGAACAAGAGTGACTCGTGACGAGTGTTGATTACTTCCTTGTCCGGCTTCGCGGCCAATTAGCCTTCTGCTCAGGGGGGGTGTGACTCACACCCCCCCCTGAGCAGAAGGCTGATTGGCCGCGAAGCCGGCCGGCGGCCGCAGTGACTATGAGGGAACTTTTTGTGATGTCTGCAGACCGTGGCCCACTGGGAAAATGCCCGTACTGCCCTATGGCCAGTCCGGCCCTGGTGGGGTAGGATAAGCCCCATCATTGGTGTGGGTGGGTATAGGACAAGCCCCCTCTTTGGTGTGAGTGGGGACAGAATAAGCTCATCAGTAGTGTGGCTGGGGACAGAATAAACTCCATCAATGATGTTGGTGGGAATAAAATAATCGTCTTCCATGGTGCCATTGATAGTAAAAATGTAACGCAACGCATTAATAATGCACTAAAAACGCGAAGTGTGTTTCCCAACACCCAGATATGAATGGGCCCTGAATGTACTCTGCATTATTAAATAACCTTATTTGTCTGATTAGGTTGCTGAATTTGAACAATTGACAATTTTTTTTTTTTGCTAACTGAAACCATAAAACAACAACCGCAGCCAAATTGACCCTGAGCAAAGCAAGCAAACACTGAATCTGGGCGATAAGGAGTTAAAGTTGAGGGGGTGTGGCTGTGTGTGACCTTTTTTTTTGCCTTATTTTATTTTTTCCTTGATTTAAATTTATTTTCCATTTCTCCACAGTTGTTCAGGAGCAGCGACGCATGCAAACCCTTCCTGCAAGAGAAAAAGAGTTATTTTCAACGTTTTTAGAGTTTGTGAGCTTTGTCAGTTTGGTACTGTCACAAATAAAGTTGGGTGAAAAAAAGGCTGATTTACCTATAAATACGCCCACTTGTGAAGCAGTCTGCCCTCTGGCCTACAGATGTGAGCACATGGTTTGCTGCCGCCATGTTTGTTTGGTAAGTATTGTTTGATTATGTTTGCAATGTTGATTTTAAAAACTACAGTTTAAACTTTATTTTTTTTTCTGCACTTTGTTAAAATGTAACAAATCCTGTACATGTTCCAATATTCATGTATAATCTCCTAAAATTTACTAATAACTATGTTATGCTGGGGCCTGCCTTAATGGTTTGTATTCAAGCAGATAAGCTCTTGCACCACATAGACCTTTTCACAGCAAGGGAACCCCTGCTAAAATCAATCCACTGGTGATCAATCGGATGCATGCAACCCCTAGCCATTGGTTTTCAATGGGATGCATGCAACCCCTAGCCTTTGTTGTTCAATAATAGCTCAGTGACAATTGGGGCTTTATTTATATATAGTACAATGTGTGCCCTTATAGCAAACAATCACATGACTGCTGGAAAACAGCATGGGTCAGTTGCTGATTGGCTGCTATGGTTATTGCACCTTGCTATGTGCCTAAACTTAGATGCATACTGAACAGTCACCCATACTATAAACCATTTTACAGCCTGCTCAGTTTCTCTAGAACTTTTTATGTTGACTAAGACTGGTGTTAGAAATAAGAAAAACTAAACATGCATTTTCAGGAAAGGAGAGACAGTGGCCTGCCACTGTGGATCTCTCCTGCTGAAAATGCTAGTTGCCTGGCTCTCTGGCTGCTGCTGAGCTCCAGTGCAGGTTTCATTTATTGTCAAAATTGTTATTCACCCATTTGAAAGATGTGCGTTGCAGGAAATGTTGCTTGTAGAATTTATTAATACACTAATACTTGTGTGAATGTACCCTAGGGGTCATATACACAATATCTGCTTTAACTGTGTGTTTCTGCAAGCATATTGGTTGTGCGTTTACATGCATTCGCAGTGCGTGTTTGGCGCATTTGCAGTGTTTTTTGGAATATTTTTTTTTTTTTTGTTAATTTTTTTTGTATGCATCTACGTATGTTTGCAATGCATTTTTTTTTTGCAGAAAGTGCAGTATGCTGTACTTTTTTTAACATGCAGACGAAAGCACTGCCATGCTATAAACTAAGCTAATTGGAATGCATTCATTTTTTTTACATATGCGTTCATACTGCCAACTGTTTAAAAATGCATTGACTGTAAATCAGCCCTAAATGTTATCTGTTTGCATGATATTACAGGTGAAGACTAATGCACTTTGGCTCAATCTTCTAGTGGTCCGCAGCCATCACAGACCCATTTTACATCATAGCCCCCCCAACCTCTCCCCTCCCCCCTGCTAATAGAGCTTTCTTATGGTGGTATTTGATCGCCTCTGCATTTATTTTTTGCTTTATAAACAAAAAAAAAAAAATTGACAATTTTTAAATGAAAATTCAAAAAAAAAACATCGACATTAATTGTATATTGATTTGGTTTGAGCAAAATTCTACAAACTATGTGGTATTGTATTATATTGTATTTATTTTTTTTTTTTTTACTAGTAATGGCGGTGATCAGCGACTTATAGCCGACTGCAATATTGTGGCAGGTAATCGTACATGAAGGGGTGTATTTACTAAAGCTAGAGAGTGCAAAATTAGTCCCAATTCTCCACAGAACCAATCAGCTTCCAGGTTTTTTTTTTCTGCCAAAGCTTAATTTAACAAGCTGAGGTTAGAAACTGATTGGCATCTATGCAGCAATGGGACTAATTTTGCACTCTTTAGCTTTAGTAAATAAACCCTGACACTTTTTGGGGACCAGTGACGCTACTACAGTGATCAGTATTAAAACATATGCACTGCAACTGTACTAATGGCACTTGCAGGGATGGGGTTAACATCAGGGGGTGATCAAAGGGTAAATGTGTCCCTAGGGGGTGTTTTCCAACTGTGTGGGGGATGGGCTTGTACTGTAAGAAGACAGAAATCTGTGTTCCTGCTTAGCAAAAACATAGGATCCCTGACTTCTCTTGTCACAGAACTGCCATCTGCCTTATTTACATAGGCAGACTGCCGTTCTGTTTGCCTTGGTAACAATCGGTGGGTCCACCGGACCCGCTAATTGGCTCCTGTCACAGCGGGAGCTGGTCTAGGGTTGCCACCTCATCCCTTTATACCTGAACGCGTATTAACCACATAAGGACCAGGCCTATTTCTGACACTTGTTTACAAGTTAAAATCAGTATTTTTTGCTAGAAAATTACTTAGAACCCCCAAACATATTTTTTTTTAGCGGAGACCCTAAAGAAAAAAATAAGGATCATTGCAATACTTTGTCACACCGTATTTGCGCAGCGGTCTTACGAATGCAGTTTTTTTGGAAAAAAATCACTTTTTTTAATAAAAAAAAAAAGAACCAGTGAAGTTAGCCCATTTTTTTTATAAATGTGAAAGATATGTAATAGCGGAGTAAATAGATACCCAACATGTCATGCTTCAAAATTGCGCACGCTCGTGGAATGGGAACAAATATTGGTACTTAAAAATCTCCAAAGGCGATGCTTTAAAAATGTAAACCTCTTTTGTAATAGAAATAAGCAGGACAGGACCTCTTTAATGTGAGATCTGGGGTCAAAAAGAAATCAAATCTCGCATCTACACTAAAAAGCAAAAAAAGTAGTTTTTTTATTTCAGCATGGAAAAAATGGGCCATTGGGAGAAATTGATGTATGAGGTCACTGCGGTCCTCATAGCCATACAGTTAAGTGGGGGCCATCTTGCCCTCACCTGACTTCCTGCCTGGGACATGGTCGGACCGGATCGTTTTCTCCGCTACCAATGGCTCCGGTAAGCAGGAAAAATGACTGGGGGGGGCACCTCTTCTGCCCCCCCTAAGTGATCCCGCGTGAATTCACCACTGGGACCACTTTTATGTGAGAGGACCACCCACCCTGTAAAAAAATACCGGGGTTATGGCAGCAAGCTGCTGCCATAACACCGGTATTTAACATCAAAGTATCAACATAAAACTGCAGCGGGCGGTCCCGGAAGTGGTTAGGATGTTTGTTACCCAGAAAAGAAAAAAATATCCCGTTTCTTTAAAGCATGGATAACCGCACAGTGCTTGTGCTGTGTCATTTGTCCCCTTCTATCACCTGCAATACCTGACTGATCCTGCCTGGTTCTGCCCTCCCCCCTGTAAACTGTCCACGGTGTATCATGGTCAAGTTTACGTGCCTCCATCATCCACTCTCTTCTGTCTCATGTGTCCCCCTCCCCCTCCCGCCTGTACACTGTGATTGAGCCGCCCCTTTCTAGCACTGTCCTGAGCGGTGCAAACATTACTATTTCCAATCACTGTCGGCACCTCTGCTAGGATAACATGTCGTATATACTGTATGCGGTTTGTAAAATGAATCTTCCAAATACCTCAATCCTTCTCCAGATCAGCGATCATGTGACCGCCCGTTGCTTTCTTCCTCCAATGTATACACTACAAAGGGAGGTTACGTGACTGCCTGGCAGATGTCATTAAGAAATCTCGGCCCCTCCCTCTTTAGTAAATACCTCAGATAAAGAGAGCGACGGGCGGTCACGTGACCGCTGATGGGGGAGAAGGATTAAGAAATTTAGAAGATGAATTTTACAAAACATACAGCATATACTACATGTTGTCCTAGCAGAGGGGCTGGCAGTGATTGGGAGCACTGCTTTAAAAACCCCTTTAACTACACAGGTTCTGTGGTAATTAAACTCACTTGGTGCCTTATCTGCATTAAATCAGCCTTAGAACATGTGTAATTCATGTGTGTTTGGGTGTAACGGGATGTGGTGGTCGCCGGAGGCGCCCCAGATGAGGAAGGGTGAAATCACATACAGGTACGAAATTTCAAACAAAGAGGCCGCCCCGCTGCAGTAAATGTACATGGGGCAGTCCAGAAGAGGTTAGGAAATCACAGCAACGTTTATTTTTTGAGACTCCTTAGGAAGAATGGCTTGGAACAGAAGGTGGTAGAGACCGATCGTTCTGCGAGTGTATGAGCATATTGTATTCTAGTTTGGTATCCAAATTGTATGCAGGTGGAAAAAAAATGCTCTAAGCCTGGGTTCACACTGCTGTGATGTCAGACATTGCATTTGATTCTCACTGCACTGCTGTGCAATGCTAATTCAGCCATACAGTTGTATGGGTGAGCTCGCAATGAATTCACATGAAAATAATGCAAGAAACTTTTTTTTTTTTTTTCCGCACTGGAATTGGATCACACCCATGCGATTTGTTTTCTATCCGAATTAACATTTCACACTGCGATCTGCGAACTGATCTGGGGTTGTCATTAACTTTATATTGACACCCACAGCAGTTTATAGAAGGCAGTGTGAACTGCCTGCAAGGGAGATCGGATGCGGGAATCCACACTGGAATAGCGCTGATTTCCACATCACGTGAACTGGGGCTACAGCATGGTGCAGAAAATTGTAGGGGGGGAACTTGTTGCTCTTGAAAATGTAGACTTTTTGCCGGAGGAATGAAATGAAAGAGGTTACATAGTCTTATGTTGTTGCTTTGTTTTGGGGACGTTTTTTGATGATTGTGGTGTATGAATAATGTGTGGAGTAGAAATGGAATTTCTCTGTCAATTTGTTTTCTACAACGACAAATCTTTTCTTTATTATGTAGATGGTGAAATGACCATCAAGGCTGAACAATGACAACACGGTGCTGTGAGGGTCAAATGCTGGGAAATTAGAGTCTATAAATGCTGTAATCTGCGGGACATTTAAGTGACATTTTTTTTTTTAAGTTGTGGGCTCCATTCCATTTACGAAGCAGTATTTTCCTGTTTACAATTTGAGGTAAAATAGCTTTTATATTGCAATTCACACAAAAAAACGCTACTAAAATACCGCATGCATGCGCTATTTCATCAAATTATAGACCGTGAAGCACAGCTCAAGGTGAGTCTTCACCTATCTCACCCCCACTGCACACTAATGGGTGCTGGCCATGTTTGTCACATAAGTCATGGTGTGAAAAAAAAAATCTGGTTGGTTGCACTTCTACAAAATAAACTTTGTACAAATGAGGGAATATAGCCACTTAGCTGGTGGCTAAATTCTCTCATCTGTACAAGGGGAGGCCAATAATTTATTACCCTCACCAAGATCCAGATGTGCTAGGGATTCTAAATGTAGTCCACTAACTCTTCCTTATCTACATATCTACCTCCTATGGTCTACACGCTTCTCACATCTGTCGAATAGATCTTTACTACCATCCGCATAGAAGTATGCAGATTTGGAGGAAAACCAGCTGACAACATGACCTTGCTGAATGAATGTTGCACCTTATCCTTTTTGGTGGTGGGCGATTAAGCACGTTTTACTCATTTCTTTAGTCTCAGGGTCATATAGATATACCCAGCTTTCACCCATGGTCACTAATCTGTTTAAAAAGTCCTCCTCCTTGTTGTGGTACAGGTTCAAAATGCTTTGTGCAAATTCTACTCTTTGCTGTTTTTGGAAAGTTGTCAGTAACCTTGGAACGCATTTCTCTTGACTCGAACTATAATTCACCACAAATTGGCATGCAGATTACAAAGATATCCACTTAAAAACCTGCAAATATTCAAATACCTAGCACATCTAGATCATGGTGAGGGTAAGAACTTATTGGCCTCCCCTTGTACATTGTGGATCGTCAGCGTGAATTATGTGTCAAGGTGATTTTATGGAAGTGCGGCCAACCAGACTTTTCTTCACACCATTTCATTGCAATATGCTATATTTATTTCATGCAACCATGCAGTATTTTATTTCATGCACTATCCAGTGGGATGGACACAGTGAACGTCTGTCTGTTTTTACTGCTAATAAAGAGGTAAAATTGTGTAAACCATAGAAACATGCCAACGCAGTCAGTGCGGGCCCTGCAGCATAAGTATTAATACAAAAGAAAAATGGTGACTAATGCCCCGTACACACGTGCAGATTATCTGAAGACTTTTGTCTGCAGACTTACCAAAATCATATAATATGAGGTCAAACCTAAACACTTTCAATTTGTATGCAATCCGGCAGGCCCTTGCACTACATAGAAAAGGTAAGTCTGCAGACAAAAGTCTTCAGATAATCTGCACGTGTGTACGGGACATGAGAATGCCAAAGGAAAGTTGCTTTCACAGGACACACGTGGTGTATCAAACGACGAAGTTCAATTAAGTACATACTAAAAACCTTAAATGTCAAATATCTGAATGAAAATGGTATAAGAAATGACATGTATAAATACCCTTCCACCTATGAAAAGAAAAGTCTTGGTGGAAGAAGGGTATGCATGTGTAATTTTTTTATACTATATTCACCTGGTATCCTCTGGAGGAACCCTAGGGTTCCATAGAGCCCTGAAACAAAGAAATGTATAAAAATGACACACAGCATCCAGTGCTCCTCTGTTTAATGTATTAGCAATTATTCCATGGATAAACACACTAAGAGTCTGTGGTATAACATTTAAAAGCATTAGTGGGGGGGGGGGGGGGGGTGAATGATGGATGGTTCACCTCTGCAGCTCCTGTAAGATTTGGGCAGGATCCTAGAACCTGTGATTCCATAGAACCCTGGTTGAGAAACCCTGCTTTAAAGTCCTTTTTTGCTGTGATATTTGGGAAGTCAATACTATATCTTTAGACAAGTCTATTTTTTCTTGTTGAATAGCCATTACCATTCTCCGATGTTCTTGAAAGTGTTTCTTGTATCTATCTATCAAATCTTCAAATTGACACCCTGCTCCTTACAGCTCAAGTTCTGCACCTTTGTAGGACTACTCAAAATTGGCTATTATATTTTTTCATTCCTTAAATACCACATGCCTGGAACATAAAAGGTTTTTTTTTTTTTTTTTTTCAAAAATCATACTTGATTATGTAGATGCAGCCTTAGTCCTCTCCTGCTGGCTCGAAGACTTAGAACCAAGCGATCAAAGACTGCAGATCGCTCAGTTCTCAGAGCTCCGTGAGCAGAGAGCTGGTGACTGTCGGCCAACTGACTCTTTGCTCTACCCCCCTGGACTGTGCTGTTTGTGGTCCCAACAGAGCAGAGTTCAGATGCGATGTGCAGATATATATATATATATATATATATATATATATATATATATATATATATATATATATATATATATATATATATATATATATAATATATACAGGTCCCTCTCAAAAAATTAGCATATTGTGATAAAGTTCATTATTTTCTGTAATGTACTGATAAACATTAGACTTTCATATATTTTAGATTCATTACACACAACTGAAGTAGTGCAAGCCTTTTATTGTTTTAATATTGATTTTGGCATACAGCTCATGAAAAACCCAAATTCCTATCTCAAAAAATTAGCATATTTCATCCGACCAATAAAAAGTGTTTTTAATACAAAAAAAGTCAACCTTCAAATAATTATGTTCAGTTATGCACTCAATACTTGGTTGGGAATCCTTTTGCAGAAATGACTGCTTCAATGCTGCATGGCATGGAGGCAATCAGCCTGTGGCACTGCTGAGGTGTTATGGAGGCCCAAGATGCTTCGATAGCGGCCTTGAGCTCATCCAGAGTGTTGGGTCTTGCGTCTCTCAACTTTCTCTTCACAACATCACACAGATTCTCTATGGGGTTCAGGTCAGGAGAGTTGGCAGGCCAATTGAGCACAGTAATACCATGGTCAGTAAACCATTTACCAGTGGTTTTGGCACTGTGAGCAGGTGCCAGGTCGTGCTGAAAAATGAAATCTTCATCTCCATAAAGCTTTTCAGCAGATGGAAGCATGAAGTGCTCCAAAATCTCCTGATAGCTAGCTGCATTGACCCTGCCCTTGATAAAACACAGTGGACCAACACCAGCAGCTGACATGGCACCCCAGACCATCACTGACTGTGGTTACTTGACACTGGACTTCAGGCATTTTGCATTTCCCTCTCCCCAGTCTTCCTCCAGACTCTGGCACCTTGATTTCCGAATGACATGCAAAATTTGCTTTCATCCGAAAAAAGTAATTTGGACCACTGAGCAACAGTCCAGTGCTGCTTCTCTGTAGCCCAGGTCAGGCGCTTCTGCCGCTGTTAATGGTTCAAAAGTGGCTTGACCTGGGGAATGCGGCACCTGTAGCGCATTTCCTGCACACGCCTGTACACGGTGGCTCTAGATGTTTCTACTCCAGACTGTCCACTGCTTCTGCAGGTGCCCCAAGGTCTGGAA
The DNA here is from genome assembly GCF_965119305.1 of Pelophylax lessonae. Taxonomy (NCBI): domain Eukaryota; kingdom Metazoa; phylum Chordata; class Amphibia; order Anura; family Ranidae; genus Pelophylax; species Pelophylax lessonae. Next base: position 133,749,174 of record NC_138775.1, on the reverse strand, counting down.
TCGGTCCTTCCCCACAATCTTCCTCAGGGTCTGGTCACCTCTTCTCGTTGTGCAGCGTTTTCTGCCACACGTTTTCCTTCCCACAGACTTCCCACTGAGGTGCTTTGATACAGCACTCTGGGAACAGCCTATTTGTTCACAAATGTCTTTCTGTGTCTTACCCTCTTGCTTGAGGGTGTCAATGATGGCCTTCTGGACAGCAGTCAGGTCGGAAGTCTTAACCCATGATTGCGGTTTTGAGTAATGAACCAGGCTGGGAGTTTTTAAAAGCCTCAGGAATCTTTTGCAGGTGTTTAGAGTTAATTAGTTGATTCGGATGATTAGGTTAATGGCTCGTTTAGAGAACCTTTTCATGATATGCTAATTTTTTGAGATGGGAATTTTGGGTTTTCATGAGCTGTATGCCAAAATCATCAATTTTAAAACAATAAAAGGCTTGCACTACTTCAGTTGTGTGTAATGAATCTAAAATGTATAAGTCTACTGTTTATCAGTACATTACAGAAAATAATGAACTTTATCACAATATGCTAATTTTTTGAGAGGGACCTGTATGTGTGTGTGTATGTGTGTGTGTGTGTGTGTATATATATATATATATATATATATATATATATATATATATATATATATATATATATATATATATATATATGTGTATGTAACCGATCCCCAATACTTGGACCAAGTATTTCGGTCTTAGGTCTCCAGATTCTCACGTGATGCAGTGACCTGGCCCCTCAATTCCCCCCAAACATTAGCCTAAGCTCAATGAAGGGTAAAACAAAAGACACTTTATTCACCTACTCACTTCCAATATATATAGTTTTAGGTGCTTGATTACATCATGCAAATGTATTGTATACAGAACATAATTAACATACCTGACCATCTGGACAGAAACAGGTGAATGACATTGCAGGCTCAGACAGGATTAGCATTATCATAATTGACTCCACAAACAACCAGCCCAAACATAGCTGAATACACTTTCCTAGAAATGTGAACACACTTAACCTCTAAACAGATGAAAGCAGAAGACGTAGGCTCTGACTGCCCATCTCCATTTTCAACACACCTTATTATAACTGTCAATACACATCCCCACAGTAGACATCATTAGCATCTCTTTAGTCTCTCAATGTGTGGAGAAGTCCTCTGCGGCAACAGGCCGCTTTAGGCCTGTAACATTGATCCCAGTCTGAGTCTGTATCTTGGGGTGACATGGATTTGAGTCCAAAGCAACACTACTCCCATGGTCCTCCAGCATATACCCCCACACAGAGGTGCACTCCCCTACAAGCCAGGGCCCGTAGTCCGTGGGCAGGAGGCTGGCCTCCACACTCCTCCAGTAGCCCATGGCACTTGTCACACTAATATATATATATATGCACCCTCCATGGTAGGTGCTAAGATAAAGTATAGTCTTACCAGCAGGGCCATGATTTTCATCTAGGCTTGTATGTGTTCCCAGGTGTGCCTGTTGTGTTGGGGAGTCTCCCCATTGTGTCCCAATGAGGGCTCTCATTGGGCAGTGGAGGAAACCTGACCAATAGCACACCTGGGCTTGTATCCATCCTGGAAGGGCAGATTCTGCCGCAGAGCATTCTGGGAAGGGGTATAAGTCTGTGGGGAGCACATGACAGATTGTCTTTGGCAGGAAGCAGAGTCCCAGGAGAGGCGATAGGTGTCTCTCCTCCTATCAGGAGGAATCAGGTGTCTCAGGCAGCTTGCCTGAGGGGACACAGGGCTGAGCTGCAGGAGAGGATCCAGTGTGCTGAGGACCAGTGGAGCTGTGAGGGGTCGAGTTTCAGGCAAGCATTCCCAGTCACGAGTACTGTAAACTGCCCCTGGGAGTCTGCCTAGCAGAGGGGACCACTGTGGAGAAGGTCAGAGTGATCCAGGAGCTAGCTAGCTGGTGCAGGAGCAAAATAAAGGGGGTGCCAGTGGTTGGGCCCTGAAGTGCAGAGTATACAGTGCAGTGTTTACAGTGTTAACAGTTGCTGCAGCATTACAAGAGATTACCTCGGTCAGTGAAGTCTACAGGGAGTGCTTTAAAGGACTTTTGAGCTGTGAGGAAGTGTCAGAAGTCAAGTTTAAGTTCACCGACAGCGAGTCAGATTCTCGAGCGCCTATGGGCGTTGACCGGCATTCAGCCAGCGTCAAGCCAGCCCTTAAATGCATTTTTCTCATTTCACCCTTTCAGGACGGCCTACATATGAGAGATTGTGGCTCCACGCTACAGGAAACACAACTAATTTGCAGCTGTTAAAAAGGTCCCACCCATCCTTGAGCTTCAGTTCAGTTGTGTTTCCAACCTTACACCGGAACGTTTGTTTTTTTCTCTGACCTGAAGGCAAAGGAGTGTCTGATAGGTACCCCTGTAAGACAGGTACGGACAGCCTATGAGAGGTTCCTCCCTATCTGTGTCCTGGAAACAGGAACTTACAGGTCGCCAAACATGTCGGGTAGTCGGTTACCTTAAGGAGAAGGTCCCTCCATACCTGTTGTCTCTGCAGGAAGAGTCTCTTCCATTGCTGCTCTATTGCTGGACGGTAAGAATTTCAAATTTCCCACCAAAGAGCGTGCCTCAAGCCTCGCTGTGAAGACCGGAAGTTCCGGTCAGAAGAGGAGGAGCGAGCAGTACCCGGAAGGAAGCTTGAGAGGGAGGAGACGCCGGATCCACGAGCACTCATGGCAGAATCTCCGGCTACGAAGGGGCTGAAACACCCCAAAGAGACTCGAACGACCGCACTTCCCACAGAGGAGAAAGCGTCAGTGCAGGTGGCTGTAGGAAACTCAGAAAAACTGGGTAAGTGACTACAGTGGTGGCGGGGCTGACTGCTGTCTATAGGAGACAGTCATGCCTTTTTCTTTCCTGATTGAGCAGCCGCAGTGTTAGACTAAATATGTCTGTTGCAAACAAATGTTTTCTCTTCTTGTGTCTATGCACAGGTCTTCCAGCTACACAGGAGGCACCTGCCAGACCAGACCCCCATCTAACACCAACACTAACATGACTAGAAAGTGTGGTAACTGTGGGGATAAGTTGTCGAGGTCTTACTTAAAGCCATTGTGCCATACATGTATTAATAAATTGGCAGGGCAAGAAGCATCTGTTTTAATGAAAGGTTTCCTTAAATCAATGCAGGATGAGATGTTGGCTACTATTCAGTCATTTAGGACTGCAGCAGCTATCACTCAGACCCCAACACAGACAGAGGAAATATCAAGGGATAGGTTATCCTCCCAGGATAGTGTGTGGTCAAGAGGACCCTCTTCTCTCTTGTCAGGATCCCAACCCATTCCCTCATCACAAGTTAGGGAGGAGGAGGATCCAGGGGAAGGCACTAGTCACATTAGATCCCCATCCAGTTCAGACAAGGAGTCAAACAGTGACAATGAGAAGGAAAGGGATAGTTTCAAAAGAAACAAGAGTCTCTTTCCTTTAGAGTGTATGGAGGGTCTCCTTAAAGTGGTGCATGCCACTGAAGGGATCCCAACTCCGGTCAAAGAGTCTTCCATTAAGGATAAAGTGTACAAGGGCTTGGGAAGAGCCCAGTACAGAGCAATTCCCATCCACCAGTCTTTAAAGGACATGATTGACCAGGAATGGAAATTTCCTATGAATGCCTTATCCAGACCAAAAAACTGGAAAAGGTATCCTTTTGAGGAACAGGAATTGGAGGAGTTTATAAAAAGCCCTAAACTAGACGCTCCTCTGGCCCAGCTATCAAAGACGTCAGATTTGTCCTTTGAAAATGCTGGTCACATTAAAGGTGTCATGGATCTAAAGATCGAATCCTTACTAAAAAAGGCTTTGGCTTCCAACTCATATAATATGACTACAGCTCTAGCAGATACCCGTATGGCCAGAAATGTAGATTTGTGGATCAAGGAATTGTCAAAACATATCTCTACAATGGAGGGATCACAAGACTTACTAGATTCCCTATCTGTGATTGGGAAAGCGGTGTCTTAGCAGACTCAGCAGTAGAGTCAATATTAGCCTCTGCAAGAACAGCAGCTCTGATGAATTCTGCTAGGAGGGCAGTTTGGGTCAAAGCATGGGAAGGAGATATATCTTCCAAGCTGAGACTTTGCGCATTACCTTTTGAAGGGTCTTTTTTGTTTGGCTCTGGGCTGGATGATGATTTATCCAGATCCTCAGAGAAGGGTAAAAAATTCCCTACTAAGAGGAAGGACAAGTTGGGGAGGTATTCCTTTCGGAACTTCCAAGACAGAAACCAACAAAGGCCTTTCAGGGGGCAAACCAGGAGAGGTGGTCCGGCAAAGGGAAAACAAGGAGCTAACTTGCTTTTCCTTAAACCTGGACCCAATCCTAAAGAGACCAAGTGACGCCAGCGTCGGGGTAGGGGGCAGGTTAGCCCATTTCATTTCCCAATTTCCCAAAACATCTCAACCAGCCCCTATATTCTCCAGATCATCCGGGAAGGTTACCGACTGGAGTTTTCCTCTCAGCCAGTGACAGAAATAACAATGACATATCCCTCAAGAGTAAAACAAAAGAAGAAAGCACTGCTAGAAGGTATTCAAGAGTTAGCATAACAGAGGGTGATTACACCTGTACCATTAAGTCAGGTATTCCAAGGCTTTTACTCCCACATATTTGTGGTACCAAAGCCCTCAGGAAAATTCCGGCTAGTCATAAACCTCAAAAATTAAACAAATTTCTAATATACAAGAAGTTCTCTATGGAGAACATTTATGCGGTCAGAAAAAATGCGTTTCAGAACATCAATTTATGACCACACTGGATCTAAGGGATGCTTACCTGCATGTCCCAATTTGTCCGGAACATCAAGCATTATTCAGATTCGCAGTAGTGATGGAAGAAGGAACTGCACACTGGCAGTTCAGAGCTCTTCCTTTTGGCTTGGCAGCCAGTCCAAGGATCTTTACGAAGATCTTGGCAGAAGTAGTAGGCCATCTTCATCTTCAGGGCCTAAGTTTGATCCCTTATCTGGACGATATGTTGATCTTTGCAAGATCAGCAAAACTGGCCACGGCAGACACCCAAAAAGTGATGTCAGTCCTACAGACGGTAGGGTGCCTGATGAATGTGGAGAAATCCTCAATAGAGCCAGCACAGGTTCAAGTCTATCTGGGGTACAAGATAGATAGATTCCAGAGTAAAGGGACTTTTTCTCCCAGAGGAAAAGGTGGAAAAAGTGGTCTCGGCGGTGGAAAATGTCTGTTCTCATCCTCGGTGTTCCTGGAGACAGATCATGAGGATTTTGGGTCTGATGACAGCTTGCATCCCAGCTGTAGAGTGGGCCAAATTGCACTCATGACACCTCCAATTTTTTCACTTGCTCTCTTGGAACAAGAAACAAGAGTCCCTAGACGAAAAAATTACGCTCTCCCCGCAAGTAATATCCCTAAAATGGTGGACAGTTCTCAAAAATCTGAGGGTAGGGCGACTCTGGGGTCAAGAGCAACCCTGAAAGATCACCACGGATGCAAGTTCCGAGGGGTGGGGAGCTCATCTTGAATGAGCTCATGCCCAGGGCACCTGGGATATACAGAGAAGTCAGGCCTCATCCAACTACAGAGAGCTGAAAGCGGTGGGAGAAGCAATAAGAGCATTCGAAAAGGACATTTCAGGGAAAGAAGTCCAAATCCATTCAGGCAATGCTACAACAGTAGCTTACTTGAATCATCAAGGGGGGATCAGATCGAACACCCTGTTAAAGTTAGCTCAGGAGACACTGGGCTTTGCAGAAAAGAGAGTGATTTCTCTATCGGCAGTGCATATAAAAGGGAAGGACAGCTGGGAAGTGAACTTCCTCAGTCGCCATTCCATCAAGCAGACAGAATGGGAACTGAATCCCAGAATATTTCAACTTCTAGTTCAAAAGTTTGGTCAGCCGGAAGTGGATATGTTTGCCACTTGGCAGAACAAAAAAGTAAGCCGGTTCTTCTCCCTGACACAACAAAAGGGTATGTTGGGCTTGGATGCTCTAGCACAGCCATGGCACTTCAGGCTAGCCTATGCTTTTCCTCCTCAAAATCTGATTCCAAGAGTTCTACAGAGACTGTGGATGGCCGCAACTACGTCTCATCTTGATTGCCCCTTGGTGGCCAAAGAGAAGGTAGTTCGCGACTCTGGTATCCCTATCAGTGACAGCTCCTTGGAAACTACCAGAGGTTCCGGATCTGTTACTACAAGGGCCTCTTATTCACCCCAGACCACAGTTTTTTTTCAGTTAACAGCCTGGGTAGTGAGCGCCAAATCCTAAAGGGAAAAGGTTGTTCAGATAAGGTCATTGATACCCTCCTTCGTAGAAAACAAGTTACTAGGAAAATGTATTCCAAAATTTGGAAAAAATTCTGTACTTGGCAGTCAGAAGAATTCCTCTGCCTTGATCCCCATTATCCTGGAATTTTTACAGGATGGGGTAGATAAGGGGGTGGCAGTTAACACCCTTAGAGTACAGGTAGTGGCACTTTCTGTTTTCTTAGATAAGTCTGGAGCCGTTAAAAGATTTTTGTTAGCTCAGGGAAGAGCGACCCCGATTAATAGGGCTAATGTTCCAGTATGGAACTTAACTCAAGTACTAGAGACGTTATCTAGTGAACCCTTTGAACCTTTGGTTAAGGTTAATCTGAATATTTTGTCAATTAAGTTACCTTTTCTGTTGGCAATTACCACAGCCAGAAGAGTGGGAGATTTACAAAGTTTGTCCATAAAGGAGCCCTTTATGCTAATTCTCTAAGACAGAGTGATTCTTAGACCAGATCCCCTGTACCTACCCGAAGTAGTTTCCTCTTTTCACAGAAAACAAGAGATGGTCCTGCCATCATTTTGTGAAAAGCCTAGGTGTGCAAAGGAATGAAAATTCCATTGCCTGGATGTAAAAAGGTGTCTTATCTATTTGGAAAGAACCAAAGGATTTAGAAGGTCTAGTCACCTGTTGGTTCTACATTCTGGACCAAGAAAGGGATTGCAAGCATCAAAACCCTCGATCTCTAGGTGGATTAAGCAAGCCATTAGTATGTCTTATAAGGTGTCAGGTATCCCCACACCAGCAAATCTAAAGGCACATTCCACAAGGGGCATGGCAACATCCTGGGCCGAAGGAGCCGGAGCATACTGGGAACAGATCCGCCATGCAGCCACCTGGTCCAGTCAAGATACCTTCCTAAAGCACTATCGTGTGGAAGTACTGTCTCAACAAGTCCTTGCCTTTGGCAGAAAGGTTTTACAGGCAGTGGTCCCGCTCTAAGGTAGGCCAGTATGGATTCCTTTATCATCCTCTCATATGTAGGCCGTCCTGGAAGGGTGAAATGAGAAAACTTACCGTTAGTGTACCGGTAACGGCCTTTCTATTAACCCTTCCAGGACGGCCGGCAGGTTTGCAAAACATGTGTAACAGGTAAAACTGTGAAGAATTCAATCATCAATATCTTTCCAGATCTTATCAGCTCAGATAGCACGTAACATCTACAATATCGGCAGGTGAAAAGTACAATGCATTATACCTACATCTTCACCACTCACAACAGCTAATGAAAAAACAAGTGCGCCATCTAGTGATCAACTTGGATTATACATCAAAATTCAAACTGAACCATTGACACCAGGGGTGCCATTTATTTCTTTATGGTAATGCTCGCTAGAGGGGGACATAATCAGTTCATATGTGTAGTGCAATTGGGTGGTACGGACAATGTCTAGCAATGATGGGGGTTGGATGGTGTTCCATTTCCTAGTGATGTTTAATCTTGTTGCCAGGAGTATATTCAATACTATTTTGCAGCGGTATTTTTTCTATTGTCAGATTAAGTAGACCTAGCTCTGGGGAGGGGTCTAGGGGTATTTGAGTAATTTTTGAGAGTAAAAAGGCTTCAGCCAACATGTTGGGGGGGTGTTGTCATCGAATTTTGCTATGATATGCGGTGTGAGATACCATCTCAAGGATATCTTTAGATGCAATTCCCTGACAGAAGCGCTCAGGGAGGCTTTACAACCTGAGGTTAGGGCCAGGGACCTCTGACGCTGGGAAAAAACTGTGCCCAAATCTCCTTCCCATTTAAGTAGGGGGGGGGGGGAAGTCTTGGTCAGGACGTTCTCACCGAGGACGGGATAAATTGTAGATATGCCCTTGGCTTTCGACAAAGTGGATGTGAGGTAATCCCAAATTTTCTTCGGGAGGGGAGCTCTGAGCTGGGGGTTTTGTCAGGCAGGACTTAATTTGGATGTAACGGTACCATTCCGTTGTGGGAATGCATTATTCCGACACTAACTGTGAGAAGGGTTTAAGGACTCCGAGATTATACAGGGCATCTAAGGTGGTACAGCCATGGAGTATCCACCGGTTGAGGTTCATATCTGGGACCACTTGAAGGATGCTGGACATAGGAAGGGAGATCGTGGTAAGTGAGGTGTTTCCATCTAGAGTGTGTCAAATGTAGCCAAGCCGAGACCGATGCTCTAATGGTCGGCGATATGTGTTCCGGAAGTTTGTCCCCTATGTTCCTACTGCATAACTGTTGTGGAAATTTTGATAGACATATTCTTTAGTTTAAATAGTCATGATGTCTCCCAGTGTCGGTTTTACTGATAATCGCTATTCACAGCGATTATCACTTTAACTGTCATTGTAGGAAAGACTTGCTGGTGAAAATCTTATGGTCACTATCAAAATTGGTTTATATATATGAATCAGGTTTGATGGAAACCCACCAACAGGTAATGGAATGCATGTTTATGGATTGACATGAATGAGCAATGAAAAGCCATGTGCTTCATGGCAGTTTAGTCTTTTGTTCACTCTTGTCCATCTATGGGCGTGTACTCCACAGCTTCTATTGTGCTTTTTGAATGTATACGTATCTGTGATTGGTGGCCATGAAGCCACTCCCTGTAACTCACTTGCTGTAAATAAACAAGCCCTGCTCAGAACAGATCAGAACACAGAAGGAGACACACACATAGACACACACACACACAAGCTCACATAACAGCTCACATAACAGCAGCTAACACATCATTCATCCATGAAGAGACACATAAACTCTCACACACACACTAGCTCTTATACACAAATGCACACACATACATATCCAATGGAGAGAGACCTGGCAGATGGCATCGAAATGACCCAGCGCGTTTGTTCCTTTCTTTATCGCCGAGTGCTTGGTAAATCGTTATGTAAAAGAGCGGAGCACTTGTACTTTTCAGTACAAGCCTATTTATTTTCCACGACAATAACCATGATGAGAGGTCCTTTTGAGGGGTTTGGTCTCTTTCCAGTGCTCCCCAGAGGCTGTCTGGGGTTCGCTGGAACCAAGTGCGCAACTGGGAGATTATGGAGGCTGTGTAATAATCTTCCAGGTCAGGCATGGAGGCACCTCCGGCTTCCCTGGATTTCAGTAAGATCCCTTTAGCACACCAAGACCGTTTTGTCTTGCCACAGATAACGAGACCGCATCGTCTGTAGTGAACGCAGGAATGACTTGGGGACGGGGATAGGTAGCGACCTGAATAGGTACCGAAGTTTGGGCAATGTGCACATCTTAAAAGCAGCCAGGCGTCCCGACCACGCAAGTTCAAATTTTGCCAAAGATTGCAGTTCCGTGGCCAATTGGCTCTTGAAGGGAGAGAAATTAGCTTGAAAAAGTAGGGATGTGGATTTGGTAAGCGTAATGCCCAGATAGGTAATACCCGCATCTGCCCATTTGTACGGGAGTGACCGATTGAGAAGGTTTCTGGTTGTTCCGTCTACACCTAAATCAAGTATATGGGATTTGGCCTCATTTACCTTGTATAGTGAAACTTCTCCGAACGCTGTAAGGATATCCTTCGTGGAAGTGAGGTGACTGGGTTCGATACCATCAGGATAACATAAGCGAACAAGCTGATGCGGTTCTCCTGAGAGCCGATAATTATGCCCGTGATGCCGGGGTCCGTTCGGATTTTTTGGGCCAGAGGTTCTATGGCCATATTAAAGACCAGGGGGGAGAGTGGGCATCCCTGCCGCGTCCCATTAGTAATATAGAAAGGTGAGGAAAGGGAGGCGTCAACAAGTACTCGGGCTGATGGATGAGAATAGAGCGCTAGTATAGCCGCATGCATTCTGCCGTTTATACCAAATCTGCGGATCACCTCCTGAAGGTACCCCCAGTGCACTCTATCGAATGCCTTATCTGCATCCAGTGACAGGAGCAGAGAAGGCGTTCTAGAAGCATTTGCATTGTGAATAATGTTAATGAGGCGTCTGGTTGCGTCTGCGGATTGTCTACCTAAGGTGAAACCCGATTGGTCCTTGTGGATAAGCTGTGGGAGGATGGGCATTAGTCTATTGGCTACCATTTTGGCATAGATTTTTATGTCTGAATTGAGTAAGGAGATGGGATGGAAATTTTGCGGAGTGATTGGTTCTTACTTGGCTTGGGGAGGGTGATGATAGTGGCCTCAAGCATTTCCGTTGGGAATGAAGAGGATGTGGTGGCATTGTTAAACAACATGCACAGGTGGGGAGCTAGGACATCCTTTAGAGCAGGGATCCTCAAACTACGGCCCTCCAGCTGTTGCAGAACTACACATCCCATGAGGCATTGTAAAACTCTGACATGCCCAAACATGACTAGGCATGATGGGAATTGTAGTTCCTGAACAACTGGAGGGCCATAGTTTGAAGACCCCTGTTTGGGAGCTTTATAATAGTCATTAATCAAGCCATCCGGGCCTGGGGATTTTGCAGTTGGTAGGGACGCTATGGCTTCACAAACCTCCTCTACCGTGAAGGGGATGTTAAGTTGTGCAGATTGTGCGGGAGTGAGGGTAGGAAGGGAGATGCTGTCTAGAAAGTTTTTGATGTGGTCAGGAGTAGGCGACGTAGACTGGGAGTCTTTAAGATTGTACAAAGATTCGTAGTAGCTACTAAAGGCGTTGGCCATGTCTCTGGGGTCATAGAGCTGCTCGTTTGTGTGGGGGTGAATGATATATTTAATTTTGTGTTTAAGACATTGCCCTTTAAGTCTGGTGGCTAATAATTTGCCTGATTTGTTGTTGGTGGCATAAGAGGCCTTAATTTTTCGGCGATTGCGTTCATTCGTGTCAAGGAGATGTGATCTAAGTTCCTGCCTAAGTGATAAGAGCTTGATTTTGAGGTCTGCGGAGGGGCTAGTTTGGTTTCCACTTGTACGGCAGGTTGTGGTTGCGCACGGCTTTGGTAATGGTGGAAAGTTGTCTGCGCATATCTAGGGTATGCTTAGAGAGGTCCTTGAAGATTGTCAGGGAGAGTGCCCAGGGATCTAGCTTTGGTTAAGATGGATTCCTTAGTTTGGTAGAAGTGCACACGTAGCAATGTGTCGCGGGGGAACATGCTGACGGAGGAAAGGGGGCTTTGGGACCCTGTGAATACAGTCAACCGTCAGCTCCAGGGGAGACGCTCCAGGCAATATAGCTAAGAAAAGGTCCGTGGCAAATTTGTGTAGCTTAGCAGGAAGCAGTTTCAGGAATGCCACGGATTTTAAGGTTATTTCTTCTGGAGCGATCCTCCAGATCTGCGATTTTTGCTTTGATCCAGTGTCGCTCATCCACATGTTCTTCATGTGCCTCTACCAAATCATTCACAGTGGTCACAATCTCTGATATGGAGTATTCTACAGTGTGTACCCTGTCCCCTAGGGAGTGGACTTCTGCTGAGAATTTGTTAGCAAGTGTCACAATGTTCGCTTGGAGAGAGTTATGGAGGGCATACATTTCCTTGAGCTGTGTCCATGATAGGCTGGCCTACCGTGGGAAAGGCTGCAAATGGAGATGTCCCCAGGGAGATGGGCAGTAGAGGGTTACTGGAGCTCCCAGGCTGTGGGGCCTTGTCAGCGCTGTCTAGCCTCATTTTTGACTTGGCTGGGCTCGTGCAGGAAGGGCTGGAGGGAGCAGATGCGAAGGGGGGGGAGAGTACCTGACAGCAGGGGTTCAGCCGAGGCAGCGTCCTCCGGCAGGTCAGTATAGTGCACCCGCTGCTTCCCCCGAGGCGCGGGGAAGCAAGCGGTGAGTTTCTTCGGCCCTTTCTCCTTTTGCTTGTGGGACATCGCTGCAGGTTGCCACGGTCAACTGGGGTGAAAATCAGGCTCGGATCCTGTCTGTGTTGCTGTGGATGGCGCTGGATGGAGTCGTCTATCTGCGGAGCGGGAGATCAGGCGTCCATCACTGTCCCGCGCTGGCCACGCCCCCAGACATATATACATTCCAAAGTACAATAGAAAAGAGTCAATGTTTATGTATGAACATCACTGAGTGCAGAGACTAACTGCCAGGTGAACAAAGAAACATGGCTGCTACATAGATTCCCATGCACCCAGCCATGCTAATTCACAAGCATGAACTCATCATATCCTGTTAGTGGATCCTATCAAATATGGTTCATATAAATAAGAAAAAAAGAAGTAATTGGCGCTGCCTGGTGGGGTATTGGGAATGCAATTTATGGTTGCTGGCCTCCTGAATTAAGTTATATAAAAAAATCTATGTACTGTGATTTAGGGTATATAAAACATGGACAAATTGGTAAAACTGGGTCAATCTATGTGTAGAATCAATGGTGTTCCATGTGTAAATCAAAGCATCAAAAAATCTTAAAAATTATAAAAAACCAGCATATACATACAATGTGTACAATCGGTGGGTATAAAGTGCAACAAAAGAGTGCAATAGTGGATATCGGGAGTGAAATGATAAAAAATTAGTTAAAATATCCAATCATAAATAGGCAACCATATCATCACAATCAATAGATATAAATATAAGTGCAAATAGAGTGCATATATATAGCTGCCAAAAAATACGTGCAAAGGTGCAAAAAGGTGAAAACGATCAAAAAGATCTTTCTGCTAATACAGCTGTGCAAAAGAAACGGCAGCACAAAAAATTGAAGTGTCCTTATAGATTATGAAGCAAATAAATCACAACACATGTGCAATCTCGGTGATTCTGACAGATCCAGAGAAGTCCTAGATTGTATAGTCCATATATAGTGATTATGGTGCTCTTTTCTCTATGCCCAGAGTGTGGTGAATGGGCAGAAGGAAGAAGTGTTCCCCTGAGCCTGGGGTCCTGCGCTTACCAGATTCCCTTACCCCTACAGGGGTAAACAGCGGGTCGATAATAAGGGATCGCTCCCATACACTGGCAATCAAGGATGTCCCCAGATCTCGATCTCTCTCCTTTAATAGTGTTCAGGTGTCAGCTCAGTAGATATAATGAATTCCAATTCAGTACCAGGGTATGTAGAAGAAAAGGGAAGGAGCCTCCGATAGTGTAATATCGTTTTAAAAGACACTTTATTGTTAAAAAAAGGACATGTACTCACATAAAAGTGTAACCTATCGTATGCCCGTCTGGCATAGGAACCGCAACCTCCTCACTTGCGGTGCACGCTAGGGGATGGCGTGCTCGTCAACCGCCGGATGTGCGTTCCAGGCCTCGGGTTCGGAAAACGGAAATGACGTGGTCACGCTCTGGATCTGTCAGAATCACCGAGATTGCACATGTGTTGTGATTTATTTGCTTCATAATCTATAAGGACACTTCAATTTTTTGTGCTGCCGTTTCTTTTGCACAGCTGTATTAGCAGATCTTTTTGATCGTTTTCACCTTTTTGCACCTTTGCACGTATTTTTTGGCAGCTATATATATGCACTCTATTTGCACTTATATTTATTAGAATTTTTATGGTTATATCTATTGATTGTGATGATATGGTTGCCTATTTATGATTGGATATTTTAACTAATTTTTTATCATTTCACTCCTGATATCCACTATTGCACTCTTTTGTTGCACTTTATACCCACCGATTGTACACATTGTATGTATATGTTGGTTTTTTATAATTTTTAAGATTTTTTGATGCTTTGATTTACACATGGAACACCATTGATTCTACACACAGATTGACCCAGTTTTACCAATTTGTCCATGTTGTTTTATATACCCTAAATCACAATAGATTTTTTTATATAACTTCAGGAGGCTAGCAACCATAAATTGCATTCCCAATACCCCACCAGGCAGCGCCAATTACTTCTCCTTTTTTTCTTATTCATTCAAATGCTCCCCTTTCAGGGTTGCATTTTTTGAAGTGGGCAGCAGCCAGGTGCGGTATCATATATATTTTTCCTTATATACCCCCTATCCTAAGCGCGGAACCACATAAATCCTTTCATGGTTCATATAAACCCTATTTGATACTGATCATGCTATTGTTCCAGTGAATGGGACTTTATTATATCTGCAAAAGACAATAGCAGCAGTCTTATGTCAGTCATATGGATCAAATATAATAGAAAGATGCCAGCCATTAATCCTGGTAAAACTATAAGAATTCCACATCGCAAACAAATCTCTGCAGTGAATACTGGTGCTCTCGATGGCGGATATATATTTGTGCGATGGATTTCTCCTTGCCATAAATCAGGCTACAAGTTTTGTGCAATTCCATCTAATGGAAGAGTTCCACTAACAAGTCTTTCCTCAATGCCAGTTAAAGCAATATTCGCATAGTGATTAAAGTTACGAGGTACCGGTAAACTGACACTGGGAGACATAATGGCAATTTAACTAAAAATACATCCTAAAGAAATGTCCACATAAATATTAATAAAACTTCTACAACACACCTCGCTTGTGTGGATGGGGAAATCTGTTCAGTTTAACAGTTCCATGTATGGCCAGCCTTAAACCATGACATGTATGCAGAAAGATTTGTAACTTCCTTAAACTGGCCATACATGGATCAAAATGTGGCTGGTTCAGCAGGGCCCAGCTGAATTTCGATCCATGTGTGGCCAATGCGGTTTACAGGAGTCATATTCTCGCTCGATCAGTGCAGTAGGCTGCAGAGCTGATGTGTATAGTTAAACACTTAAGCCCTGGAAGATTTTACCCCCTTCCTGACCAGACCCCTTTTTTCTATTTATACCAAATTTTATTGGAGTTTTTTGAAATACAAAATAAGAAAGAACCATAAACATATGGAAGAATACAAATGAACATATCAGTAAACCATACAACTGTACTCATACAGATAGGAGATGAAGACACAATCTGATCTGGAGTTGCACTAGATGTCGTGTGGGGATTAAGCAGAGAGGGAGGAGGGGGAGGGGGGGAGTAGAGTAGAGTAGAGTAGAGTAGAGTAGAGTAGAGTAGAGTAGAGTAGAGTAGAGTAGAGTAGAGTAGAGTAGAGTAGAGTAGAGTAGAGTAGAGTAGAGTAGAGTAGAGTAGAGTAGAGTAGAGTAGAGTAGAGTAGAGTAGAGTAGAGTAGAGTAGAGTAGAGTAGAGTAGAGTAGAGTAGAGTAGAGTAGAGTAGAGTAGAGTAGAGTAGAGTAGAGTAGAGTAGAGTAGAGTAGAGTAGAGTAGAGTAGAGTAGAGTAGAGTAGAGTAGAGTAGAGTAGAGTAGAGTAGAGTAGAGTAGAGTAGAGTAGAGTAGAGTAGAGTAGAGTAGAGTAGAGTAGAGTAGAGTAGAGTAGAGTAGAGTAGAGTAGAGTAGAGTAGAGTAGAGTAGAGTAGAGTAGAGTAGAGTAGAGTAGAGTAGAGTAGAGTAGAGTAGAGTAGAGTAGAGTAGAGTAGAGTAGAGTAGAGTAGAGTAGAGTAGAGTAGAGTAGAGTAGAGTAGAGTAGAGTAGAGTAGAGTAGAGTAGAGGGGGGGGGTATTAACTGGGGAAAGGAATACCGAGGGAGGGAGATAAACGAGAGAGTCGGGTAAGAAGAAAAGGGAGGTTCAGGTCGGCACAAAGAATCTAACATAATAGGACAAGATGCTCACAGTGGCCCACAATAATTTACAATCAGGGTGTTCCAGAAGAAGGCTGGGGAAAATAAGACAGGTACGAGTTCCACTTGGCTTGGAAGTGTGCGGGGGAGCCCGACAATAGCTTTACATCCAGTAGTTCCTTAACCATAAGTGAACTAAGATCTTCGTGCACCCCCTGGATCTTAGGGGGGTCGTGGGAGATCCACTTCCTGAGGATAGACCTTCTGGCGACCATGAGACATGTAGATATCCAGGGTTTGTTCTGGTATAATATAACGGACTGTGTCGGGGCCAGGCCCAGGGTAGGACCATGAAGATTTCCGAACAGAAGGAGGAGTGGGTTGTTCATTAGGGGTAATCCTGATACGGTTGAAACTAAATGCTGCACATCCAACCAAAACTTGGCAATTTGAGGACAGTCCCACAGTCTATGGGATAGGGTTGGTCTATGCAGTAGACACCAAGAACATGCTTGACCTGTGGGCGAGGTAGCAGAAAATGCAAAAGGAGAGTAGGCCCTATGCATAATCTTTAGTTGTTGTTCCCTCCAGAATTCGTTTTCAATGAATTTACAGGTCGTATTAAAGCCGCTGAGAATGGAGGTGAACAAGTGAGGGTAGTGAAAGGCGGTCTTCCAGGGCGTTGGTGGATCAATGTCCTTTCTATGGAGACGGTGATTTAAGAGGGGTTTATATACATCCGATAGCGTTAATTTCCTAATTTGAAGTCAAGCAAAGAGTCACAGGAGCGCTTGCTCTTATCTGGACATAAGACTTCAGCAAACTTTGTGGCTTGTTGGAGATGCAGGAAATGGTGAAGTGGTATATTGTGTAGGTCACAAAGTTCTGAGTAGGGATGTGGACGACCCGAGTTAGGGTCAAATAGCTGATGGGCAAGGGAGAGACCCTTGTTGGGCCATGTAGAGAAGGGCAGGTATTGTCTGGTTTTCGGAAACAAGGGGTGGCCCATGATTGGGAGGTATTTGGAGAAGCGGGGAGACAGAGATAATAACTTGGACACTTCCCTCCATGCTATCACAGTATCCCGCAACAACAAATTATTTCTCAGAGATGCCGGTATAGTAAGTAAAGAACAATGTAACAAAGCTGCTAAGCTAAGAGGTGACACCATGTGGGATTCCAATTCAAAGTTAGAAAATCTAGACTTCCCTGTGATCCAGTCAAGACCCACCCTCAAAAGACAGGATAAGTTGTAGAGTCTGATGTCTGGAATGTTGGCCCCCCTCTCTTCTGGGCATTTGGAGCTTCTTTAGTGAGATACGTGGTCGCTTCATGTGCCACAAGAATGCGGACAAAGCCTTATAAAGTTTTTGGGAGTCTTTATGTTTGAGTAATAGTGGAATGGTTTGCATTGGGTACAGAAGTTTTGGATAGCCAACCATTTTGAAAAGATGGCATCTGCCCAGAAGAGAGAGGGGTAGGGCCGACCAAACCCCCATTTGTTTGATGATCGTGTCAATTACTGGGGGAAAATTCAAGGAGTATATTGATGACGGTGACTTTCCAATATTAATGCCCAAGTACTTAATATGGGATGCCCCATGTGTGAGACTTTTTTGCAGTCTAGCCGAGTACTGGACCCCGAAAACCAATCCGCACCTTCAGTCTTTCCAAGGGCGTAAATTGTTGATTTCACTCCTGACTACCTATCAGTTTCGGAGGCCATGAAATGCCAAGACAGCACAACCCCCCCCCCCCCCCCGCCCCAAATGACCCCTTTTTGGAACGTAGACACCCTAAGCTATTTGCAGAGAGGCATGTTGAGTGTTTTGCCGATCTCACTTTTTGTCACAAAGTTTTGGAAATTGAAAAAAGAGGAAAAAATGCATTTTCCTGTTTTTTTTTCTTCATTTTCCCAAGAAAATGAGAGCTGCAAAATACTCACCATGCCTCTCAGCAAATAGATTGGATTGTCTAAATTGCAAAATGGGGTCATTTGGGGGGGTTTTGTGCCATCTTGGCTTTTTATGGACTTCAAAAGTGTGATAGATAGTAAGGAGTGAGATCAACAATTTACGCCCTTACAAAGCCAGAAGGTGCGGATTGGTTTTCCAGGTCCTGTACGCGGCTAGACTGCCAAAAAGTCTCACACATGGGGTATCCCTGTACTCAGGAGAAGCAGCAGAATGTATTTTGGAGTGTCTTTTCACATATACCCATGGCATGTGTGAGCATTATATCATTTACTGACAACTTTGTGTAAAAAAAAAAAAAATAATAATTTTCCCGATAATTGTGGCAAAATATAAACTATTCCATGGACTCACCATGCTTCTCAGCCAATAGCTTGGAGTGTCTACTTTTCAAAATGGGGTCATTTGGGGGGTTTTGTGCTATCTTGAAATTTCAGGGCCTCTGAAACTGTGACAGGTAGTCAGGGGTAAAATCAGCAATTTACGCCATTAGAAAACCTGAAGATGTGGATTGGTTTTCGGGGTCGCGTACACAGCTAGGCTGCCAAAAAGTCTCACACATGTGGTATCCCTGTACTCGGGAGAAGCAGCAGAATGTATTTTGTAGTGTCTTTTCACATATACCCATGGCATGTGTGAGCAATATATCATTTAGTGACAACTTTCTGTAAAAACAACAAAAAAAAGAAATGATAATTTCTCTATCGCTCATTGACAGACGTAGTCCTCGGTGATACAGCACCTTCAGGTTATGTTGCCTCCACAGGAGCAGGACTAGACGGGAAATAAAAATGCTCTGGCCACACCCCAGGGGCAGTCCCCGAGGGTATATCCTCTCTCTCCGCCACAGCAAATCAGTTTTTTTCTGTCTAGTCAGGAGTAAGGACCTAGATACCTTGCTGGGATCTTCGGTCCTGGCAGGATCTTTTTCTTAAAAAGATTTTTTAGACAGCTTTTTTCTCCAGTGTTCCTGTGAGATCTTCAAGCAAGAAAGCTGAACTGGGCGACGGGCTGGATGTTGAGATCCGGTGGTCACCCCAGTTCAGCCTACGAGCGCGTGCAGGCCATAGCTCCGCGCTGGGTCGGCCGCGACATAGTCCCACTGGAGGGACTGACCCCGCGAGTTAAACGTCTCGCTGAAACGCCAAGGACCATGAGTCACGGCGTCCGTATTGGTCGACAGCCCTCCCGCCCCGGTGGAGAGGGGTACTGTCAGGAGTTGGTGCCCGCCTGGTTCCGGTATGGTGAGTAGCATGTTCCCCCCTTTTCCCCTGACGGGTCTTGTGGCGAACGCGGGCCCCTCTCTGTATGGTAAGGATGAGTTCCCCTCTATCCTATAACATGGCACAGATCCCCCTACTTTGAGTGTGATTTTATGTGCAAATAGCCAGGAGGCTTGGTTTGGGAGCTGACAATCTAATTGTAAACATGTTAAAAAGATTGTAATTAGTGGCAGTATGGGTATCTTACTGTGATAATATAAGTATCCTACCAGTCAGTAGCCACGGACATGTAGACTGCTTTCCTAGTCAAGTCTCCAGCGATAGCAGGCCTTCCGAACGGCCATGCGGTCCGCCAGGGCCGGTACCGCCGACCAGGCTAAATCCCCATGTAGAGAAGGTGTTGTGATGCTCTGCAGTCACGCCGCTATTCGGTACTAACCGCCGCCATTGTTTGCTAGATCGCACGAGGCCACCATTTTGGCGTAGCCTCGTGTCTCCAGCATGGGGGCGGCCATGTTTGAGGTGATCCAAACACCTCGTGGAGCTAGGGGAGGCGCCGGAAGGCGTGCAGAGGGGCGGAGCCGCCTCCTTTATTCCTGGGCAGCTAGCCAAAAGACTTCCTGTTTGTGAACACAGCGCTGTAATCTGTTGCAGTGAACTCTGAGCATCAAGTGGTGAGCCTGGGGGTCTATCTCTCTCTCTCTCTCTCGATCGATAGGGATCCCTAGCAGGTAACACTGAGGGGCTTTTGTGGCGCTGGGGGTCTGAAAAAAAAAAAAAAAAAAAGTTTTTTATTTAAATTTGAATTGTATTTTCCGGGAAATTACTGGAATAATCATGGACCCTGCCACACAAATACCCCCACCTGTTTCCCTCGAGGGGGCCACGGGACCCGCCGGTGCACAGAGTATGGATGCATTTACAGCAGTTTTGGAGTCTTTGGTGGCTCGGGTGGAGGCAGCCTGTCAGGGACGGGGGTCAAGAAAGCGACCCCCGCCTACCCCTATATTGTCTGACACCTCTGACTCAGATTCAGAGATGGTCACTGCTGCTGCAGGTCCCTCTGCAAGGGCTGTTATCTCAGGTAAAGCTCCCTCAGACAGTGAGGACGTTCTTTCTCCTGCTATAATTCAGGAAGAAGCATTGGTGGACGCACTAGTTGTAGCGGTGCGGGAAACCTTAAGACTTGAAGTTTCGCCAGGCAGATGCAACTGAAACAGAGATTCCCTTTGGTACTAACAAGCCCATTAAAACGGTGAAGGTTTTTCCTGTACCCAAGTGTTTTGGTAATAAAATTAAAGGAGAATGGGAGCATTCTAAGCGTACCTTTACTATTTCCAAGCGTATTGCTAGACGCTATCCGTTTGAGGAATCCATCATTAAGAAATGGACGGTACCACCAGTGGTGGATCCACCTATTTCCAGGCTGAATATAGCCACGGTTATCCCAGTGGAGGACACTTCGTCCTTTAAGGATCCGGTGGATCGAAAGATGGAAGCGGAGTCCCGCACTATCTTCTCCCTGATAGGGTCAGCATTTAGACCAGTAATTGTTATTGGTCTAGTTTCCCAGACACTAACGGAATGGGCGAGATTGGTACGCCAAGACCTAAGGGGAAAAGATATCCCCCAGGGAACATCTGATTTGATGGAACAGATTATACAAGGGCTACAGTTTGTCTGTGACGCAGCCTTGGATGCTACCCCCCTATTAGGGCATGCATCTATGTCAGCGGTAATCCTCAGACGTGTGCTGTGGTTAAAATGCTGGTCAGCTGACCTAGGTTCCAAAAAGACCTTGACGAATTTCCCCTTTCAGGGGAATCGCCTATTTGGGGCCACCCTAGATGAAATTATTAAGGACGCCACTGGGGGCAAGAGCACTTTCTTGCCACAGGCTGCTAAAGCTAAGGGACCTCGCAACAAGCGAGGACCTTTCTTTACCGCCCATAAAGGGTTCGTACGCCCGGCTGGAACAAGCGGGAAAGGCAAGACTCCTCCAGGAGGGTTCAAGAAAGGCTGGTCGGACAAACAGAGGACCGACTCAGCCAAACCCGAAGCAAAGGATTACACAGCCTGAAGGTGCGCCCCCACCCGGGTTGAGGGTGGGGGGGACGTTTTCACCGGTATTCAGGACATTAGATCGAGCTTCGACTACTACCGGTGCGATTCTTCCCTTCCAACATTTAAGTACTACAGGGAGCGGTAGTCACCGTTCCCTGAATAGATCTTTTCCTTTACCTTTTCCTAAGATTAGTCTCTATTCCCCACAGGAATCGGATCTGGTTGACCAGACAGACCAAGAAGCCTCTAGCCGGGTGACTTCGGTCCCTGAGGTTCAACCAGAAAAGATCACCGTTCCTGATAGGAATCGGGTATATGATAAATGTGTGGGAACAGAAAACGACCAGACTTTCTCGGATGGTCGGGGCCAGATAGCTCTAGGGACGCCTGGTTCAGATCCAGTCAGCGCCAGTGGTCCTAGAAATTCTAGGCTGGCCTCGTCTAGCCGGCCTGGCCGACTTGGACATGCTAGTCGCAGACGTTCCGTGGGAACTTCGTCTCAGGGAGTGTCTGTGGTCTCAAGGACCAATCTACCATCGTGCTTTACAGTCGCTGGTTTTAATGGCCTGGCCATTGAGACCCAAGTACTGAAGGACAGAGGGTTGTCAGCTTCAGTCATTCCTACCCTTATTAAAGCAAGGAAAGCGACTTCCAGCAAGGTCTATTATCACACATGGAAGACTTATATTGCGTGGTGCGAATCTTTAGGATTTTCTCCACGTACCTATTCGGTGACTCGAATATTGGCCTTTTTGCAAAAAGGGGTTGAGCAGAAACTAGCCTTGAGCACCATCAAGGGTCAAGTTTCAGCATTAGCAATCTTCTTTCAGAAACCTTTAGCTACCAAGTCCTTGGTGCGGAATTTCATCCAGGGGGTGCGGCACCTGGCTCCACCAGTCCGCGCGCCCTTACCGCCCTGGGATCTTAATTTAGTTTTGTCGGTTCTACAGAAACCTCCCTTTGAAAACATCAGGGAGATCCCCTTGCTTACTTTATCCCAGAAGGTGGCCTTCTTGGTGGCTATCACTTCTGCTCGCAGGGTGTCAGAACTGGCTGCATTATCATGCCAGTCCCCATACCTAGTGATTCATAGGGATAAGGTAGTACTTCATCCTAAGCCATCCTTTCTTCCTAAGGTGGTTTCAGATTTTCATCTGAATGAAGATATTGTACTACCTTCCTTGTGTCCTCAGCCCAATCATCATCGGGAACATGCGTTGCATTCCTTGGATGTGGTTCGGGCAATCAGGGTATACCTGAAAGCTACGGAATCATTCCGTAAGACGGATTCACTTTTTGTGATCACGGATGGCCCCAGAAAGGGGTTGCCTGCATCTGCCGCGACTATTGCCAAATGGATTAGACAGACGGTGGTACAGGCTTATTCTATTAAGGGTCAGAGTCCTCCGTTCCCTGTTAGGGCGCACTCCACTCGAGCGCTCAGTACTTCCTGGGCCTTTCGCCATCAGGCGTCAGTGGTCCAGGTATGTAAGGCGGCCACCTGGTCGTCGGTACATACCTTTACAAAATTTTATAAAATTGATGTGATGGCATCGGCGGATGCCTCTTTTGGCCGCAAAGTGCTGCAGGCCGCAATTTGAGGAGACCGGTGGTCTACCTCGAGGGTTTTTTTCTGTTGAAAATTTGTTTTTTTGTTGAGTCTCATCATTAAGGATGAGCATTGTAAACTTCTAGTTGGCACCGGTTGGGCCTTCTAGATTTGGATTTGATTTCCATTTTCCCACCCCTCATTTGTGATACTGCTCTGGGACTTCCCGAAGGTGCTGTATCACTGAGGACTACGTCTGTCAATGAGCGATAGAGAAAAATGGATTTTTGTAAAATCTTACCGTAAAATCCTTTTCTCTTAGCTCATTGACAGACGTAGTACCCGCCCCTCTGTTTTTGAGTTGGGTTGGGTTAAATTCTCTAAGCACTGCTCTTGTGACATAACTGATTTGCTGTGGCGGAGAGAGAGAGAATATACCCTCGGGGACTGCCCCTGGGGTGTGGCCAGAGCATTTTTATTTCCTGTCTAGTCCTGCTCCTGTGGAGGCAACAATAACCCGAAGGTGCTGTATCACCGAGGACTACGTCTGTCAATGAGCTAAGAGAAAAGGATTTTACGGTAAGATTTTACAAAAATCCATTTTTTCCCGACACTTGTGGCAAAATATAAAATATTCCATGGACTCACCATGCCTCTCAGCAAATAGCTTTGGGTGTCTACTTTTCAAAAAGGGGTCATTTGGGGGGTGTTTGAACTGTCCTGGCATTTTATGCTCAATCTTATCCACACATCACCCACTCTTCTAACCACTTGAAAACCAAGCCTTTTCTGTGACTTTTTGTTTACATGAAAAAATATATTTTTTTTTTACTAGAAAATTACTTTGAACCCCCAAACATATATTTCTTTAAAGCAGAGGCCCTATAGAATAAAATGGTGGATGTTGCAAAATTTTTTGTCACACGGTATTTGCGCACAGATTTTCCAAACGCAATTTCTGCGAAAAAAAAATACATTTTTTTTAAATTTGTTGCACAAATACACTATATAATTCCAATTTGTTTGGTAAAATTTAAAAGATGATCTTATGCCAAGTACATAGATACCAAACATGACATGCTTTAAAAATTGCGCACGCCTCTGCAGCGGCAACAAAGTACGTACATTTTTAGAAACCTTTAAAAGTCTTTACAGGTTACCACTTTAGACTTAGAGGAGGTCTACTGCAAGAATTACTGCACTCAACCTGGCGTTTGTGGCGATACCTCACATGCATGCTGCAATTGCGGTTTACATTTGTCACTAGACCAACGCTTGCGTGCAAGCACGGGGGGACAGGGGGGGGCTTGATTTTTTTGTTATTTTGACACCTTTCCTTTTTTTAAAAATTTTTTTTATCTCAGTTCATTTAAATATCCCCTATGATAGCAATCTGTAGTGACAGGTACTTTTTTTTAAAAAATTGGGGTCTTTTAGACTCTAGATCTCTCCTCTGACCTTAACGCATCTGACCACACCAAAATTTCCCAATTTCCCAATGGCCCTGTTTATTTCTGGTGAAACAGAAGTCATGAAATGCTCGTAGCTTCCGGTATCTTAGGCCATAGAGATGATTGAGCCATTCTCATCTCCAATTAAATCTATGGTTAGATAATTGAACCACCGTCTGCGCACTCGGGTTAACCGGTGGGACAGGAGAGCCCGAGAAAAACCACGGAAGGCTGCGGAAGGCGGCGGTGGGGGGGGGGGGAAGTCCCCTCCCACTGCATGTAAAAGCGGTCTAGCGGCCAATTACCTGCTAGGATTGCTTTTACATGTAAGCCGACCGCTGGCTGTAAAAAACGATACCAAGATGATGCCTAAATCTGCAGGCATCATCCTGGTATAACCACTCAAATTCCAGCAACGTACCAGTACATTGCTGGTCCTTGTTTTGCATATAGGTTTTTTTTTTTCATGCAGCCTGTGGGCTGAACGAAAAAGAGAACCTATCAGAAATCAGCACAGGAATAATGCGTAGCATTACTCATTAACCCCCCAAACAACCGCCCAAACAACCACCCACTGAATTTAATGATGGGTATACACGACACTATCCACGTATACCAAAATTGGATTTTAACTGCAGTGCTGAAATCAGAAAATCGCCACAGCTGCTGCCAGCAAAGTTATCCATATATGCTGAGTGCAAATGCTGTACCTGCAAGAGAAACGGGTCACAAAAGAATGGAAAAACAAAGTACATTAAAAGTACAGTAGGAAGAGTAGAAGAACATATAAAATGACTGACACAACAGTTTTTGGATCCTTTTATTTTTCTTTCTAACTGTTGTTCCTTGATTTGGGACTGCGATCTTCCAGCTTGGGTCTCTCAAGATGTCGATGGACATCCAACATCTTTCGAGACCGTGTTTGTGTGCCCTACACTGTGTTGTGCTGTACCCTACACTAATACTCCACTAGTGTGTATGGTAGCGCTCAAAACATTCCCCGATGCAGAGACCAGGTTGGTCAGGACATTTGGGACAATAATAATGGGTGTCACGCCTACATCCGCGCCTGCTACAGATACGACATCGTCTTTGGGGTCGTCTTTGGGTAGGGGTACTCGGGAGGACATAAGGAAAATGTCTCTCATGCAGCCGGCTCACTGCATCTGGAAGGGGAAGTTGGGCAGGCATGCCTCCTGGGTACAGGTAGGTAAGGATGATCGCTTCCTGGAATTCCCGGAAGGATTCAGTTCATCCTGACACCCTGTATAGGACAAAGGCGTTCAGCATAGCC
This sequence comes from Pelophylax lessonae, assembly GCF_965119305.1. Classification (NCBI taxonomy): domain Eukaryota; kingdom Metazoa; phylum Chordata; class Amphibia; order Anura; family Ranidae; genus Pelophylax; species Pelophylax lessonae. The sequence goes on along the minus strand of NC_138775.1, from coordinate 133,723,873 downwards.
AATTGGTAAAGGTAAACAGACACTTTTTTGTACCAGTGTCAGGCTTTACGGGCAACTAAATACGGCGCCAAAAGCTGGTCGTTAAGGTCCACCCCTCCCATATTAAGGTTATATTCGTGGACACAGAGGGGTTTCTCCATAACGCCAGTTGCCTAGGGATTTGGATCGTCGTGTCTGCGTGAAGGGAGGACAGAACATAAACATCCCGTGTATCCTTCCACTTCACCGCAAGCAATTTGTCCGTTTTCAAGCAGGCTCTCGCCCCCCGACTAAGACGGGAATTTACAAGCCGTTGGGGGAAGCCCCGGCGATTAGGTTACACGGTGCCACATGCGCCAATTTGTAATTCAGAAAGATGACTAAATAGTGGCACGCTTGTGTAAAAGTTGTCCACGTACAAATGGTACCCCTTTCCGGATAAGCGTGACACCAAGTCCCAAACAATCTTGCCGCTGCTCCCTATGTAGTCTGGGCAGTTGGGGGGGCTCCCCTCATAGACCCAGAAACTAACTGTATAACCTGTGGCCCTGTCACACAATTTATACAGCTTGACCCCGTACTTGGCACGCTTGCTGGGGAGGTACTGTTTCATAACAAGGCGGCCAGTAAATTTAATCAGGGACTCGTCAATGCAGACAACTTGTTCAGGGGTGAACAAGGCTGCAAACCGCTGATTGAAGTGGTCTATGAGGGGCCGAATTTTGTGGAGCCGATCATATTCAGGGTCTCCCCGAGGACGACAGAGTTCATTGTCGCATATGGTGAACTGGGCTAGTGGACCAATATAGCCACACTTCACTCTGTTTGGTTATGCCCATGTGCAGGGAAAGGCCCAGAAAGATTTCAAATTCGGAAACCGTTGGGTTTCCAGCCAAATGGTCTGGCAAGGGGTGAATTTGGGTTGGCGGTGATAAATTGTCGTGCATATAAATTTGATTGATCCACAATAGATCTGTAAAGATCTTCTGTGAAGAACAGCTCAAAAAAAGTTCAGGGGCGTAAAACCAGCTGTCTCCACGTGGATTCCAGGTTGGGCAGTGAATGGGGGAAGTACTGGCGCTGTAGAATCAGTGGGTTGCCAATTGGGATATGCCAGCGCATCAGGGAGGGCACTATGGGCTCTACGGGCCTGTCTACAAATACGCGGTGGCTGCGGGCCACTACTTGTGCTAGCCACCGCACCAACTTCAACTGCACTTAGGGGACTCGCCACGTCACCAGGTGATACTGCAGTGCTGGTTGTACTAGGTCCAGGGTGTACTAGGCCGCTGGCGCTTGCCAGGTCACCAGAAGGATGACCGGCACTAGTAACCACACTCTGCTCCATACGAGCACCCTGCGATTCCTGCATCTCAACAACTCCAGAATGGGGTCCAGTACATAGTTACATAGTTACATAGTTAGTGAGGTTGAAAAAAGACATCAGTCCATCCAGTTCAACCTATGATGTGTGTGTGTGTTTGCTTTTAGCCGTACATTGTATACCCCTGTATGTTGTGGTCTTTAAGGTGTCCATCTAACAGTTTTTTGAAACTATCAATGCTCCCTGCTGATACGACTGCTTGTGGAAGAGAATTCCACATCCTTACCGCTCTTACAGTGAAGAACCCCTTACGCACTTTAAGGTTAAACCGCCTTTCCTCTAGTTTTAGTGAGTGGCCACGTGTCTTATTGTATCTCCTTTCTCTGAATAGTTTGTTCCTTATGCTAGGGTCGCCAGTACAGTATTTGTACATTGATATCATATCCCCCCTCAATCGTCTCTTCTCCAGAGAGAATAAGTTCAGGGCTTGTAGTCTTTCCTCATAGCTGATGTCCTTCATCCCCCTAATTATTTTTGTTGCCCTTCTCTGGACTTTCTCCAGTTCCAGCACATCCTTTCTGAGGACCGGTGCCCAGAACTGGACAGCATACTCCAGATGTGGCCGGACCAGAGTCTTGTAGAGCGGGAGAATAATCTCTTTATTTCTGGAGTGAATCCCCTTTTTTATACAACCCAGTATTCTGTTGGCTTTGCTTGCGGCGGCCTGGCATTGCATGCCACTGCCAAGCCTGTTGTCTACCAGTACCCCCAAGTCCTTTTCCATCCTAGACTCACCCAGAGGTTCCCCCCCTAGTGAGTAGCTTGCTTTCTGGTTTCTGGCCCCCAAGTGCATTACTTTACATTTTTCAACATTAAATCTCATCTGCCATGTAGTTGCCCACTCCGTTATTTTGTTCAGGTCCACTTGCAAGGTTTCCACATCCTGCATAGAAGATATTGGAATGCCTAATTTAGTATCATCTGCAAATACTGAGATTGCACTCGATATCCCCTCCTCCAGATCATTTATGAATAAATTAAACAGGATTGGTCCCAGGACAGAACCCTGGGGGACCCCACTTTCCACACCCGCCCAATCCGAGTACTCCCCATTAATCACCACCCTCTGTACTCTCCCCTGGAGCCAGTTCTCTATCCAGGTACTCACCTTATGGTCCATACCTATCTTCCTTAGTTTGTACAGTAAGCGTTTGTGGGGAACGGTATCAAAGGCCTTTGCAAAGTCCAGATACACCACATCTACAGGCTTACCTTTATCTAGGTGGCAGCTCACTTCATCATAGAAGGTTAATAGATTGGTTTGGCACGAACGATTTTTCATGAATCCGTGCTGATTAATACTTATAATACCGTTTTCATTACTAAAGTCTTGTATGTGGTCCCTTAACATCCCCTCCAATATTTTGCAGACTACAGATGTTAGGCTGATCGGCCTATAGTTACCCGGGATATATCTCTGCCCCTTTTTAAATATTGGTACCACGTTGGCTTTTTTCCAATCAGCTGGCACCATACCCGTCTGTAAACTATCCTTAAAGATCAAGAATAATGGTCTGGCAATCACCAGGCTGAGCTCTTTAAGAATCCTCGGGTGCAAGCCATCCGGTCCCGGGGATTTATTTATGTTAAGTTTCTCAAGTTTAGCTCTAAGTCTATCCTCTGTTAGCCATGGCGGCACTTCCTGAGGTGTATTATTTAGTTCGGCCTTACAAGCAAGGTTCGTGTAGCCCCCCGATTCCTTTGTGAAGACTGAAGAAAAGAAATTATTTAACACTTCCGCCTTTTCTCTGTCCTCAGTGGCCATTTTTCCTTTATCATCTTTTATGGGGCCAATGTGTTCTGGCCTCGCTTTCTTACTGTTTATATACTTAAAGAACTTCTTGGGGTTCTTTTTACTCTCCTCCGCTATGTCTCTCGTGTTCTATTTTAGCCGCCCTGATTTCATCTTTACATTTCTTATTACACTCTTTATAATGCTTAAATGCTGCCACTGACCCCTCAGTCTTGTATTTTTTGAAGGCCTTTTCTTTAGCTCTAATATACATTTTTATGTTGGAATTTAGCCACCCTGGGTTTAGTTTTGCTCTTTTAAATTTATTTCCCTGTGGAATGCACTGGCCCACCCCCTTAAGTATGCTCTTGAAGCACTCCCATTTTTCCTCCGTGTTCTTTGTTCCCAGGGTTCTATCCCATTTTATATTTTCTAGCAGTGAGCGCAGTTTAGGGAAATTGGCTCTTTTGAAATTCAGCGTCTTAATATTACCCTTATGTTTCCTATTACTGTAATTAATACTGAAACCAATTGACCTATGGTCACTGCTCCCTAAGTTTTCCCGTATTTCTATATCCGTGAGCAGGTCTGTATTGTTGGTAATCAGTAAGTCAAGTACCCCATTGTTTTTTGTCGGTGCATTCACCATTTGACCCATGAAATTGTCCTGCAAAATATTTAGGAACTGCCTAGCCTTGGCTGAGTGCACGGTTCCTTCTGCCCAGTCCATATCCGGATAATTAAAGTCCCCCATTATGACATTTCCCATCCTTGCTGCCAATCCTATCTGTAACATGAGGTCCGCCTCACCCTCCTCCCTCTGTTTGGGGGGCCTATAGCATACGCCCAATATTACCATCCCCACCGTGCCTTCCCTTTGAAGCTCTACCCATAGGGATTCTGCCTCGTCCTTAGCTCCATTATTAATATCATCCCTCATATTTACCTGTATACTGTTCTTAATATACAGACATACCCCTCCCCCTTTTTTACCCTCTCTATCCCTGCGATAAAGGGAATACCCCTGAATGTTCGCCATTCAATCATGAGAGCTGTCAAACCAAGTCTCAGTTATACCCACAAAATCTAAGTCCTCCTCAAACATCAGTAGCTCCAGCTCTACCATCTTGTTGGTCAGGCTTCTGGCATTGGTATACAAACCTCCTCTTAATTTTGATCGGTTATATTTATCCTCATTTGATGTTTTTAGGCTGTTCTCTTGATTTTTTTTCCCCGTACCCACCCTGGGTTTAGGAGCTCCGAACACCCTACCGCTAGTGCCCCCATTTCTGCCCTCTGAATCTTGCTTTCCACTGGCTAATTCTACATCTGTACCCCCCCCCCCATTCCCTAGTACGCCTAGGTCTAACAGGGACCCATCTTTCGTCGGAGCTATCTGTCAGGGAGCTGCTGCCGTCATCTGGTTCATATACTGACCCTGATTCTGCCAGTGTAGCTTCCCTATCGCTATCATCTGACACGGACAGTATATTATATACCTCTTCACCACTGTACCAACGTTTGGCCATTTTGGTAACTAAATTTACCGGTACAGTGGTGCGACTCACAGGTAATAAAAGCACCTGGTTGTCAAGGACTATTTCAAGCGCTACCAAAAAAACTGCTAATGCTAGCAGGGATCAGGCCTGACTCTTAACACAGCAGTTTTGTGTGTTGTGTTTTTTTGTAAGTGACAATAATCTATTGATTACTACACTTGCCTGGGTGAAAGGGTTAAACGCAGGCGCTGGCAGGAATCAGTGCTGACCGTGCAAAAACCTAGTTTTGGGAACCCCAAACTATGGGGGTGCTAGTATAGTTCTGATCAGATATTGATCTGTTCAAACACTATACTAGTAATGGAAGTGTATGTGTGCGTATGTGTGTGGTAATCAAGGGGTTATTTCTAACTATGCGCCAGGGGTCTGCGGGGACCCCAAATCTCCTTTGGGATATAAACTAACTCGCTAGCGCAAACTCAAGTCACAAGCACACTAATACATAATGCAGTAAAAACAGTATATTATGTGAGTATTAGTGTGCAATGTGACAGGGGGGAAGGGGTTAACTGGATGTGATCAGGGGGTTAAATCTTTATTGGGAGGGGCTGGCGGGTATCCTACAGATAAAAGAAATGGTGGCAAGCGCTAAACCTGGTCACAAGTCACACTTATACGGGTATATAGAAAATGCTATATACTGTATACAGTGTGTGTTGTGGCAGGTGGTGTAGGGGGGATCAGAGGGTTAAATCTTTATTGGGGGGGTGGCGGGGACCCTAAACCTTCTTGGGACAGAAACGTAGTCGCCTGCGCTAATTCTGATCACAATCACACTAATACAAAAACACTGTATATTACGTTTGTATTAGTGTTGAATGTGACAGCGGGGTAGGGGTTAACTGGAGGTGATCGGGGGGATCAGGGGGTTAAATCTTTATGGGGGGGGTGGGGGGTAATTTATGTGGAAAAGGGGGGGTCGCAAGCGATACATCTGACCACAAATCACACTTATACAGGTATATAGGAAAATGCTATATGCTGTATACAGTGTGTGTTGTGTCAGGGGCTGTAGGGGTTAATTGGGGGGGGGGCGATCGGGGGTTAAATGTGCCTATCTACCTGTGTGTGGGTGTGCTTGTGCAGTTACTCAGTTAGATGTGCTTTCCTCTCACACTGGATCCAAAAAGGACGATGGGAGGGGAGGGCACCTCTTCTCTAAGCCTGTGTTTACATTTCACAGGCTTATGCCCCATACACACGTGCAGATTATCTGCAGACTTTTGTCTGCAGACTTACCAAAACCATATAATATGAGGTCAAACCTAAACACTTTCAATTTGTATGCAATCCGGCAGGCCCTTGCACTACATAGAAAAGGTAAGTCTGCAGACAAAAGTCTGCAGATAATCTGCACGTGTGTACGGGGCATTAGTGTCATTTGATTGGGCAGGACCGATCAACAGGTCCAGGCCAAAAATGATTGCCCTGGACCTGATGACTGATCGTTCTGAACCCAATCGAATCATCGGCGGGACCGCGGGCGCCAGAGCGGCGAAGGCTAGTGCCTGGTTCCTGTGCTGGAGTGATGGGATGAAATGCAAATGATGTGTATTGAAGTCCAGTTGAGCATTGTTCGAATACAGTGCCATTAATTCCCCTTTGCTGCTCATTTATATGCCCACCCTGGAGCAGTGTAGAATGCATTGCAAATGATTTTACCTTGCGCATATGCTCTTTGTGGTCCCAACAAGGTAGAGTTCATAGGCAATGCATATAGTTATTGGCTGCTTTACTAGAGCCGTGTTTCGTTCATATGCAATGCAAATGATATGTTGCGTTATCAAGCCCTCTCTAGCGTTGTTTGTATACAATGCCAGTAATTCCCCTTCGCTGCTGATTTATGCCCAGCCTGGAGCTATCTAACTCTATCTAACTCTATCTAAATCTTGTTGCGGATCATCTGAATGATCAGTATGGTTGGGCTCTGGCAAGACTTTGCTGTTTGGGTTAGTTTGGTAAATTGGTAAGCATACGATTTAGTAGTTAGAATATGTAACCTGTGTTTTTTAGCTACAAGAAAATCTAGGAGGATCATGAGATATAAGTAAAGGGTGATGGAAGTCTGCTGCTGAACTGCGCTAAAGCTGGGGTGCTGCTCTGCATTGGTGAAGGTTTTCAGAGCTCCTTCCTCTCTACTCTCTCCTCTATTTGCGGTTGTTTGACCTTGCATGGGGAGCTTGGGTGGTCACATGGTGGGGGTGGGTCAATTCTTGCTGGAGCCCACTTTAAAATGGGATTGTATTTGTTTCCCTTTGTTATTGTTTAAGGTTAAAGCAAATAGAGCTTTCCTGATAAAAAAAAGTGAAGTAAAGAAAAAAGCCACTTAAAGTAGAACTACAAGCAAAACCTTATTTTTGTATAGAGTAAAGGGGGGGTTATAACCTGAGATATTTTTTGCCATCTGTCCCATTGCCGAGATTTTCCTTTATTTCCTGTCCCATAGCTGAACAGGAACTGAAAAGAAATCCCTGCAGATTAAGAGTTTTCCATGGGGACCGCCAGGTCACCAGAACAAGTGTCCCCATTGTAATATTTCCTCTCTATTTCTTTCATAGGGATAACCAAAACTTTGGTATTTTTTTAATTCCAATGATCCCACCGGTCTTCTGCTCATCAGAAGTGCCTGAGTACCTGTCTCCAGCCCGTCAGAAGTGCGCGGGTGCCTGTCTCCAGCCCGTCAGAAGTGCGCGGGTGCCTGTCTCCAGCCCGTCAGAAGTGCGCGGGTGCCTGTCTCCAGCCCGTCAGAAGTGCGCGGGTGCCTGTCTCCAGCCCGTCAGAAGTGCGCGGGTGCCTGTCTCCAGCCCGTCAGAAGTGCGCGGGTGCCTGTCTCCAGCCCGTCAGAAGTGCGCGGGTGCCTGTCTCCAGCCCGTCAGAAGTGCGCGGGTGCCTGTCTCCAGCCCGTCAGAAGTGCGCGGGGGCCTGTCTCCAGCCCGTCAGAAGTGCGCGGGTGCCTGTCTCCAGCCCGTCAGAAGTGCGCGGGTGCCTGTCTCCAAGCCCATCAGAAGTACGCGGGTGCCTGTCTCCAAGCCCTTCCAGAGGGCCCCGGTTGCATGTCTCCAAGCCCTTCCAGAGGGCCCCGGTTGCGTGTCTCCAAGCCCTTCCAGAGGGCCCCGGTTGCGTGTCTCCAAGCCCTTCCAGAGGGCCCCGGTTGCGTGTCTCCAAGCCCTTCCAGAGGGCCCCGGTTGCGTGTCTCCAAGCCCTTCCAGAGGGCCCCGGTTGCGTGTCTCCAAGCCCTTCCAGAGGGCCCCGTTTGCGTGTCTCCAAGCCCTTCCAGAGGGCCCCGGTTGCGTGTCTCCAAGCCCTTCCAGAGGGCCCCGGTTGCGTGTCTCCAAGCCCGTCCAGAGGGCCCCGGTTGCGTGTCTCCAAGCCCGTCCAGAGGGCCCCGGTTGCGTGTCTCCAAGCCCGTCCAGAGGGCCCCGGTTGCGTGTCTCCAAGCCCGTCCAGAGGGCCCCGGTTGCATGTCTCCAAGCCCGTCCAGAGGGCCCCGGTTGCGTGTCTCCAAGCCCGTCCAGAGGGCCTTCTGACCATCACTGCACCCTCCCTCCTGTCGGATGATGGGGGTGTTGCAGTGCCTTTTTTTCCTCCTCCAGCCCAGGGGAGCAGTGGCCAGCAGGGTTGTCTGTGCCTGTGTGCCCGATGCTGTTTGGAGTTATATGAGCTTGTGTCATGCAGCCCAGGACTTGCAAGGTGGTTCTTGCAGTGAAGAGAAGCCGCTGCAGTGGTGGAGGCTTGCCACATGTGATCTGCGGGTCATGGCCACTCCGCATTCTCAGAATTCTGCTGCTCTGTGAAACATGAAGAAAGCAGAAACTGTTGGCTACTACAGCAGAAGCAGGTGCCTCATCTCATGCACTAGCCAGGCCCAGGTAAGGGGGGCACAGTGGTGCCTTTTGGTTATCCTTACTATTGGGATTACTTGTGTGTGGTTTATTGTGCCTTCCTCTCTAGATGTCAGGGTAAAGGAAGCCTGCTGCTGAAGTGCGCTACAGCTTGGGGGCAGCTTTGCATTGGTGAAAGTTCTCGGAGCTCCTTCCTCTCTTGTCTATTTGCGGTTGATTTACCTTGCATGGGGAGCTTGGGTGGTCACATGGCGGGTGTGGGTCAATTGTTGCTGGAGCCCACTTAAAATGGGATTGTATTTGTTTCCCTTTGTTATTGTTTAAGGTTAAAGCAAATGGAGCTCTCCTGATAAAAGGAAATTAAGAAAAAAGCCACTTATAGTAGAACTACAAGCAAAACCTTCTTTTTGTATAGAGTAAGCCCATCAGGGGTGCCCGTGTCCAGCCTATTAGGGGGTGCCCATGTCAGCCCTTCCAGAGTGCCCGGGTGCCGGTCTCCATGCCCTTCCAGGGTGCCGGTCTCCATGCCCTTCCAGGGTGCCGGTCTCCATGCCCTTCCAGAGTGCCGGTCTCCATGCCCTTCCAGAGTGCCCGGGTGCCGGTCTCCATGCCCTTCCAGAGTGCCCGGGTGCCGGTCTCCATGCCCTTCCAGAGTGCCCGGGTGCCGGTCTCCATGCCCTTCCAGAGTGCCCGGGTGCCGGTCTCCATGCCCTTCCAGAGTGCCCGGGTGCCGGTCTCCATGCCCTTCCAGAGTGCCCGGGTGCGTGTCTCCATGCCCTTCCAGAGTGCCCCGGTTGCGTGTCTCCATGCCCTTCCAGAGTGCCCCGGTTGCGTGTCTCCAAGCCCTTCCAGAGGGCCCCGGTTGCGTGTCTCCAAGCCCTTCCAGAGGGCCCCGGTTGCGTGTCTCCAAGCCCTTCCAGAGGGCCCCGGTTGCGTGTCTCCAAGCCCTTCCAGAGGGCCCCGGTTGCGTGTCTCCAAGCCCTTCCAGAGGGCCCCGGTTGCGTGTCTCCAAGCCCAAGAAACGGGGGTTCCCCTAAATGGGACTTTGAAGGCACATAAAAATGGTAAAATTGTATATAATAGAAAAGGTAATACATTTTATTGAATACAAAAAACAATGGGTTAAAAAGACATGTACAAGCATGAAATAGACAGGGGGACAAAACTCATAACGCTAGAACTATGAAACTCGACATGTTTCGAAGCCAAAATGCTTGCTTCTTCTTCAGGGGTGGTTCAAAGCGGTACTAGAGTTGGGTCATAACTGGGCTTTCATTGCATGCACAAAGGTTAAAAACATATGATTGGTGTGGATTTATCTGGCAATGTATGCAGCAGTATAGTTTGTGGATTGATCGAATATTTGGAACCCCGGAGGATCAGGTCAGGTAGGTGCCCCACAAATAGCTGGGCATCTGAAGTCCTCAAAGGGAGGAGCCAGGAGCAATCCCTTATGGTGTAAACAATCCAATGGAGGTACTGCCGATCTTGAGGATAAAGTTGGATAGAAATTGGGTGTCCTCTCCACACAGCAACCGGCAGACAAGTGCCCCAGAGGGCCCCGGTTGCGTGTCTCCAAGCCCTTCCAGAGGGCCCCGGTTGCGTGTCTCCAAGCCCTTCCAGAGGGCCCCGGTTGCCTGTCTCCATGCCCTTCAGGAGTGCCCGGGTGCCGGACTCCATGCCCTTCCAGAGTGCCCGGGTGCCGGTCTCCATGACCTTCCAGAGTGCCCGGGTGCCGGTCTCCATGCCCTTCCAGAGTGCCCGGGTGCCGGTCTCCATGCCCTTCCAGAGTGCCCGGGTGCCGGTCTCCATGCCCTTCCAGAGTGCCCGGGTGCCGGTCTCCATGCCCTTCCAGAGTGCCCGGGTGCCGGTCTCCATGCCCTTCCAGAGTGCCCGGGTTGCGTGTCTCCAAGCCCTTCCAGAGGGCCCGGTTGCGTGTCTCCAAGCCCTTCCAGAGGGCCCTGGTTGCGTGTCTCCAAGCCCTTCCAGAGGGCCCCGGTTGCGTGTCTCCAAGCCCTTCCAGAGGGCCCCGGTTGCGTGTCTCCAAGCCCAAGAAACAGGGGTTCCCCTAAATGGGACTTTGAAGGCACATAAAAATGGTAAAATTGTATATAATAGAAAAGGTAATAAATTTTATTGAATACAAAAAACAATGGGTTAAAAAGACATGTACAAGCATGAAATAGACAGGGGGACAAAACTCATAACGCTAGAACTATGAAACCCGACATGTTTCGAAGCCAAAATGCTTGCTTCTTCTTCAGGGGTGGTTCAAAGTGGTACTAGAGTTAGGTCATAACTGGGCTTTCATTGCATGCACAAAGGTTAAAAACATCTGATTGGTGTGGATTTATCTGGCAATGTATGCAGCAGTATAGTTTGTGGATTGATCGAATATTTGGAACCACGGAGGATCAAATCAGGTAGGTGCCCCACAAATAGCTGGGCATCTGAAGTCCTCAAAGGGAGGAGCCAGGAGCAATCCCTTATGGTGTAAACAATCCAATGGAGGTACTGCCGATCTTGAGGATAAAGTTGGAAGGAAATTGGGTGTCCTCTCCACACAGCAACCGGCAGACAAGTGCCCCAGAGGGCCCCGGTTGCCTGTCTCCATGCCCTTCCAGAGGGCCCCGGGTGCCGGTCTCCATGCCCTTCCAGAGTGCCCGGGTGCCGGTCTCCATGCCCTTCCAGAGTGCTGGTCTCCATGCCCTTCCAGAGTGCCCGGGTGCCGGTCTCCATGCCCTTCCAGAGTGCCCCGGTTGCGTGTCTCCAAGCCCTTCCAGAGTGCCCCGGTTGTGTGTCTCCAAGCCATTCCAGAGTGCCCCGGTTGCGTGTCTCCAAGCCCTTCCAGAGGGCCCCGGTTGCGTGTCTCCAAGCCAAAGAAACAGGGGTTCCCCTAAATGGGACTTTGAAGGCACATAAAAATGGTAAAATTGTATATAATAGAAAAGGTAATAAATTTTATTGAATACAAAAAACAATGGGTTAAAAAGACATGTACAAGCATGAAATAGAAAGGGGGACAAAACTCATAACGCTAGAACTATGAAACCCGACATGTTTCGAAGCCAAAATGCTTGCTTCTTCTTCAGGGGTGGTTCAAAGCGGTACTAGAGTTAGGTCATAACTGGGCTTTCATTGCATGCACAAAGGTTAAAAACATATGATTGGTGTGGATTTATCTGGCAATGTATGCAGCAGTATAGTTTGTGGATTGATCGAATATTTGGAACCCCGGAGGATCAGGTCAGGTAGGTGCCCCACAAATAGCTGGGCATCTGAAGTCCTCAAAGGGAGGAGCCAGGAGCAATCCCTTATGGTGTAAACAATCCAATGGAGGTACTGCCGATCTTGAGGATAAAGTTGGAAGGAAATTGGGTGTCCTCTCCACACAGCAACCGGCAGACAAGTGCCCCAGAGGGCCCCGGTTGCGTGTCTCCAAGCCCTTCCAGAGGGCCCCGGTTGCCTGTCTCCATGCCCTTCCAGAGCGCCCGGGTGCCGGTCTCCATGCCCTTCCAGAGCGCCCGGGTGCCGGTCTCCATGCCCTTCCAGAGCGCCCGGGTGCCGGTCTCCATGCCCTTCCAGAGCGCCCGGGTGCCGGTCTCCATGCCCTTCCAGAGCGCCCGGGTGCCGGTCTCCATGCCCTTCCAGAGCGCCCGGGTGCCGGTCTCCATGCCCTTCCAGAGCGCCCGGGTGCCGGTCTCCATGCCCTTCCAGAGTGCCCAGTTGCCTGTCTCCAAGCCCTTCCAGAGGGCCCCGGTTGCGTGTCTCCAAGCCCTTCCAGAGGGCCTTCTGACCATCACTGCACCCTCCCTCCTGTCGGATGATGGGGGTGTTGCAGTGCCTTTTTTTCCTCCTCCAGCCCAGGGGAGCAGTGGCCAGCAGGGTTGTCTGTGCCTGTGTGCCCGATGCTGTTTGGAGTTATATGAGCTTGTGTCATGCAGCCCAGGACTTGCAAGGTGGTTATTGCAGTGAAGGGAAGCCTCTGCAGTGGTGGAGGCTTGCCACATGTGATCTGCGGGTCCTGGCCACTCCGCATTCTCAGAATTCTGCTGCTCTGTGCAACATGGAGAAAGCAGAAACTGTTAGCTGCTACAGCAGAAGCAGGTGCCTCATCTCATGCACTAGCCAGGCCCAGGTAAGGGGGGTACAGTGGTGCCTTTTAGTTATCCTTACTATTGGGATTACTTGTGTGTGGTTTATTGTGCCTTCCTCTCTAGGTGTCAGGGTAAAGGAAGCCTGCTGCTGAAGTGCGCTACAGCGTGGGGGCAGCTTTGAATTGGTAAAAGTTCTCGGAACTCCTTCCTCTCTTGTCTATTTGCGGTTGATTGACCTTGCATGGGGAGCTTGGGTGGTCACATGGCGGGTGTGGGTCAATTGTTGCTGGAGCCCACTTAAAATGGGATTGTATTTGTTTCCCTTTGTTATTTAAGTTTAAAGCAAATGGAGCTCTCCTGATAACAGGAAAATGCCCTTCCAGAGTGCCCGGGTGCCCGTCTCCATGCCCTTCCAAGGTGCCCGTCTCCATGCCCTTCCAGAGTGCCCGGGTGCCCGTCTCCATGCCCTTCCAGGGTGCCGGTCTCCATGCCCTTCCAGAGTGCCAGGGTGCCGGTCTCCATGCCCTTCCAGAGTGCCAGGGTGCCGGTCTCCATGCCCTTCCAGAGTGCCAGGGTGCCGGTCTCCATGCCCTTCCAGAGTGCCAGGGTGCCGGTCTCCATGCCCTTCCAGAGTGCCCGGGTGCCGGTCTCCATGCCCTTCCAGAGTGCCCGGGTGCCGGTCTCCATGCCCTTCCAGAGTGCCCGGGTGCCGGTCTCCATGCCCTTCCAGAGGGCCCCGGTTGCGTGTTTCCAAGTGCTCCAGAGGGCCCCGGTTGCGTGTCTCCAAGCCCTTCCAGAGGGCCCCGGTTGCGTGTCTCCAAGCCCTTCCAGAGGGCCCCGGTTGCGTGTCTCCAAGCCCTTCCAGAGGGCCCCGGTTGCGTGTCTCCAAGCCCTTCCAGAGGGCCCCGGTTGCGTGTCTCCAAGCCCTTCCAGAGGGCCCCGGTTGCGTGTCTCCAAGCCCTTCCAGAGGGCCCCGGTTGCGTGTATCCAAGCCCTTCCAGAGGGCCCCGGTTGCGTGTCTCCAAGCCCCTCCAGAGGGCCCCGGTTGCGTGTCTCCAAGCCCCTCCAGAGGGCCCCGGTTGCGTGTCTCCAAGCCCCTCCAGAGGGCCCCGGTTGCGTGTCTCCAAGCCCCTCCAGAGGGCCCCGGTTGCGTGTCTCCAAGCCCCTCCAGAGGGCCCCGGTTGCGTGTCTCCAAGCCCCTCCAGAGGGCCCCGGTTGCGTGTCTCCAAGCCCCTCCAGAGGGCCCCGGTTGCGTGTCTCCAAGCCCCTCCAGAGGGCCCCGGTTGCGTGTCTCCAAGCCCCTCCAGAGGGCCCCGGTTGCGTGTCTCCAAGCCCCTCCAGAGGGCCCCGGTTGCGTGTCTCCAAGCCCCTCCAGAGGGCCCCGGTTGCGTGTCTCCAAGCCCCTCCAGAGGGCCCCGGTTGCGTGTCTCCAAGCCCTTCCAGAGGGCCCTGGTTGCGTGTCTCCAAGCCCCTCCAGAGGGCCCCGGTTGCGTGTCTCCAAGCCCCTCCAGCGGGCCCCGGTTGCGTGTCTCCAAGCCTCTCCAGAGGGCCCCGGTTGCGTGTCTCCAAGCCCCTCCAGAGGGCCCCGGTTGCGTGTCTCCAAGCCCCTCCAGCGGGCCCCGGTTGCGTGTCTCCAAGCCCCTCCAGCGGGCCCCGGTTGCGTGTCTCCAAGCCCCTCCAGAGGGCCCCGGTTGCGTGTCTCCAAGCCCCTCCAGAGGGCCCCGGTTGCGTGTCTCCAAGCCCCTCCAGAGGGCCCCGGTTGCGTGTCTCCAAGCCCTTCCAGAGGGCCCCGGTTGCCTGTCTCCAAGCCCTTCCAGAGGGCCCCGGTTGCCTGTCTCCAAGCCCTTCCAGAGGGCCCCGGTTGCCTGTCTCCAAGCCCTTCCAGAGGGCCCCGGTTGCCTGTCTCCAAGCCCTTCCAGAGGGCCCCGGTTGCCTGTCTCCAAGCCCTTCCAGAGGGCCCCGGTTGCCTGTCTCCAAGCCCTTCCAGAGGGCCCCGGTTGCCTGTCTCCAAGCCCTTCCAGAGGGCCCCGGTTGCCTGTCTCCAAGCCCTTCCAGAGGGCCCCTGTTGCCTGTCTCCAAGCCCTTCCAGAAGGCCCAGGTTGCCTGTCTCCAAGCCCTTCCAGAGGGCCCCGGTTGCGTGTCTCCAAGCCCTTCCAGAGGGCCTTCTGACCATCACTGCACCCTCCCTCTTGTCGGATGATGGGGGTGTTGCAGTGCCTTTTTTTCCTCCTCCAGCCCAGGGGAGCAGTGGCCAGCAGGGTTGTCTGTGCCTGTGTGCCCGATGCTGTTCGGAGTTATGAGCTTGTGTCATGCAGCCCAGGACTTGCAAGGTGGTTCTTGCAGTGAAGGGAAGCCGCTGCAGCGGTGGAGGCTCGCCACATGTGATCTGCGGGTCCTGGCCACTCCGCATTCAGAATTCTGCTGCTCTGTGCAACATGAAGAAAGCAGAAACTGTTGGCTGCTACAGCAGAAGCAGGTGCCTAATCTCATGCACTAGCCAGGCCCAGGTAAGGGGGGCACAGTGGTGCCTTTTGGTTATCCTTACTATTGGGATTACTTGTGTGTGGTTTATTGTGCCTTCCTCTCTAGGTGTCAGGGTAAAGGAAGCCTGCTGCTGAAGTGCGCTACAGCTTGGGGGCAGCTTTGCATTGGTGAAAGTTCTCGGAGCTCCTTCCTCTCTCATCTATTTGCGGTTGATTTACCTTGCATGGGGAACTTGGGTGGTCACATGGCGGGTGTGGGTCAATTGTTGCTGGAGCCCACTTAAAATGGGATTGTATTTGTTTCCCTTTGTTATTGTTTAAGGTTAAAGCAAATGGAGCTCTCCTGATAAAAGGATATTAATAAAAAAGCCACTTATAGTAGAACTCCAAGCAAAACCTTCTTTTTGTATAGAGTAAGCCCATCAGGGGTGCCCGTGTCCAGCCTATCAGGGGTGCCCGTGTCAGCCCTTCCAGAGTGCCCGGGTGCCGGTCTCCATGCCCTTCCAGGGTGCCGATCTCCATGCCCTTCCAGGGTGCCGATCTCCATGCCCTTCCAGGGTGCCGGTCTCCATGACCTTCCAGGGTGCCGGTCTCCATGACCTTCCAGGGTGCCCGGGTGCCGGTCTCCATGCCCTTCCAGAGGGCCCAGGTGCCGGTCTCCATGCCCTTCCAGAGGGCCCGGGTGCCGGTCTCCATGCCCTTCCAGAGGGCCCGGGTGCCGGTCTCCATGCCCTTCCAGAGGGCCCGGGTTGCGTGTCTCCAAGCCCTTCCAGAGGGCCCCGGTTGCGTGTCTCCAAGCCCTTCCAGAGGGCCCCGGTTGCGTGTCTCCAAGCCCAAGAAACAGGGGTTCCCCTAAATGGGACTTTGAAGGCACATAAAAATGGTAAAATTGTATATAATAGAAAAGGTAATAAATTTTATTGAATACAAAAAACAATGGGTTAAAAAGACATGTACAAGCATGAAATAGACAGGGGGACAAAACTCATAACGCTAGAACTATGAAACCCGACATGTTTCGAAGCCAAAATGCTTGCTTCTTCTTCAGGGGTGGTTCAAAGTGGTACTAGAGTTAGGTCATAACTGGGCTTTCATTGCATGCACAAAGGTTAAAAACATCTGATTGGTGTGGATTTATCTGGCAATGTATGCAGCAGTATAGTTTGTGGATTGATCGAATATTTGGAACCACGGAGGATCAAATCAGGTAGGTGCCCCACAAATAGCTGGGCATCTGAAGTCCTCAAAGGGAGGAGCCAGGAGCAATCCCTTATGGTGTAAACAATCCAATGGAGGTACTGCCGATCTTGAGGATAAAGTTGGAAGGAAATTGGGTGTCCTCTCCGCACAGCAACCGGCAGACAAGTGCCCCAGAGGGCCCCGGTTGCCTGTATCCATGCCCTTCCAGAGGGCCCCGGGTGCCGGTCTCCATGCCCTTCCAGAGTGCCCGGGTGCCGGTCTCCATGCCCTTCCAGAGTGCCGGTCTCCATGCCCTTCCAGAGTGCCCGGGTGCCGGTCTCCATGCCCTTCCAGAGTGCCGGTCTCCATGCCCTTCCAGAGTGCCGGTCTCCATGCCCTTCCAGAGTGCCCGGGTGCCGGTCTCCATGCCCTTCCAGAGTGCCCGGTTGCGTGTCTCCAAGCCCTTCCAGAGGGCCCCGGTTGCGTGTCTCCAAGCCCTTCCAGAGGGCCCCGGTTGCGTGTCTCCAAGCCCTTCCAGAGTGCCCCGGTTGCGTGTCTCCAAGCCCTTCCAGAGGGCCCCGGTTGCGTGTCTCCAAGCCAAAGAAACAGGGGTTCCCCTAAATGGGACTTTGAAGGCACATAAAAATGGTAAAATTGTATATAATAGAAAAGGTAATAAATTTTATTGAATACAAAAAACAATGGGTTAAAAAGACATGTACAAGCATGAAATAGACAGGGGGACAAAACTCATAACGCTAGAACTATGAAACCCGACATGTTTCGAAGCCGAAATGCTTGCTTCTTCTTCAGGGGTGGTTCAAAGCGGTACTAGAGTTTGGTCATAACTGGGCTTTCATTGCATGCACAAAGGTTAAAAACATATGATTGGTGTGGATTTATCTGGCAATGTATGCAGCAGTATAGTTTGTGGATTGATCGAATATTTGGAACCCCGGAGGATCAGGTCAGGTAGGTGCCCCACAAATAGCTGGGCATCTGAAGTCCTCAAAGGGAGGAGCCAGGAGCAATCCCTTATGGTGTAAACAATCCAATGGAGGTACTGTCGATCTTGAGGATAAAGTTGGAAGGAAATTGGGTGTCCTCTCCACACAGCAACCGGCAGACAAGTGCCCCAGAGGGCCCCGGTTGCGTGTCTCCAAGCCCTTCCAGAGGGCCCCGGTTGCCTGTCTCCATGCCCTTCCAGAGTGCCCGGGTGCCGGTCTCCATGCCCTTCCAGAGTGCCCGGGTGCCGGTCTCCATGCCCTTCCAGAGTGCCCGGGTGCCGGTCTCCATGCCCTTCCAGAGGGCCCCGGTTGCGTGTCTCCATGCCCTTCCAGAGGGCCCCGGTTGCGTGTCTCCAAGCCCTTCCAGAGGGCCCCGGTTGCGTGTCTCCAAGCCCTTCCAGAGGGCCCCGGTTGCGTGTCTCCAAGCCCTTCCAGAGGGCCCCGGTTGCGTGTCTCCAAGCCCTTCCAGAGGGCCCCGGTTGCGTGTCTCCAAGCCAAAGAAACAGGGGTTCCCCTAAATGGGACTTTGAAGGCACATAAAAATGGTAAAATTGTATATAATAGAAAAGGTAATAAATTTTATTGAATACAAAAAACAATGGGTTAAAAAGACATGTACAAGCATGAAATAGACAGGGGGACAAAACTCATAATGCTAGAACTATGAAACCCGACATGTTTCGAAGCCAAAATGCTTGCTTCTTCTTCAGGGGTGGTTCAAAGTGGTACTAGAGTTAGGTCATAACTGGGCTTTCATTGCATGCACAAAGGTTAAAAACATCTGATTGGTGTGGATTTATCTGGCAATGTATGCAGCAGTATAGTTTGTGGATTGATCGAATATTTGGAACCCCGGAGGATCAGGTCAGGTAGGTGCCCCACAAATAGCTGGGCATCTGAAGTCCTCAAAGGGAGGAGCCAGGAGCAATCCCTTATGGTGTAAACAATCCAATGGAGGTACTGCCGATCTTGAGGATAAAGTTGGAAGGAAATTGGGTGTCCTCTCCACACAGCAACCGGCAGACAAGTGCCCCGGAGGGCCCCGGTTGCATGTCTCCAAGCCCCTCCAGAGGGCCCAGGTTGCGTGTCTCCAAGCCCCTCTAGAGTGCCTAGGTTGCGTGTCTCCAAGCCCCTCCAGAGGGCCCCGGTTGCGTGTCTCCAAGCCCCTCCAGAGGGCCCCAGTTGCGTGTCTCCAAGCCCTTCCAGAGGGCCCCGGTTGCGTGTCTCCAAGCCCCTCCAGAGGGCCCCGGTTGCGTGTCTCCAAGCCCCTCCAGAGGGCCCAGGTTGCGTGTCTCCAAGCCCCTCCAGAGGGCCCAGGTTGCGTGTCTCCAAGCCCCTCCAGAGGGCCCCGGTTGCGTGTCTCCAAGCCCCTCCAGAGGGCCCCGGTTGCGTGTCTCCAAGCCCCTCCAGAGGGCCCCGGTTGCGTGTCTCCAAGCCCTTCCAGAGGGCCCCGGTTGCGTGTCTCCAAGCCCTTCCAGAGGGCCCCGGTTGCGTGTCTCCAAGCCCCTCCAGAGGGCCCCGGTTGCGTGTCTCCAAGCCCCTCCAGAGGGCCCCGGTTGCGTGTCTCCAAGCCCCTCCAGAGGGCCCCGGTTGCGTGTCTCCAAGCCCCTCCAGAGGGCCCCGGTTGCGTGTCTCCAAGCCCCTCCAGCGGGCCCCGGTTGCGTGTCTCCAAGCCCCTCCAGAGGGCCCCGGTTGCGTGTCTCCAAGCCCCTCCAGAGGGCCCCGGTTGCGTGTCTCCAAGCCCCTCCAGAGGGCCCCGGTTGCGTGTCTCCAAGCCCCTCCAGAGGGCCCCGGTTGCGTGTCTCCAAGCCCCTCCAGAGGGCCCCGGTTGCGTGTCTCCAAGCCCCTCCAGAGGGCCCCGGTTGCGTGTCTCCAAGCCCCTCCAGAGGGCCCCGGTTGCGTGTCTCCAAGCCCGTCCAGAGGGCCCCGGTTGCGTGTCTCCAAGCCCCTCCAGAGGGCCCCCGGTTGCGTGTCTCCAAGCCCTTCCAGAGGGCCCCGGTTGCCTGTCTCCAAGCCCTTCCAGAGGGCCCCGGTTGCCTGTCTCCAAGCCCTTCCAGAAGGCCCCGTTTGCCTGTCTCCAAGCCCTTCCAGAAGGCCCAGGTTGCTTGTCTCCAAGCCCTTCCAGAAGGCCCAGGTTGCCTGTCTCCAAGCCCTTCCAGAGGGCCCCGGTTAGTGTCTCCAAGCCCTTCCAGAGGGCCTTCTGACCATCACTGCACCCTCCCTCCTGTCGGATGATGGGGGTGTTGCAGTGCCTTTTTTTCCTCCTCCAGCCCAGGGGAGCAGTGGCCAGCAGGGTTGTCTGTGCCTGTGTGCCCGATGCTGTTTGGAGTTATATGAGCTTGTGTCATGCAGCCCAGGACTTGCAAGGTGGTTCTTGCAGTGAAGGGAAGCCGCTGCAGTGGTGGAGGCTTGCCACATGTGATCTGCGGGTCCTGGCCACTCCGCATTCTCAGAATTCTGCTGCTCTGTGCAACATGAAGAAAGCAGAAACTGTTGGCTGCTACAGCAGAAGCAGGTGCCTAATCTCATGCACTAGCCAGGCCCAGGTAAGGGGGGCACAGTGGTGCCTTTTGGTTATCCTTACTATTGGGATTACTTGTGTGTGGTTTATTGTGCCTTCCTCTCTAGGTGTCAGGGTAAAGGAAGCCTGCTGCTGAAGTGCGCTACAGCTTGGGAGCAGCTTTGCATTGGTGAAAGTTCTCGGAGCTCCTTCCTCTCTCATCTATTTGCGGTTGATTTACCTTGCATGGGGAGCTTGGGTGGTCACATGGCGGGTGTGGGTCAATTGTTGCTGGAGCCCACTTAAAATGGGATTGTATTTGTTTCCCTTTGTTATTGTTTAAGGTTAAAGCAAATGGAGCTCTCCTGATAAAAGGAAATTAATAAAAAAGCCACTTATAGTAGAACTACAAGCAAAACCTTCTTTTTGTATAGAGTAAGCCCATCAGGGGTGCCCGTGTCCAGCCTATCAGGGGTGCCCGTGTCAGCCCTTCCAGAGTGCCCGGGTGCCAGTCTCCATGCCCTTCCAGGGTGCCGGTCTCCATGACCTTCCAGGGTGCCGGTCTCCATGCCCTTCCAGAGTGCCCGGGTGCTGGTCTCCATGCCCTTCTAGAGGGCCCGGGTGCCGGTCTCCATGCCCTTCCAGAGTGCCCGGGTGCCGGTCTCCATGCCCTTCCAGAGTGCCGGTCTCCATGCCCTTCCAGAGTGCCCGGGTGCCGGTCTCCATGCCCTTCCAGAGTGCCCGGGTGCCGGTCTCCATGCCCTTCCAGAGTGCCCGGGTGCCGGTCTCCATGCCCTTCCAGAGGGCCCCGGGTGCCGGTCTCCATGCCCTTCCAGAGGGCCCCGGTTGCGTGTCTCCAAGCCCTTCCAGAGGGCCCCGGTTGCGTGTCTCCAAGCCAAAGAAACAGGGGTTCCCCTAAATGGGACTTTGAAGGCACATAAAAATGGTAAAATTGTATATAATAGAAAAGGTAATAAATTTTATTGAATACAAAAAACAATGGGTTAAAAAGACATGTACAAGCATGAAATAGACAGGGGGACAAAACTCATAATGCTAGAACTATGAAACCCGACATGTTTCGAAGCCAAAATGCTTGCTTCTTCTTCAGGGGTGGTTCAAAGTGGTACTAGAGTTAGGTCATAACTGGGCTTTCATTGCATGCACAAAGGTTAAAAACATCTGATTGGTGTGGATTTATCTGGCAATGTATGCAGCAGTATAGTTTGTGGATTGATCGAATATTTGGAACCCCGGAGGATCAGGTCAGGTAGGTGCCCCACAAATAGCTGGGCATCTGAAGTCCTCAAAGGGAGGAGCCAGGAGCAATCCCTTATGGTGTAAACAATCCAATGGAGGTACTGCCGATCTTGAGGATAAAGTTGGAAGGAAATTGGGTGTCCTCTCCACACAGCAATGGCAGACAAGTGCCCCAGAGGGCCCCGGTTGCATGTCTCCAAGCCCTTCCAGAGGGCCCCGGTTGCCTGTCTCCAAGCCCTTCCAGAGGGCCCCGGTTGCCTGTCTCCAAGCCCTTCCAGAGGGCCCCGGTTGCGTGTCTCCAAGCCCTTCCAGAGGGCCTTCTGACCATCACTGCACCCTCCCTCCTGTCGGATGATGGGGGTGTTGCAGTGCCTTTTTTTCCTCCTGCAGCCCAGGGGAGCAGTGGCCAGCAGGGTTGTCTGTGCCTGTGTGCCCGATGCTGTTTGGAGTTATATGAGCTTGTGTCATGCAGCCCAGGACTTGCAAGGTGGTTATTGCAGTGAAGGGAAGCCTCTGCAGTGGTGGAGGCTTGCCACATGTGATCTGCAGGTCCTGGCCACTCCGCATTCTCAGAATTCTGCTGCTCTGTGCAACATGGAGAAAGCAGAAACTGTTAGCTGCTACAGAAGAAGCAGGTGCCTCATCTCATGCACTAGCCAGGCCCAGGTAAGGGGGGTACAGTGGTGCCTTTTAGTTATCCTTACTATTGGGATTACTTGTGTGTGGTTTATTGTGCCTTCCTCTCTAGGTGTCAGGGTAAAGGAAGCCTGCTGCTGAAGTGCGCTACAGCGTGGGGGCAGCTTTGCATTGGTGAAAGTTCTCGGAGCTCCTTCCTCTCTTGTCTATTTGCGGTTGATTGACCTTGCATGGGGAGCTTGGGTGGTCACATGGCGGGTGTGGGTCAATTGTTGCTGGAGCCCACTTAAAATGGGATTGTATTTGTTTCCCTTTGTTATTGTTTAAGTTTAAAGCAAATGGAGCTCTCCTGATAAAAGGAAAGTGCCCTTCCAGAGTGCCCGGGTGCCCGTCTCCATGCCCTTCCAAGGTGCCCGTCTCCATGCCCTTCCAGAGTGCCCGGGTGCCCGTCTCCATGCCCTTCCAGGGTGCCCGTCTCCATGCCCTTCCAGAGTGCACGGGTGCCGGTCTCCATGCCCTTCCAGAGTGCCCGGGTGCCCGTCTCCATGCCCTTCCAGAGTGCACGGGTGCCGGTCTCCATGCCCTTCCAGAGTGCCCGGGTGCTGGTCTCCATGCCCTTCCAGAGTGCCCGGGTGCCGGTCTCCATGCCCTTCCAGAGTGCCCGGGTGCCGGTCTCCATGCCCTTCCAGAGTGCCTGGATGCCGGTCTCCAAGCCCTTCCAGAGGGCCCCGGTTGCGTGTCTCCAAGCCCTTCCAGAGGGCCCCGGTTGCGTGTCTCCAAGCCCTTCCAGAGGGCCCCGGTTGCCTGTCTCCAAGCCCTTCCAGAGGGCCCCGGTTGCCTGTCTCCAAGCCCTTCCAGAGCGCCCCGGTTGCCTGTCTCCAAGCCCTTCCAGAGGGCCCCGGTTGCCGGTCTCCAAGCCCTTCCAGAAGGCCCAGGTTGCCTGTCTCCAAGCCCTTCCAGAAGGCCCAGGTTGCCTGTCTCCAAGCCCTTCCAGAGGGCTCCGGTTGCGTGTCTCTCCAAGCCCTTCCAGAGGGCCTTCTGACCATCACTGCACCCTCCCTACTGTCGGATGATGGGGGTGTTGCAGTGCCTTTTTTTCCTCCTCCAGCCCAGGGGAGCAGTGGCCAGCAGGGTTGTCTGTGCCTGTGTGCCCGATGCTGTTTGGAGTTATATGAGCTTGTGTCATGCAGCCCAGGACTTGCAAGGTGGTTCTTGCAGTGAAGGGAAGCTGCTGCAGTGGTGGAGGCTTGCCACATGTGATCTGCGGGTCCTGGCCACTCCGCATTCTCAGAATTCTGCTGCTCTGTGCAACATGAAGAAAGCAGAAACTGTTGGCTGCTACAGCAGAAGCAGGTGCCTAATCTCATGCACTAGCCAGGCCCAGGTAAGGGGGGCACAGTGGTGCCTTTTGGTTATCCTTACTATTGGGATTACTTGTGTGTGGTTTATTGTGCCTTCCTCTCTAGGTGTCAGGGTAAAGGAAGCCTGCTGCTGAAGTGCGCTACAGCTTGGGGGCAGCTTTGCATTGGTGAAAGTTCTCGGAGCTCCTTCCTCTCTCATCTATTTGTGGTTGATTTACCTTGCATGGGGAGCTTGGGTGGTTACATGGCGGGTGTGGGTCAATTGTTGCTGGAGCCCACTTAAAATGGGATTGTATTTGTTTCCCTTTGTTATTGTTTAAGGTTAAAGCAAATGGAGCTCTCCTGATAAAAGGAAATTAATAAAAAAGCCACTTATAGTAGAACTACAAGCAAAACCTTCTTTTTGTATAGAGTAAGCCCATCAGGGGTGCCCGTGTCCAGCCTATCAGGGGTGCCCGTGTCAGCCCTTCCAGAGTGCCCGGGTGCCGGTCTCCATGCCCTTCCAGGGTGCCGGTCTCCATGCCCTTCCAGGGTGCCGGTCTCCATGCCCTTCCAGGGTGCCGGTCTCCATGCCCTTCCAGGGTGCCGGTCTCCATGACCTTCCAGGGTGCCGGTCTCCATGACCTTCCAGGGTGCCGGTCTCCATGCCCTTCTAGAGTGCCCGGGTGCCGGTCTCCATGCCCTTCCAGAGGGCCCGGGTGCCGGTCTCCATGCCCTTCCAGAGGGCCCGGGTGCCGGTCTCCATGCCCTTCCAGAGGGCCCGGGTGCCGGTCTCCATGCCCTTCCAGAGGGCCCGGGTGCCGGTCTCCATGCCCTTCCAGAGGGCCCGGGTGCCGGTCTCCATGCCCTTCCAGAGGGCCCGGGTGCCGGTCTCCATGCCCTTCCAGAGGGCCCGGGTGCCGGTCTCCATGCCCTTCTAGAGGGCCCGGGTGCCTGTGGTATGGGTCTGCACTTGAAGCCCCCTGTGTCAATAAGGTTGACCACCACTGCCTTAAATAATGCTCTTAAAAAGCTGGGGGTCTATTGGATTCAAGCTTCTGGTTCATGTGGTCTCTTCTTCCATTCAGCTCTTTAATAGGTTTCTGCAGTTCATCCATGGACCATGGCTGGAAGGTGTGTGTGCATGGACTTAAGAAGCATTGAACAAATATTGGCATTGAGCTCTGTTTTCATTCAGCATCGGGTATAATTAACCTTTTACACTTCCCCATTCGTCTATCAGGACTGCACCTGGAGAGAGTTGCTGCACCCAAATTCCCAAGAAACACCACAGCAAGCCTTTAAGTTCTACCTCTTCCACCATGCCATTCTGTTATGGTGTTTCCTCCACTATGGAGGCACTGCAGGCAACTTTTGTAGTGGGGGTTATGCTCTCACTGAAGGGGGAGGGGGGAGTGTTTTTTTACCCAGGTTTTTTTCTGCTCATCCCAGCACCCCCTCCTGTCGGATGATGGATGTGTTGCAGTGCCTTTTTTCCTCCACCAGCTCAGGGGAGCAGTGGCCAGCAGAGTTGTCTGTGCCTGTTTGCCCGACGCTGTTCGGAGTTATATGGGCTTGTGTCATGCAGCCCAGGACTTACAAGGTGGTTCCTGCAGTGCAGGGAAGCCGCTGTAGTAGTGGAGGCTTGCCACATGTGAGCTCCGGGACCTGGCCACACCACATTCTCAACATTCCGCGGCACTGTGCAACATGTAGAAACCAGAAACTGTTGGCTGCTACGGCAGAAGCAGGTGCCTCATCTCATTCACTAGCCAGGCCCAGGTAAGGGGGTACAGTGTTCCTTTCGGTTATCCTTACTATTGGGATTTTTTGTGTGTGGTTTATTGTGCCTTCATCTTTGGGTGTCAGGGTGATGGAAGCCTGCTGTTGAAGTGCGCTACAGATGGGGGGCTACTCTGCATTGGTGAAGGTTTTCAGAGCTCCTTCCTTTATCCTCTATTTGCGGTTGTTTGACCTTGCATGGGGAGCAAGGGTGGTCACATGGCTGGAGCCCACTTAAAATGGGATTGTATTTGTTTCCCTGTGTTTAAGGTTAAATCAAATAGAGCTCTCCTGATAAAAGGAAGTGCCCTTCCTGGAAAAAGCCACTTAAAATAGAACTACAAGTAAAACTTTCTTTATGTATAGAGTGAAGGGGGGGGGGGGGGATTAACCTCAATCAGATATTGATTCGCCATCTGTCCCATAACCAAGATTTTCCTTCAATTCCTGTCCCATAGCCAAACAGGAAGGGAAAAGAAATTCCTGCAGATTGAGGGACCTCCTTGGGGACAGCTAGGTCACCAAAAAAAAGGTGTCGCTATTGGAATATTTCCCTTTTTATTTCTTTTATGGGGACCACCCAAACTTTTTTTACTTTCAATGATACCACCTGTGTCCAGCCCCTCAGAGGGCCCGGTTGCCTGTGTCCAGCCCATCAGAGGGCCCGGTTGCCTGTGTCCAGCCCATCAGAGGGCCCGGGTGCCGCCTGTGTCCAGCCCGTCGGAGGGCCCGGGTGCCGCCTGTGTCCAGCCCGTTGGAGGGCCCGGGTGCCGCCTGTGTCCAGCCCGTCGGAGGGCCCGGGTGCCGCCTGTGTCCAGCCCGTCGGAGGGCCCGGGTGCCGCCTGTGTCCAGCCTGTCGGAGGGCCCAGGGGGGTGCCTGTGTCCAGCCCGCCAGAGGGCGCCCGGGTGCCTGTGTCCAGCCCGCCAGAGGGCGCCCGGGTGCCTGTGTCCAGCCCGCCAGAGGGCGCCCGGGTGCCTGTGTCCAGCCCGCCAGAGGGCGCCCGGGTGCCTGTGTCCAGCCCGCCAGAGGGCGCCCGGGTGCCTGTGTCCAGCCCGCCAGAGGGCGCCCGGGTGCCTGTGTCCAGCCTGCCAGAGGGCGCCCGGGTGCCTGTGTCCAGCCCGCCAGAGGGCGCCGGGTGCCTGTCTGCAGCCCATGCCTCAAAGATTGTGTTAGGGTGTTTGCTTTCCAAAATGGGGTCATTTTGTGGGTGTTTCCATTGTCCTGGTCCTCCAGGGCCTTCAAAAGTGTGATTGGTTGTAATGAAATTAGATGTGCAATTCTCCTAGAACGCCTGAAGGTGCTACTTGGATGTTGGGCCTCTCACACCTGGTATCGCCTTACTCCGGAGGAGTAGCAGAATGTATTTTGGGGTGTAATTTTTGCTGTGTACATGCTATGTGTTAGGAATATCTTTTAAAATTGACAGCTTTGTGTAGATAAAATAAATAAAAAATGTTTATTTTTCTTTCCACATTTTCTAAAAATTTGTGGAAAAAAATGACATAGAGAAAAGACTCATAATGCCTCATAGAGTATACATTGGGGTGTTTTTCAAATGGGGTCATTTTGTTGGTAATTCGATTGTCCTTGTGCTCCAGGGCCTTCAAAGTGTGTTGGGTCGTTATGAAATTGCGTGTAATTTATGCTCCTAGAACACCTGACGGTGCTCTTTGCATGTTGGGCCTCTGTATGTGGCCAGGCTGTGTAAAAGTCTCACACGTGGTATTGCCATATTCAGGAGGAGTAGCAGAATGTATTTTGGGGTGTAATTGCAAGTATGCCTATACTGTGTGTGAGAAATAACTTATTACAATTTTGTGTGAAAAATAAAGTATTTATTTCCTCAAGAATTGTGGGAAAGAATTACAACTCCAAAAATCTCACTATGCCTCTTACTAAATACCCTGGAATGTCTACTTTCCAAAAAGGGGTCATTTTACTGTCCTAACATTTCAGGGCCTCAAGAAATTAGATGGGCCCGTCGGTACATCTGATGTGATTAGGTGTGATCAATTTTTAATGATTGGCACCATAGACTCTATAAGGCCCCTTTCACACAGACGGACCGTTCAAATCCGCCTGTCAGTTGTTTTTGTGGATTTGAACGGACACCCCATGCATCTCTATGGGGCATCGGGTGTCAGCGGAGACATGTCCGCTGACATCCCATCAGATCCATCAAATCTGGACGGATGGAAACCCTATTTTCCATCCGTCGATCGGATGGGATCGAATGAGAATGGACCGACGGTCCGTTCCCATCCAATTCCCCCATAGAGATGCATAGGGACCTGACAGCTGTATCTGCGCACACAGCGCGGAGAACAGCTGTCATCCGGCTGCTCAGCGGGGGATCGACGGATCGATCCCCCGCTGAGATAAACGGAGTCCGTTTGACGGAATCCTAGTGTAAAAGAACCCTAACTGTCACACATAATAATACCCAGTAATTTTGGGTTATTTTTACCAAAGATATGTAGCAGTTCAAATTTATGAGAAAAAAAAATTACTTATTTGCAAAATGTTATAATGGAAACTAAATAAAAATGTTTTTTTTTTTCTACATTTTCGCTCTTATTTCACTTTTTTCGCAAAAAAATTAATTACTCAGTGGCGATTAGATACCACCAAAAGAAAGCGCTATTTGTGTGAAAACGGATAAAAAATTTGGGTACAGCGTTGCATGACTGAGTAATTGTCATTCAAAGTGTGAGAGCGCTGAAAGCTGAAAATTGGCCTGGGCAGGGGGTGAGAGTGCCCTTGTATTCAAGTGGTTAAATAAGAGTTGCTTGTTCAATATTACTTCTGTAACTTTACCATCTGAGACTAAAATGCTGTCTTGCAGTGCATGAAAATGTTTAAATGCAAACAAAGCAATACATGTTTTTTTTTGGTTGGCTAGAATTTCATGTGTCAAGGCATCTTGCGGTTTTGATAGAAGTAACATAAGAAAACATGGAGGCTTCCCTCATGGGTTTATTCAACTGGAGACTGCTGATTCTCTTGAAAAACTAAAACTTGCTATAGATGGATCACAATTCAAGCAGTTCAGCAGGGACTGGGCTGCATTTTCAGTTAATCTATGGCTGTTCCTATTCCAGAAATGTAGATCTAATGGTAAGACTTCTCTCGAGCCAGCTTGTTGTTCCTTTCAATAAGTGATGATCAGTGTAATCTGACAGTGGAGGAGTCTAAAATACATTAACAAAATTGGAAGGACATCTCCTTCCACATTGTGTGGATGGGGAAATCTGTTCAGTTAAACGGTTCCATGTATGGCCAGCCTTAAAGTAACTAAACTGTGACATGTATTCAGAAAGAGTTGTAACTTCCTTAAGCTGGCCATACATGGATTAAAATGTGGCTGGTTCAGCAGGGCCCAGCTGAATTTCGATCCATGTGTGGCCAATGTGGTTTACAGAAGTCAGTATATTCCCGCTCGATCAGTGCAGTAGGCTGCAGAGCTGATCTGTATATTTTGACAGCAGGGGAGTCTCCTCGCTGTCAGAATACAATGCCACAGCAGGGAAGCCAGATTTATTATAACAACCATGCAGCAAGCATTTTAGGTTCAAGGCGAAAGTCTTTCTCATGAAATGGTTTACATTTTGTGTTTTTAACCCAAATCTCATATTTCATTATCTCTGAAAACATAGGCATGATGCCGTTGTAAATTTTATCTTTTCCATTAATAGGTGGAAACAATGAACAGCAAAGTGAGAAGCCATGAACACTCCAAGCAAAATGGTAAGCCATGAACACTCCAAGCAAGATGAAATCCCTTTCCTGCGGCATTGGCGGATGGTGGGTATCAATGTAACTCATGGCTTGGGTTAGCCTCTCAATTTTGTGGACTGAAAAATATTTAATGTTTTATGCTGAGTAAGGAAGGAGATGAACTGAGTTATGAGCTTTCATTCTAACTCGTTGCTTGGGTTTAGCCACTCAGTTTTGTGGACCCAAAGCTTAACATACTTTTATTATGCCATTATTATGACATTAATTGTTGCTCATTTATATGCCCACCCTGGAGCAGTGTAGAATGCATTGCAAATGATTTCCCCTTGCGCATATGCTCTTTGTGGTCCCAACAAAGCAGAGTTCATAGGCAATGCATATAGTGATTGGCTGCTTTACTAGAGCCGTGTTTCATTCATCTGAAATGCAAATGATATGTTGTGTAATCAAGCCCTCTCTAGCACTGTTTGTATACAATACCAGTAATTCCCCTTCCCTGCTGATTTATGCCCAGCCTCTTTCTAAATCTCTTTGCGGATCAGAATGAGCAGCATGGTTGGGCTCTGGCAAGACTTTGCTGTTTGGGTTAGTTTGGTAAATTGGTAAGCATACAATTTAGTCGTTGGAATATGCAACCTATGTTGTTTTTTATATTTAGAGGAAAATCTAGGAGGATCATGGGATATAAGGAAAGGGTACACACTTTTTTTTTCCTGCAATAATATGTGCATTTTACGATTTTTTTTTTTTTTTTCCACCCTCAAGGGTAAACTTCACTTTTAATTGTATGTGCGTCCCTTTGGTGGTGTGGGTCTGCACTTGAAACCCCCTGTGTCAAGAAAGTTGACCACCACTGCCTTAAATAATGCTCTTAAAAAGCTGGGGGTCTATTGGATTCAAGCTTCTGGTCCATGTGGTCTTTTCCTCCATTCAGCTCTTTAATAGGTTTCTGCAGTTTATCCATGGACCTCCTATGGTTGGAAGTGGTGTGTGTAAGGACTTGGAAGCATTGAACCAAATTTTGCACTTAGCTCTCCTTTGTTTTCATCCAGCATCGGGTATAATTAACCCTTTACACTTTCCCCAATCATCTTTCACGACTGCACCTGGAGAGAGAGTTGCTCCACTCAAATTCCCAGGAAACACTATAGCAAGCCTTTTTGTTCTACCCCTTCCACCATGCCCTCGGTTATGGTGTTTCCTCCACTATGGAGGCACTGCAGGCAATTGTTGTAGTGGGGGCTATGCTCTCACTGGAGGGGGTGGGGGGGGGGAGAGTGGTGGCCTTACACAGGGTTGTTTCTGATTTTCTGTTCATCCCAGCACCCCCCTCCTGTTGGATGATGGGATTGTTGCAGTGCCTTTTTTCCTCCACCAGCCCAGGGGAGCAGTGGCCAGCCGGGTTGTCTGTGCCTGTGTGCCCGAAGCTGTGTGAAGTTATGTGAGCTGGTGTCATGCAGCCCAGGACTTACAAGGTGGTTGCTGCAGTGCAGGGAAGCCGCTATAGTGGTGGAGGCTTGCCACATGTGAGCTCCAGGTCCTAGTCACTCCACATTCTCAGTTTTCCGCTGCACTGTGCAACATGGAGAAAGCAGAAACTGCTGGCTGCTACAGCGTAAGCAGGTGCCTCATCTCATGCACTAGCCAGGCCCAGGTAAGCGGGGTACAATGGTGCCTTTTGGTTATCCTTACTATTGAGCTTTTTTTTGTGTGTGAAATTGTGCCTTCCTCTCTGGGTGTCAGGGTAAAGGAAGCCTGCTGCTGAAGTGCGCTACAGCTTGGGGGTTGCTCTGCATTGGTGAAGGTTCTTGGAGTTCCTTCCTCTCTCCTCTGTTTGCGGTTGTTTGACCTTGCATGGGGAGCTTGGGTGGTCACATGGTGGGTGTGGGCCAATTCTTGCTGGAGCCCACTTAAAATTGAATTTTATTTGTTTCCCTGTGTTATTGTTTAAGGTTAAAACAAATAGAGATTACCTGATTAAAATGAAGTGCCCTTCCTGGAAAAAGCCACTTAAAGTATAACTACAAGTAAAACTTTATTTTTGTATAGAGTAAGGGGGGGGGGGGGTATATCCTCAGTCAGATATTTTTTCACCATCTGTCCCATTGCTGATGTTTTCCTTCACTTCGTGTCCCATAGCCAAACAGGAAGTTAGAAGAAATCCCTGCAGATTGAGGGATTTCCTTGGGAACCGCCAGGTCACCAGAACTAGTGTCCCCATTGGAATATTTCCCCTCTATATTTCTTTTATGGGGACAACCCAAACTTTGGGATTTTTTTACTTTCACTGATACCACCTATCTCCAGCCCATCAGAGTGCCCGGTTGCCTGTCTCCAGCCAAGAGCATGTAACTATTTTAAGCAAATAAAATGCATGTAAAAAGGCAATTTTTCTCCTTTCATCCTTCCAGGACGGCCTACAATTGGGAGATTGTGGCTCCGCCTCACAGGAAACACAACTAATTTGCAGCTGTTTAAAAGGGTCCCACCCATCCTTAGCTCCAGTTCAGTTGTGTTTCCAACCTCACATCGGAACGTTTGTTTTTTTTAACTAACCTGAGGCAAATAGCTGGCCAAGACGGTACCCCTGTAAGGCGGCTTCGGTCGGCCTAATAGCAGGTTCCTCCCTAGCTGTGTCCTTTGGAAAAAGGAGCTTTCAGGTCGCCAAACATACCAGGTAGTGCGGTTTGCCTCGTGGAAGGTCCCTCATACCTGAAGTCCTGCTAGTCTCTGCAGGAAGTCTCCTCCATTCACTTCGTTGGGCGGTAAGGATTTCGAATTTCCCGCCGAGCGGTGAGCCCCAAGCCTCGCTATGGAGACAGGAAGTTCCGGCGGAAGGGGCGGAGCGGCTGACTCCCGGAAGAAACCCAGCGTGGAGGAGACGCCAGATCGGAGCGAACTCGGTGATACCATGACTGACTCTCCGACTCCGAGAGGGCGAAAGCCCCAAAAAGAGACACAAGCAGCCGCAGTCCTCACAGGGGAGAAAGCGGCAACGCAGGTGGCGACAGGATCGGGTAAGTGATACCGATGGTGGCCCACTGCTGTCTATTAGGACAGGTATGCCATGCCATGCTTTTCCTGTATGTTGCCGTAGTGATAGGCAAGAAGATTATGTCGCTTCATGGTGTCCTCTCTTCTTGTTTTTTCATGTGTTGTCACAGGTACACCACCGGCACAGGAAGCCCCTGCCAGACCCCTATCCTCAACTAAAAAATGTGGGGAATGTGGGGTTAGGTTATCTAGGTCTTATACAAAGCCCTTATGCCAGACTTGCATTAACAAATTGGCAGGGCAGGACCTTATGAAAGATTTACTTAAATCTATGAGGGAGGAAATAGCAGCTGCTGTTCAAACCTTTAAGGCTCCAGCAGCCATCCCTCTAGTTCCAGCAATGGAAGGAGCAGACAATGCATCCTCCCAAGATGCTGAGGTGTCAATGGGACCCCCATCCCTCTGGGAAGATAATTTATCCATTCCCTCAACTCAGGTTAGGGAACAGGAGGATCCAGAAGTTAAAAATCTTTTTCCCTTGGAATATATGCAAAATCTTCTCAAAGTGGTATATGACACTGAAGAGATTCCTATTCCAGCAAAAAAGTCTTCTTGCAAAGACAAAGTGTACAAAGGCTTGGGGAAAGCCCAGTACAGAACCATTCCCATTCATCAGTCATTAAAGGACATAATACATCAGGAATGGAAGGTACCTACACATGCCTTTTCCAGACCAAAAAACTGGAAAAGGTTTCCCTTTGAGCCTCAGGATTTTGAGGGTATTTACAAAAAACCCTAAACTTGATGCTCCCCTGTCACAATTATCAAAAGGAACAGATTTGTTCTTTGAAAATGCCGGGCATATTACAGATCCCATGGATCGCAGGATTGAATCCGCATTAAGTAAAGCCTGGGATTCAAATGCATACAATACCACTGTAGCCTTAGCTGATACCTGTGTGGCCAGGAATACAGACTTTTGGCTTAAGGAACTATTAAAACGTGTCCACAGTATGGCAGGATCACAAGATTTGATAAATTCCTTAAACCTGATTAGTAAAGCTGCGTCCTATCTAGCAGACGCAGCTGTGGAGTCATTAGCAGCATCTGCTAAAACAGCAGCATTGGTTAATTCTGCTAGAAGGGCGCTTTGGGTCAAAGCTTGGGAAGGTGATACAAACTCTAAAGTAAGACTTTGTGCCCTGCCTTTTGAAGGTTCATTGCTTTTCGGTTCAGGACTTGATGATACCTTGTCCAGATTCGCAGAAAAAGGGATAAAATTCCCCACAAAGAGAAAGGATAAATCAGGAAGATATTCCTTTCAAAACTTCCAAGGCAAGAGTCAAAGACCATTTAAAGCCAGGAAAAAAGGCTCTGGGAAAGGAAAACAAGGGGACAATTTGTTGTTCCTTAAACCTGGGCCTAAACCCAAAGAATCTAACTGACGTCAGAGTCAGTGTAGGGGGCAGACTAACCCATTTTGCTTCCCAATGGGAAAACATCTCTGCCAGTCCCTACTTTCTGCATCGGGAAGGGTACCAATTGGAGTTGGTCTCCCAAGTGGTACAAAAATCAACTATGACTTGTCCCTTAAAAATAGAACAAAAGTTCTCCAGGGTGAACATGTTCATGGTCAGAAAAAATCTGTACCAAAATGTCTGTATGACAATGTTGGATGTAAGAAATGCTTACCTACACATTACAATGTGCGGGAAACATCAAGCTTTTCTCAGGCAGCCCAGAGGTTCTCCTCCTTGCCTGATAGCAGAGCCAAGGATCTTTATAAAGATTTGGATCAAGGTAGTAGGGCCTCAGTACCTACTAGGCAAAAGGTGGGTCCCATCTCTGGACGATATGGGGACTCGGCTAAAATCAGCAGGTCTATTGGGAATCAGTTACCATCTCACCCAACAGGTAGAATGGGAACTGAACCCCACAATAGTCTGAACCTGGTCCAATAAAATTGTCAAACAGGAGTGGACATGTTTGTCACACAGAAGAGCCAAAAAGTAGAACAGTTCTTCCTTCTGATGGTACAGAAGGATATGCTGGGCTTGGAGGCCCCAGTACCACCTGGGCCTTTCAAGCAAACCTATGCATTTCCACTACAAAATTTAATATCAAGAGTTCTGCAGAGTCACAAAGTATGGTCGCAAAAAACGATGTGATTTGCAACCCTGGTGTCTCTATTTGTGACAGTTCTTTGGATAATACTCATTGAGTCATTGAGACCCTCCTTTCTAGGAATCTGGAATACTTTTTGTACTTGGCAGAGTCAGAAGAATGATTCCTCTGCCTCAACCCCAAGGATCCTGGATTTTTTACAGGATGGGGTAGATAAGGGAGTGGCGGTGAACACCCTTAAAGTACAGATAGCGGCACTTTCTGTTTTTTTAGACAAAAGGTTAGCCCAAGAACCTTTAAAAGATTTCTGTTGGCCCGGAGTAGGGTATCTCCAATAAACAGAACTATTGTTCCGGCCTGGAACTTAACGCTAGTACTAGAGGCGCTATCTAGTGAAGCGTTTGACTCCTTAAACAAAATTTGTTTAGACATTTTGTCTATTAAATTAACTTTTTTGTTAGCAATCACCACAGCCAGGAGAGTGGGTGATTTGCAAAGCTTATCCATGAAAGAACCCTTTATGAGAATTCTCCAAGACAGGGTGATTCTTAAACCAGATCCACTATACCTGCCCAAGGTAGTGTCATCTTTTCATAAGAATCAAGAGATGGTTCTCCCATCATTTTGTGAGAAACCTAAATGCGCAAAAGAAGAAAAATTCCATTGCTTAGATGTTAGAAGATGCCTTCTAGCATATCTAGAAAGAACCAAGAGTTTTAGAAGATCTAGTCACTTATTGGTTCTGCATTCTTTACCAAGGAAGGGTTTACAAGCATAAAAACCCTCAATCTCTAGGTGGATTAAACAAGCCATTAGTATGTCATATAAGGTGTCGGGTACCCCCACACCAACAACTCTAAAGGCACATTCCACAAGGGGCATGGCAACTTCCTGGGCCGAAAAAGCCGGAGCATCCTGGGAACAGATCCGCCATGCTGCTACTTGGTCCAGTCAAGATACCTTCCTAAAGCACTATCGTGTGGAAGTACTGTCGCAACAAGACCTGGCCTTTGGCAGAAAGGTCTTACAGGCAGTGGTCCCGCCCTGAGGTAGGCCTGTATGGATTCCTTTATTATCCTCCCAATTGTAGGCCGTCCTGGAAGGACGAAAGGAGAAAACTTACCGTTAGTTCACCGGTAACGGCTTTTCTCTTCAATCCTTCCAGGACGGCCGGCCTACATCCCGCCCTATGTGGTGGTGAATTCTAAAAGAATATGTATAATATAAATGTATATGTATTTATATGTAGCTGTTTGATTGACTATATTCCTTAAGGTTCGGTTGGAAACTACTTTCCTATTAACTGGAGCTAAGGATGGGTGGGACCCTTTTAAACAGCTGCAAATTAGTTGTGTTTCCTGTGAGGCGGAGCCACAATCTCCCAATTGCAGGCCGTCCTGGAAGGATTGAAGAGAAAAGCCGTTACCGGTGAACTAACGGTAAGTTTTTTAAAGTTTGAAATAATGCTATGTTAATAGGAGCATCTAACAATATATAAAGTACATGTTACATTCCACTTTGGCTCCAAAAGTGGAAATATGCTTTAAGGACTGCTTTACAAATGTTTTGTCTCTAACCCTATACCTCTCCTCTTTTTTAGCTCCTGCCTTCATTTCAACGAGTCTGCCTAACTGGACTAGCAGTGCTTGTCAGCAAGGTTGAGGTGAACTGCAATCAACGCAAAGATCTCATCTTCATCAATTTTCCCGACTTGCTTTGCAATTTTGTTCTGTAATGTGCATGAAGATGTAGCCCCTTTCTGATGACTTGAAGGACTGTCCTCTACCATTCTTTATAACATGGAGTCATTGAATATAGCTAAAAAATAAATGTTGACCTGATTTTTAAACCTTAGTTATGTCTTCCCATTTTTTTCTCTGTGTTTCTAACCTGGATCGTAGTATTAAGATGCATGCACTTTGAATTCAGATACCATTTGATCAATCAGAATAAAGCAACCCATACACGATTTATTTTATTTGTTTCGATCAACTCTTCCCACACACTTAATGTGGATGGGGAAATCACTCCTGCTGAGGTATTGTATTCTGATGGTGGGGAAAGTTCCCTGCTGTCAGAATACACTGATCAGCACTGCCGGTGTAGCGGAGTAGCCGTACGATCCACGATATCTCCACTGGTAGTCAGGCAGAGCATACAATAATCCTGGTAGCGTATAATATTAACAACGCTATAATAACCAGCAGACACATGGCTTGAAGGTCAACACTAGACTGCCTTGTTTATTGAAAAAACACAGGGATTACACTCAGCCAAAACCCCTCCCTCTTCGAGACATTCCACACACAAAACTGAACATCCCATAATACCTTACTCTGCCAGACAAACAATAGGACAATATCCAGTGGCTGTGTTTGCCACACGGGGTCTCCACAGAGGGACAGCAGGGGTTTCCAATACACATTCATGAGCCAGCAGGTAACACAATACAAAATCCTACAGGTACTGCTCGGGTTACGTTTACACATACAATGCACACATAATACAGTTGTACAATCATTCCTGACAGAATACTCTGTAAGTGGAGATGTTTGCCACAATGCTCCCCCCAGAACCAAGCCGGCATACACAGTCTGATCCATAACGGATCGGCTTGGGGATGTCCGGGGAATACTCACAGATAATTTTTCCAGTTCAGTTTGTCGAGATAACCGTCAGCATTGCCATTCTGTTTTCCGGGGCGGTAGTGAATAGTAAAGTCATAAGGTTGTACCACCAAACTCCAGTGCAACAACCGGGCTCAATACTGTTCTTAATCCAAACATTGAAGCGTCTGGACCTCAGAAGGCCAGTAGGTCTCCAGGATATTGGTCGGGGATCTGGACTGGCAGGATCGCTGAGGGCAACTGGCCTAGATCGTTCCCCAGTAAGATGTCGTGGGGAGCTCCCGTATCAACCCCACATCAATCAGACCTGACCCGGCACCCCAATTCAAGTGGACCCTCGCAGTGGGTAGTCGGTGTACTGCTCCCCCTGCCATCCGTACCACTGCTGAGCCTCCGGTTCGGGCGGCATCTGGAACCAGGTGTCGATTGACC
Organism: Pelophylax lessonae; assembly: GCF_965119305.1. Lineage (NCBI taxonomy): Eukaryota > Metazoa > Chordata > Amphibia > Anura > Ranidae > Pelophylax > Pelophylax lessonae. Next base: position 133,687,177 of record NC_138775.1, on the reverse strand, counting down.
AAGGTGAGAGTGGCTCCCGTGTCTCGGAGACCTTGAGAGGGCATTCCATTTAACTGGACCGATTGTAGATGATGCTGTTGGTTCTCCGTGGCGGCTTGCACCGGGTTAGCTTCATGAAGGGTACCCCATTGCTCCTCTGTGTGTTTGAACCTGGGTACAACTGGGGAAACCTCTGCTGGATAGTAGGGGACCGTTGTCTGTGCTGAAGGGGGTGACCCTGGTCGGATCCATGCAGCTTGGTTCCTGCTATGGGTACAGTCTCGTCGATAGTGCCCAAACTGCTTGCACCTGTGGCACTGTACCCCACTGCGGGACGGGTATCTGGGTGTCTGGTGTTTGGAGGAGTTTCGCCCCGTCTGTGGTAGTAGTGGTCCTGTGGTGCGAGCCTGCTGCTGGGTAACAACCGAATAAGCTTCGTGGATGGTAGATTGGGGAACAAAAGCTGAAGTCAGCTCCCCCAGGTCGTTGCCCAAAATAACATCTGCGGGTAAATCCTGCATCATGCCCACCTCCACATTCCCTGACCCAGCTCCCCAATTCAGGTGTACTTTCGCAGTGGGAACTTTGAAAATGGCTCCCCCAGCTACTCGCACAGCTACAGAATCCCCAGTAAGTTGTCTGGATGCAATAAGGTGATTCCGGACCAATGTGATGGTAGCCCCAGAGTCACGTAACCCTTCTAGTTGTCTCCCCTCCAGGTGAACAGCTTGCCGTCGGTTTTGTCGATTGTCCGATGCTGCTTGGATGGGGTTAACCTCGTGTAGGGTGCCCAGGGGTTCCTCCATTTGGAGTGCTGTGGGGGGTTGTAATGCAGCGGCTGCTTGGTAACAGTGTACAGCGGCTCGAGGTGCTGGTGCGTAGCCCTGATTCGGCCAGGGCTGACGAGGCCGATTTCGGGGACAGTCTTTCTGTATGTGCCCCATTTGGTTGCAGAGATGGCACCGGGTATGGGCTCCTGGTTGGTACCTGGGGTACTGACTGTTACCTCCTCCTGAACGTGGGCGTGCTGGTTCGGTAACTGCTGGTCGGTGATAGGGTTGCTGGGCAACTACCCTAGGCGGTGGTCGTTGTTCCCGTCTAGTGTCTTGGTGCTCATCTGCTAATTTAGCAGCCTCTGGAAGGGTGCAAGGTTTACGGTCCCTTATCCAGAGCTGCATTTCTTGAGGTAGTCTCCGGAAAAACTGCTCCAACAATAATAATTGCAAAACATCCTCTCGTGAAGTGGCTTGTGTTGCATCTAACCATCCGGTGGCCGCCCTGTGCAACCGATGGGCAAACTCAGTGTGGGAATCTTGGTCCTGCTTTTTAAGATCCCGGAATTGGAGTCGGTATGCCTCGGAGGTGATGGCATACCTGGTCAAAATCGCCTGCTTAACTTTCTGGTAGTCCCGGATGTCGGCATTAGGGACTGCCCGATACGTATCGGCCGCCCGGCCAGACAATTTCCCAGCCAATATCTGTACCTGATCCTCTGGGTCAATGTTATGTAACTGGCACAGCCTCTCGAAGTCTTGCAAATACCCATCTATTTCTCCCTCCGTGTCCGTGAAGTTTTTAAATGCCTGGTACGGTATTTTGGGTTTACCTTGCGGCATGCTGAGTGGAGTTGGGTGTACTTGGAGAGGTTGTGGCTGGGGCCCCCTTATGGCCATGATGTATTCATGTACGTCTGCTGCGACCCGTTCATGGGTTTCCATTGATGGGGTACTTGGATACAACGCTATCCTGCTGAGAAATTCCAGTTCAAATTCCCGGTCTGTTTCTGGCCTTGCATCCATGGCTGCTCTGTCTTCTTCCATGAGTTCTTTGATCAGTGTCACCTTGTTCTTGTTGCTGGCTATCTTGCCTCTTGCCTCCAGCAATGCTTTCAATGTCTGCCGCTTTAGCCGTGTATAATCCGTTCCCATTCACCAGCCTTTCGTGTAGTTTTACGTACTGCCGAACTCCGGTTTCACCTGAATGGTTTCTTTTCTCTTTGTTCGCATGAATACTGCCGAACGCTGCTTCGCTGTGTGGATAAAGATCCCGTCGCTTGCCACCAATTGTAGCGGAGTAGCCGTACGATCCACGATATCTCCACTGGTAGTCAGGCAGAGCATACAATAATCCTGGTAGCGTATAATATTAACAACGCTGTAATAACCAGCAGACACATGGCTTGAAGGTCAACACTAGACTGCCTTGTTTATTGAAAAAACACAGGGATTACACTCAGCCAAAACCCCTCCCTCTTCGAGACATTCCACACACAAAACTGAACATCCCATAATATCTTACTCTGCCAGACAAACAATAGGACAATATCCAGTGGCTGTGTTTGCCACACGGGGTCTCCACAGAGGGACAGCAGGGGTTTCCAATACACATTCATGAGCCAGCAGGTAACACAATACAAAATCCTACAGGTACTGCTCGGGTTACGTTTACACATACAATGCACACATAATACAGTTGTACAATCATTCCTGACAGAATACTCTGTAAGTGGAGATGTTTGCCACAGCCGGATATCACTTCAGTGTTGATCGTGCAGACTTTTTCAAATAGGCTATTGTACAACCAGCCCGCCCTTACATGGGTCGACACTTGGCTGGTTCCTGCTGAACCAGGGCCGGATCCAGGGTGGGGGGGGGGCGCAACTGGGCAATTGCCCCTCAAAAAAGTATTACTCCAGAGTACCAAGTCCAAACTGAGCGGAGCCGCCACCTTCCTCTTCCACCGCATGCCTAGTGGGTGTTGGCTTCACCCACCTCCTCCCTTAAGCATCTCAAGGCTCCAGCACTGTGAAATATGAAAACATCTGTGTGATGCTGGCTGCCTCCTTATCTTAGTCTCTATTCCTCTTCCATGGGAGCCCCCCCACCAAAGCACCAAAGTATTACCTATAAGTGCATACAATAATACATGTCTAATATCACAGAATACAGTCAGGTATGGATGCCATTAGTTATGAAAAAAAAGTGCTGCCCTTTTAGTATTGACATTATTGTCTAGTTCAATCTTAACCACTTAAGGACCAGGTCTATTTCTGACACTTGTTTACAAGTTAAAATCAATATTTTTTGCTAGAAAATTACTTAGAACCCTCAAAACATTATATTTGTTTTTTTTTTTTAGCAGAGACCCTAGAGAATAAAATGGAGATCGTTGCAATATTTGTCACACCGTATTTGCACAGCGGTCTTACAAATGCAATTTTTTTGGAAAAAATACACTTATGTGAATAAAAAAATATAAAAACAGTAGTTGGCCCAATTTTTTTCTCTAATGTGAAAGAGAATGTTACGCCAAGTAAATTGATACCTAACATGTCATGCTTCAAAATTGCACACGCTCGTGGAATGGTAACAAAGTTTGGTACTTAAATGTCCATAGGCGTTGCTTTAAACATTTCTACAGGATACCAGTTTAGCGTTTCAGAGGAGGTCTAGTGCTAGAATTATTGCTCTCGCTTGAACAATCGTGGAGATACCTCACGTGTGGTTTGAAAACCATATAAATATGTGGGCGCGACTTGTGTATGTGTTCGCATTTGCGCGCAAGCACAGAGGGACGAGGTGCTTTTTTTTTTTTCTTACTTTTTCTTCTTGTATTTTTTTACACTGTCCCTTTAAAAAGTTTTTCTCTCCCCGTCTTCCAGGACGGCCCAACAGTGAGAGATGAGAGGCTCCTCCTACCGGAAACACAATCAATTAAGATTAGTTAAAAGGCCCCACCCTTCCCTCAGGCCCTCAGTTTAGATTGCGTTTCTTCCTACAAGATACGTGTGTTATTACTAACCTTCAGACTTATGGAGTCGAAAGGGAACCCTGTGAGCCAGGTTCAGCGGAAGGCCACGGGTTCCCCCTGGGGGACCCCACGAGCGGAGCTTTACCTGCTGCCCCATCCAGGCTTCTTGCAGGTCGCCCAATGTGGTGCAAGCCCTCGGTCACCTGCGGGATGTTTCCAGGTCTTGCGATCCGGCGCCAGCAGCTCTCCTCCACCGAAGGTTTTTGAATTTCCCGCCGGACAGGCACTTCAAGCCTCATCTTCAAAACTGGAAATTCCGGCGCAACGTCATACACGCGCGACACGGGAAAGCGGAAGAATGTGGAGGAGATGCCGGAGCCACTTACGAACGGCAAAGCAGAATCCAAGGCTATCGGAGCTCGGATGTCTGCTGTGGAAATGAAGCCCTCCATGACTCATCCTCCGGGGAAGGAAGAGGAGAGGCAGCTCCAGGTGTCGGCAGCCAAACCCAGGCCTGAGCAGGGTAATTGCTGAACATGTAACCCTTATTGGGTCTATGCATTTTTTAAGACTGCTGGTTACCGACATAAAAAATACCTGGAAGTTGTATCATTTCCTTGAACTTATTGGAACCCACCATGTTCTTTCTATGGTCCTCAAAAGTGGACAAGGGGTCCCCCTGGGTTGCGGGATTTTAGCGGTGATACACTTCCACAAGAAAGTAAAATTTAAATAATTTTATTAAAAAAAATATTAAAATCGATCTGTAAAAGATCTAGAATGTAGACCTATTACAATATATACAGAGTGTGTATGGATGTAAAACCAGGACAATAAAGATGATGATGGTACATATACTCAGTGGCATATGTTTGCTTTGAAGGAAATCCTCCAACCCGACACGTTTCAGGCACGCAGGCCTTTCTTCAGGGGTCTGGATGCGGAGAGATTTTGATTTCCTACATAACATAGCAGATAGTAGTTTTGTTAGTTACACAGGTTGTGGTATGTTAAATATATGTTCATATACAGATATAACAGAGTAGTTAATCATTACATCTGTGAATATCATTTGATGTACAGAAATGCATACCAGTAGAGTGATCCGAATGTGACAAGAGAGTCACAGCTGATAAAAGCAGAGAAGGGAGTGGTCCGCTGCGTAGGGTGCCGACAGTGCACCAAGAGGGGGTCCTAGGGGTACCGATCCTCCCGCATGTGGTACCAGCGAGGATACCCAGTGGAAGGTCACAATGGCGTCTGTGTTGGCATATATAGGGGGATATGTAGAGTAGTTACTTTATTTGGAAATATCCTGCGAGTTATAGGTGAAATATATACTATGGAGGTATACCTTGTGGAAACGTTAGTACGTCTATGGAGGCAAGATCCTGTATTAAGCGGGTCCGAGTGCAGGAGAGTATGTTTCCAACCGGAATCACCTTCCTGCAATGTATATATCCTTATATGAGAGCTGGTCTAGGGGTAACATAATTTTAAGTTGTAGGATCTGTGTTACATCGTACCTTGGTATGTCAGTGGGTGAATGATGGGGTGATCGGGTCCTCCAAAAAAGCGTTATGGGGGTCCAGTGTTCCCCCAAATAAACAAGATGTGTGTAGGGATAGGGTGGTCCAAGGATAGGTACTGAAATAGGAACATATGTTGTTATATATCACTGTTAATCATGTCTTCATCTATATATGGAGTTAATTGGTGCGGATATACCTAAGGAGTAGAGATTCAAGCGTATCCAATTCTTGAATTGAGTAGTTGAATCATACACCTGGAAAAATAGCATAGTGTGTATGAAATCATAGTGTAATGTAATCATTGTCTAAACAGAGGAGGGTATAAAAATGGGGAAAAGTACCTGGAGTAGTTGGACCTAGATAGTAGGAACTATAAATAGGGTGCAGCCTCCTGTTAGGTTCCTAGGATAGCAAATTTCTAATTAGATGCAGTGAAATGATTAAAAAACAGATGGTCCTCATGTCATAATTTATTATAGGAAGGGTGATACTTACTGTATACTATCTTGTATCCTGTCTTCCATAGTCCTTGAGCGGTCCACAAGAAACCTCTGTCTCTACACCAGCATTGTAAGGGCACGTTGTTCATAGGAAGTGTGGTAATTGCTCAGATAAGTTGCCCAGCTCCCACACTAAGGCCTTTTGCTATAAATGCCTTTATAGAATGACAGCAATGGAAACTTCAGGAATGATGAAAGACTTTTTTAAGACAATGCAGGAGGAAATGCTGTCCACTATGATGACAGTTAGGTCCACTCTAGGAGCTAATAGAGTGGACCCTATAGATCCCTCTTCAATGGAAGGGACTTCTTCTAAAGGAAGAGCTCTATCAAGAGCGGGACAGTCAGGTATTACTCCAAACTACAGAAAACCTTCCCCCAACTCGAGTCAGGACAGAAGGTTTTTCTCCAGAGGAGAGCCACTCAGATTCCCCATCCTGCTCAGATGCTGAAGGGAATAAGGACTCAGATGCCCCAGACGAGGCAGAGTCAGCAAAAACCTTTTTGGGTTAGAAAATATGCAGGTTCTCCTTCAGGCCATCTATGCCTCAGAAGAGATACCTGGTTTGCCTAGAGAAACCATGGCACAGGATAAACTCTACAAAGGGACAGGGAAGAGTTTCTCTAGAGTTTTTCATGTTCACCATTCACTGAAGACTGATTCTTCAGCAATGGCAATTACCTGAGAATAGGTTAAATAAAGGGAGCTCCTGGAAGAGGAGATTCCCCTTTAAGGAGGAGGATACAAGCAAATTCCTAAAAATACCAAAACTGGATGCTCCCCTGGCACAAGTTTCTAGAAAATCAGATCTCTCCTTTCTAGATGCTGGTAGCATCAAGGATGCCATGAGCCGAAAAGCAGAAACTTTACTGGGAAAAGCTTGGGATGCCAATGCAGCTAATATGGCTTCAGGTCTAACAGCCTCCTGTGTGGCCAGAAATGCCTTTTCCTGGGTGGATAGACTCAGTAAAAGTCTGTCTCAGACAAAAACCCAAGAAATCCAGGACTCCCTGTCAGTGATAAGGCATTGGCCTACCTGGCAGACACCGCACTAGAATCAGAAGCATCTGCCAAAACAGCTCTCCTGAACTCAGCCAGAAGAGCTATTTGGCTTAAGGAGTGGGAAGGTAACCTCACATCCAAGACCAAGCTTTGTGGTCTTCCATTTGAGGGGACCCTTTTGTTTGGTTCAGGTTTGGACAATGTCCTTTCCAGATCTTCAGAAAAAGGGAAGAAATTTCCCACAAAACCTAGAGAGGCTAACAGGAATTTTTTTTGTGGCCCCAGGGATAATAAACAACAAAGAAGGAAAAGGGAACCTTCAAAGAGCTGGAATTTTCGGAAGGAAAGATCAAGAAACAGTGCGTCCTTTCCTTCCACCTCAGCTGTAAAGGATTAAAAATGACTTAAAAGTCAAAGTAGGGTGCAGACTCAATTTCTTTCCGGCTGGGAAGAGATAAGTCTCCCCATATATCCGCAGCACCATAAAAGAAGGCTACAGACTGGAATTTGCATCAATACCACCTCCCAACAGTAACCCTTACAAATGTCCCCAAGGGAACTCAAAAAGGGCAAGCCCTACTATTAGAGATTCAGGAACTGGCAGAACAACTGGTAATCATCCCAGTACCAAAGGAACAGTTTTTCCAATGGTTTTACTCCCACGTGTTTGTGGTCCCAAAACCCTCAGGGAAACTTTGCCTGATAATAAACTTGAGAAACCTCAACAAGTTCCTTCTATACAAAAAATTCACTATGGAGACCATCTACTCAGTAAGAAAAAACCTACTGAAAGATGTGTTCATGATCACCCTGGACCTAAAAGATGCGTACCTGTATGTTCCTATTCACCAGGATCATCAGCCGTTTCTGAGGCTGATGACAGAGTGACAGAGAAAGGAACCTCTTACTGGCAGTTCAGGGCACTACCATTTGGACTAACCTCCAGTCCAAGAATCTTTACCAAGATCCTAGCGGAAGCAGTGGCTTGGTTACACGATGATCAAGGGATAGCTCTAATCCCTTACCTGGACGACCTGCTGGTTTTTGCAAAAACAGAGGCCCAACTAAAGACAGACACCCAGCAAGTAATAACCTCCCTACAAGAGTTAGGATTGCTTCTAAATTGGGAAAAATCGTCCCTGGTGCCAACACAGGTACAATCCTTCCTGGGATTTCAGGTGGACTCGGTGTCACAAACTCTTTCTTCCCAAAGAGAAGCGGGAATAAATAGTTTCGGCAGTCTTAGACTTAAAGAATGCTCAATCTTGCCCCAGGAGAAAAGTATTAAGTCTTAGGCCTTATGTCAGCCAGTATCCCAGCCATTGTGTGGGCACAGCTGCATGCAAGAGAACTACTGTTCTTCCATCTGTCCTCTTGGGACAGAAGAATAGAGTCGCTAGACGAAATGGTTGTCCTCACTCCACAGGTCCAGACCTCCCTGGAATGGTGGACCAATTCAAACAACCTAGCGGAAGGTAGGCCATGGGGTCAGTGGGACCCACTAAGGATTACCACAGATGCCAGTATAAGAGGCTGGGGAGCCCACCTAGAGGGGGCACAAACCCAGGGAATATGGGGCAAACAAACAGCACAAGCCTCATCCAACTTCAGAGCACTGAAGGCAGTAGGAAAAGCCCTAAAAGCCTTTCGGAAACTCATATGGAACAGAGAGGTTCTGATATTATCAGACAACACCACAACTGTGGCCTATCTGAACCGACGGGGAGGGACCAGATCGAGATCTCTCCTTACCCTAACCCAAGACATCTTGGGATGGACCGAAGGGAGGGTAATCTCACTAGCAGCTGTCCACATCAGGGGAAAGGACAACCTGCAGGCGGATTTTCTCAGCCACTACAGCATCAAAGAAGGGGAATGGGAATTGAATCCCAAAGTCTTCCAGTCTGTAGTAGAGAGGTTTGGGCAACCAGAGATAGACCTATTTGCCTCAGCTCTGAACAAGAAGGTGAAGAACTTCTTCTCCCTATCCAGGTCCAAAGAAATGGTAGGGCTGGATGCCTTAGCTCAGCCCTGGAAGTTCAATCTGGCCTACGCCTTTCCACATATGATGCGAATTCCCAGAGTGCTCCAGAAATTGAGCAGGACGTAGGATCTGAATTTAATTCTGATCGCTCCCTGGTGGCCCAAAAGGCCATGGTTCCCAATCCTGAAAGCCATGTCCATAGCCTGTCCTTGGCATCTCCCAGTCTCCCCAGACCTTCTGTCTCAGGGACCAGTACAGTGGCAGAACCCAGGTTTCTTCCATCTGAAGGCCTGGTTACTGAACACCAATTGCTTAGAGCAAAAGGATGCTCAGATAAAGTTGTAGATACTCCTACTGAGCAGAAAAACAGTCACTAGAAAAATGTATTTGAAAGTATGGAAAAAATTCTGTGCCTGGAAGAAGTAAAAGGACTTTGCTGCTACCTCTACTCCCATGATCCTGGAATTTTTGCAAGATGGAGTAGATAAGGGTGTGGCGGTGAACACCCTTAAGGTACAGATAGTGGCTCTTTCAGTTTTTTTGGACTCCAGTCTGGCAAAAGAGCCGTTAAAAGATTTTTGTTGGCTAGACAAAGGGTTACCCCTATTACTAAAGACAGGTTCCCTCCTTGGGACCTGAACAGGGTCCTAGAGGCGTTATCTAAGGACCCTTTTTGAACCTTTAAAGGAAATCTCATTAAAATTTCTTTCTCTAAAAGTAGCCATCACTACAGCAAGAAGAATTGGTGATCTACAGGCTCTTTCCATTAAAGAGCCCTTTATGGACCTCAAATCACTGAACCGCTTTGTGCGGGTGCAGAACTTTCAATTTGTGGCTATCCAGACTGTCAGGCAGTGAACTTTCTAGCAGATCCTGTTCAGACTCCTGTTGCCGTGGGGAGGTTAATCTCTTTCCTGTACCTCTCACACTCAATCACAGATAATTCCCAAAAGGAGAATAAAACAGGCAATAGTGCATTACCTCTTATAAGACTTTATTAGTAAAGGTAGAACACTTACATTTAAAGTTGGATAAATAGGCGAATGTTATTTCAATCGTGGCCGCTCTGCAGCATGGACCACAGGTGGTGACAGCGCAGGCTTCTCCCCCAACGCGTTTTCCCTGATGAGGCATCGACTGGGAATGGAGATAGGGGCCGCGCCGTCACATTGCACAAATTATTTTTTATAATTGCAGTTGCCTGGCCTGCCAGTGAGTGTCAGGTCCACAGAGTGTACTGTGCCCACCACTCATATACGGTGGCACAGCACCTTGAGAATTAAAAAAAAAATATATTTTTTATAATTGCAGTTGCCTGGCCTGCCAGTGAGTGTCAGGTCCACAGAGTGTACTATGCCCACTGCAGTGCCCACCACTCATATATACGGTGGCACAGCACCTTGCAAATTAAAAAAATATATATATTTTATAGTTGCCTGCCAGTGAGTGTCAGGTCCACAGACTGTACTGTACCCACTGCCCAACATTCATATAGGGTGGCACAGCACCTTGCATGCATAGTACCACAAATCTAAAAAAAATCACAGGCAGAGGCAGGCCACCCCTCAGGGGCCGTCGTGGTCATGGTGCTGTGATAATGCCAATAATTGGCCCTAGAATAATGCCCAGTGTTCAGAAGCCACGTACCCTGAACTCAAAAAATTCTGAGGACATAGTTGACTGGCTTACACAGCACACCCAATCTTCTACAGCTTCCGCTCGGAACCTTGATGCACCATCCTCCTCCAGCTCAGCTTCGGGCACCTCTCAATTTACCACTCGCCCGCCCGCCGGCACCACCACCAACACTAGCACCACAGCCGCTTCACTTGATCTGTCGGAGTTATTTACACATCAGTTGGAAGAAATAAGTGATGCGCAACCATTAGTGCCAGAGGATGTAGATAACGGGGATATGTCTGTCAGGCAGCATTATACACATTGACGTACATTGTGATGATGATTATGATGTTGTACCTGCTGCTGCTGCCTTTGCTGAGTTGTCAAGTGAAGCGGCTGATGATGACGATGTGTCTGTGGATGTCACCTGGGTGCCTGCTCGAAGAGGAGAAGAAGAGGGGGAAGAGGGGGAAAGTTCAGATGGGGAGACGGAGAGGAGGAGGAGACGAGTTGGAAGCAGGGGGAGGTCATCGCATGGAGCTAGTGGCACAGTCAGACAGCATGTATCGGCACCCGGGGTCAGCCAGACAGCCCGCCAATCAACGCAAGCTGTTGCCACCACCAGAATGCCATCATTGCAAAGCTCAGCAGTGTGGCATTTTTTTTGTGTGTTTGCCTCTGATAACAGCGATGCCATTTGCAACCTGTGCCAAAAGAAACTGAGTCGTGGGAAGTCCAACACCCACCTAGGTACAACTGCTTTGCATCACAAACGCCTATGGGATCAACACAGGAGTACAAGCAGCACACAAACTCAAAGCCACCATCCTCCTCCTGGTCCAGCATCTTCGGCCACGTCAACCACTGCTGTCCTCCTTGCCCCATAACAACCCGCCACTCCGCCTCTCACCTTCAGCAGTTCCTGCTCATCTGCCCACAGTCAGGTGTCTGTCAAGGAAATGTTTGAGCGTAAGAAGCCAATGTCACAGAGTCACCCCCTTGCCCGGTGTCTGACAGCTGGCTTGTCGGAAATCTTAGCCCACCAGCTTTTACCATACAAGCTGGTGGAGTCTGAGGCCTTCAAAAATTTGTCGCTATTGGGACACCGCAGTGGAAGGTACCCGGCCGAAATTTTTTTCACAAAAGGCAATCCCCAACCTGTACTCTATTGTGGAAAAGGAAGTCATGTCATGTCTGGCACAGAGTGTTGGGGCAAGGGTCCATCTAACCACTGATACCTGGTATGCAAAGCACGGTCAGGGCAGGTATATCACTTACACTGCGCATTGGGTAAACCTGCTGGCGGCTGCCAAGCATGGAATGCGTGGCTCTGCAGAGGAGTTGGTGACACCGCCACGACTTGCAGGCAGGCCTGCTGCCATCTCCTCTACTCCTCCTACTCCATCCTCTTTGCTAACCTCCTCGGCTGAGTCCTCTTCTGCTGTTGAGTCTTGCTCCACACCAACTGCACCCCCCAGCTCCCCAGGGGCTATTCCACATGCCGGATATGACAGTGTCACGCCGTCTTGGGGTTGGCTTGCCTGAAAGCAGAGAGTCACACCGGACCAGCACTACTGTCCGCCCTGAACACACAGGTGGATCAGTGGCTGACCCCGCACCAACTGGAGATCGGCAAAGTGGTGTGTGACAACGGAAGCAATTTGTTGGCGGCATTGAATTTGGGCAAGTTGACACATGTACCGTGCATGGCACATGTGTTGAATCTGATTGCACAACGCTTTGTGCATAAGTAGCCAGGCTTACAGGACGTCCTCAAGCAGGCCAGGAAGGTGTGTGGCCATTTCAGGCGTTCCTACACGGCCATGGCACACTTTTCAGATATTCAGTGGCGAAACATGCCAGTGAAGCGATTGATTTGCGACAGCACGACATGTTGGAATTCAACACTCCTAATGTTCGACTGCCTGCTCCAACAAGAAAAAGCCGTCAACGAGTATTTGTATGACCGTGGTGCAGACTTGTATAAAGTACTCAAAATTTCTACTTGAGTAAAAATACAAGTACAAGTGCTCGATCAAAAAGTGATCAGGGCACCGATCACCAGTGCCCTGATTACTAGAGGTACACCAAACACACCTTCAATGCCCACAGTGCCCACCATCAGTGCCCCCCATCAGTGCACACAATCAGTGCCCATAGTGCTGCCAGTCAGTGCCTGCTCATCTAGGCACTGATGAGCACTGACTGGCAGCACTATGGGCACTGAGTGTGGGCACTGATGGTGCTGCCCATCAGTGCTCATCAGTGCCGCCCATCAGTCCTCATCAGTGCCACCCGCCAGTGCCCATCAGTGCCACCCGCCAGTGCCCATCAGTGCCACCCGCCAGTGCCACCTCTCAGTGCCCAGCTGTGCCACCTCTCAGTGCCCAGCTGTGCCACCTCTCAGTGCCAAGCAGTGCCGCCTATCAGTGCTCATCAGTGCGGCATATTAGTACCTCCTCATCAGTGCCACCTCATCAGTGCCCATAAGTGCCACCTCATCAGTGCCCATCAGTGCCCATCAGTGCCGCCTCATCAGCACACATCAGTGAAGGAGAAAAGTTTATTTATTTTCAAAATTTACTTGCAAAAAATAAGAAAAACTTTTTTTTTTTCAAAATTTTCTGCCTTTTTTCTTTTTTTTTGTAAAAAATAAAAAACCCAGAGATGATTAAATGCCACCAAAAGAAAGCTTTATTTGTGTGAAAAAAATGATAAAAATTTTATATGGGTACAGTGTAGCATGACCGCGCAATTGTCATTCAAAGTGTGACAGCGCTGAAAGCTGAAAATTGGCCTGGATGGGAAGGGTGTTTAAGTGCACAGAAGGCAAGTAGTTAATCGCGGTTTGATTTGATTTGCTCAATTGATGATGGATGATGTGCCAGGCCAGCTTCATCAAACCTACAAGTGAAAAATGCATCAAAAACTACTAACAAAGTGCCTGCAATTATATATATATATATATATATATATATATATATATATATTCTTCTTGTATTCAAAATCATCGCCCACAGTATCAAAAATAAAGTGACATGTCTGTGCTAAATGCAGTGCAAATTATTCCCACAATGTGAATTTAATTCATATAAAATATATATGACAATACCACAATAAAATAAGTTGTGATTGTGAATAATTTAGGTGCAAGTTTAAGTGTGTAAACTAAACTTTATAACGAAAAGTCCATAAATTCCAGTGTGCAATCTAAGAAGTGCTTGTCACTTGCTGTCAGATGCTTCCACCTTTCTTCTGTGATCTGCTCAAGTAAAGTGGTGGACTGGATAGCCTCTCTCTCTGCCTCTCACCTTAGTAGCACTGGCACTGCACTGGTTCAAAAAGCTGTCTATATTATTTTCATTATAAGAACTTGTCAGAACATGCTTCCACCACCTGTCCTTCACACTAGTAGTGCTCATTTGATTTGCTCAAGTCAAGTGCCACTGCCAGTGGCCACTGCAGTGCAGGCACAGCCGCACAGGCAGAGGCAGGCCGCAGGAAGCACAGGCACCACCACAACACAACACTTATGGTCCATGGACCATGGATGGTCGGATAATCATCATAGCCGTCAGTCTCATTCTTCTTGGTTCAAAAAAGCCACCCATGACCCGTGTGTATATAATATATTAATATTTCATATTGATTATTTGTTTCTCAAATGGCACATTTGCCATGGCAAGGATTAGGCCCTCTCCACGGTCCACCTCACTCACCTCATAGAGAAGAAGAGATGACGAAGAAAATGCTCCGAGTCCTGCTCCCGCGTCCCGCCGCCAGCGTCACAACTCCTCTCAGTAAGGGCCGTAAGGGGTGGAGTCTGAGTGACACACAACACGTTTAGAGGCAGAGACCTCGAGCGGGAAGATGGCAGCACGGCTCCTCCAGTGCGGTCTCTTAACTTGATGATCATGACAGTGATGCCGCGGCGCGAGCGAGGCTGTGGGATTGATTGAATTGAGTTGTGCTGCCTACTGCTACACGCTACCTACTACTACTACTAAATTGTGAGTCAGTATATTTTATTTCATTTTTATATATAAAAGCGATATTGTTGAGCACTACTAGCCACTAGATCTCCTGGCTGTCACTTTGTCACATGTTGGGGAATCACAGCGGCTCGGCTCCAGAAGTGGCGGGTGTCCCTGTCATCCTGCCAGGGCCGCCAAGAAGTTCATCACCTAATCTTAAGTTATTAATATCTTATGAGGAGAGGACCTATGAGATTGAGAATTGAAATAATTAAATATATATGGCTTTTTGAACCAGTGCAGTCAGTGCCAGTGCCAGTGCCACAGTGCCACCCAGACGCTATCCACCAGTGCCACCACCATTAAGTGTGTTGGTCGGTTACTCGAGCACTGAAGGAGGTGGAAGCATCTGACAAGTGAAGTGACACTTTAGATTTGCACACTGGAATTCATTTATGGACTTTTCGTTCTAGATAGGTTTACACACTTCAACTTGTTGCACGCACCTGACCTAACTTATTTCATAACTTATTTTATTGTGATTTAAAAATTATTTTGTCATATTTTATATGAATAGAATTTACTGTTACATTGTGGGAATAATTATTTTCACTGCATTTAGGCTTTAGCACATTCATGTCACTTTATTTTTGATACTGTGTGGAGTGTGGGCAGGGCACTGGGGGCAATGATGATATTATATCGATTGCACAGGCACTTTATTCGCACAGCCAAGTTGTGTTTGTTAGTAGTTTCTTGATGCACTTTAAGCGCTGTAGCACCATTTATTTGTTTGTTTCTTATTTTCTTTTTATTGGAAAGATTTGGTATAGCAGCTTTTATTATACACAGCCTTTATTTTCGTATGCGCTGATTTACAAATGACATTATACACATTTTTTTGAGCTTTATGCAACCTGCCATCTACTGTTCTGGCAGTGGTAATTTTTTTTAAAAGTAACGAGTAACGATGCAGCACAAAAAAAAAAATATCGGAGTAGAAGTATTGAAATCATCGAAAAAAATGTAGTGAAGTAAAAGTAGAAGTAGGAGAAAAAAATTCTACTCTAGGAAAGTACAGATACCGCATTTCGGTACTTAAGTACAGTACTTAAGTAGTTCTACTTCGTTACTATACATCTCTGCCGGGGTGCTAGGACAGCCTCTGCAGAGCTGGGTATTTTTTTGCCATGTTACTGGACGCTCATGCGTCAAGTTGTGGTCACCATCACCACCAGAAACAGCCTTATCATAGCTTGCTGGACCTGCGGCAACGCTGGAAGAGGAGTCTGAGGAGTCAGAGGAGGAATGTAGCTTTGAGGAGGAGGAACACCAACCACAGCAGGCATCCCAGGGTGCTCGTTGTCACCTATCTGGTACCCGTGGTGTTGTACGTGGCTGGGGGGAAGAACAGACCTTCAATGAGATCAGTGAGGACAAGGAATTGGACATGAGTAGCTCGGCATCCAACCTTGTGCAAATAGGGTCTTTCATGCTGTCATGCCTTTTGAGGGACCCTCATCTAAAAAGGCTGAACGAGAATGACCTGTACTGGGTGGCCACGCTACTAGACCCCCGGTATAAGCAGAAAGTGTCTGAAATGTTACCGAATTACCGGCAGTCGCAAAGGATGCAGCAGTTACAAAACAAGTTAAAAAGTATGCTTTACACAGCGTATAAGGGTGATGTCACAGCACAATGGGAATCTGACAGGGGAAGAGGTGAAAGTAATCCTCCTCCTACCACAACCACGCCGGCAAGGACAGGACGCTTTACAGACATGTTGTTGATGGAGGACATGCAGAGCTTTTTAAGTCCTACGCATCGCCACAGCCCTTCGGGGTCCACCTTCAGAGAACGACTCGACCGACAGGTAGCAGACTACCTTGCCTTAACTGCAGATATCGACACTCTGAGGAGCGATGAACCCCTTGACTACTGGATGTGCAGGCTTGACCTGTGGCTTGAGCTATCCCAATTTGCCTTAGAACTTCTGTCCTTCCCCGCTTCAAGTGTCCTGTCAGAAAGGACCTTCAGCGCAGCAGGAGGTATTGTCACTGAGAAGAGAAGTCGCCTAGGTCAAAAAAGTCTAGATTACCTCACCTTTATTAAGATGAATGAGGCATGGATCCTGAAGGGAATGACAGTGGGGGATGCATTTGACTAAAAAAGGCCTGATGAGATGCCTTGAGCTAAAAATGGTCCACACGCTGCTGTATTTAATCTCTGCATGCCGGATGACTTACGTGACTTCTCCGCCACCAACTACGGTTCAAGCCACAATGTTTTAGTGAACTTTCTGCCTGAAAAACCTCAATTTTTCCGGCCGCTGCTACAGCAGCAGCTGAAACAATACCTACTTTTTTCAGGCATGTGTACATGCTTAATTTTTCTGGCCTCTGGTGCTACACTGTGGCTGCAAAAAAACAAAAAAAGGCACTGTTACGGACCGTTTCAGCAGACAAGGGGTTAAAATCCGTTTAGGCGATATGCCCCTTTCTGAGAGACAGGCACAGCTACTGCAGAACATCAAACTCCCGAACTGGATACAAAATAGCACTCCAACCTGGAACCTCACGAATAGCTGCTAGCAGACGAACAGGAAAAGCATACATCAGCTTACACTCCTAAAAAATCAGTCTCCAACAGCATACAGTGAATCCCCCCAATAACGAGACAAAGCTCCGAGATGAGGGTAAAACAGGAACAACATTTATTTGAAGAACACAACACACTTTTATACAGAATTTGGAACATCCTTCCCCCAACAACCGCTTTCCCATTGCTCAATTTCACAGTACCTGCAGTCCCCCATAAGGTCCTCTCCAGACATGCAAATGAGGGCTCGAAAATGAGTCAGTAGTGATTGGTCAGATAGCTTGACCAGGAGGGCTGCTATGCAAATGAGGACTTGAAAATGAGTCAACAGGGATTGGTCAGATAGCTTTGACCAATGCAAGGAGACAGAAGCCCCAGGGGGCAATCAATGTAAACTATAGTCAGACACAGAACAATGGTTCCCTAACGAGCCCTCAATACACATTACTCTGAGTGTCAATACCTCCCTTAGCAGACAACAGGTGAGGTCATTAGCAAACCTGACAAAAGGTAAATGGGGAGCCACCTTAGACAGTCCGTCTCCTCAGAACTTCCTGGAATAACCATATTAGGAGTTGACTTCCTGTTCCTTACAGTTTACAGGAATAAGTTTTAGCTTCCAGGATAGAGGCAAGACTCCATTAGCCACATTGGTTAAAGAAACACAAAAAGACACAAAAATGCATAACTCCCAGTCTACTGAACAGAACCCCCACATTCAACCCATCCCCAGATAGCCTGGATCGGAGCGCTCAACATATCCAAACCGCACTCAGATGCCACAAACACAGTCAAATTGCCATGGGGTTTACGTTTAGCATGGGCTGAGAGAGGGTCCATAGTCACCTTGCAGGAGGCGAGCAACCAGGCTTCTCCAATGCCCAGAGGCGAGATTGGTCTCGCCACATTTCTCCCCTTTTCCAAACAGACTAACAGGGTATCTGACCTTCTGCCGGTCAGTGCCCTTGTTAGTCCAGCAGCCCACCCACAAAACAGAAACAGCAGTACAGCCCACCCAAAAGAACTGGTTACTACACCTGGGTAGAAGAGAAATTTGTCCATGTCCAGGTGCCTCACCTTGGCTGTGTGGGGGACTGGTAGACTGCCTTGGTGGGTTGCTGAGTGGGCAGAGACCAGCGGTACTCTGCCCTGTTGCAAGCGCTACCACGGAAGTAGCCTGGTTGTTGGAGGGGGAGACCGACTGTCTCCCCTTTAGATAACCCACCCTGCTGCTGTGGGGGAAGACCGACTGTCTCCCCTTTGGCTAAACAGCCCTGTTGCTGTGGCATGGAGACTGGGCTCCCAATTACCAATAAAATACTCTGCCGCTGTGGAATGGAGACTGGGCTCCCAATTCCCAATGAATCCATCTGCTGCTGGGGGACAGGACCAACTGTGTCTGCCCCCTGTAACTCAGCCTGCCGCTGTGGGATGGAGACTGGGCTCCCAATTCCCAACAAATCAAACTGTCCATGGGGAGAGGGGATAACAAGCCTTTGCGGAGGGAGACCGACTGTATCTCCTCCCAACACAGAGTCCTGCTGCTGGGGAAAGGAGACTGGGCTCTCTATTCCCTGTAGGATACTCTCCCGCTGGGGAATGGAGACTGGGCTCCCAATTCCTGGCACATCACACTGCCGCTGGGGAATGGAGACTGGGCTCCCAATTCCCAAAAAATCACGCTGCCGCTGGGGAGGGAGGACACTGCTCTCCTCTCCCTGTACTTCACACTGCCTTCCAGGCATATAACTCTGCTGCTAGGGGGCAGGAACAACTACCTCTGCCCCCTGTAACTCAGCCTGCTGCTAGGGGGGGGACATTGCTCTCCTCTCCCTGCACTTTACACTGCCGCTGGGGAATGGAGACTGGGTTCTCCTCTTCCCTTAACTGTACCTGCCGCTGGAGTTCCTCCCAACATGCCAGCTGGCCCTCTCTCTCTGCCCTGTCTAGCAGAGTCCCGAACACTAAGTTCTTCACGAACCGCTTGGATCTCTCCAGTGGATTGGGTCCAAAGAAGCTCAGCCGTAACCACGCCATACGGTCATATTCTTTCAGAGAATATCTGTACTCCACTGCTGGTTCCATCCTGTTGCTTTAAGGGTTGCTGTACTGAGACATGCGTTGCCCCAAACTTGTAAATCCACGGAATGGTGTCTCCTGTAGCTGTCCTTCTGGCTGTGGGAACGATCCCGCCGCTTGTCACCAATTGTTACGGACTGTTTCAGCAGAACATCAAACTCCCGAACTGGATACAAAATAGCACTCCAACCTGGAACCTCACGAATAGCTGCTAGCAGACGAACAGGAAAAGCATACATCAGCTTACACTCCTAGCAATCAGTCTCCAACAGCATACAGTGAATCCCCCCAATAACGAGACAAAGCTCCGAGATGAGGGTAAAACAGGAACAACATTTATTGGAAGAACACAGCACACTTTTATACAGAATTTGGAACATCCTTCCCCCAACAACCGCTTTGCCATTGGTCAATTTCACAGTACCTGCAGTCTGCAGTCAGACACAGAACAATGGTTCCCTAACGAGCTCTCAATACACATTACTCTGAGTGTCAATACATCCCTTAGCAGACAACAGGTGAGGTCATTAGCACACCTGACAAAAGGTGAATGGGGAGCCACCTTAGACAGTCCGTCTCCTCAGAACTTCCTGGAATGACCATATTAGGAGTCGACTTCCTGTTCCTTACAGTTTACAGGAATAAGTTTTAGCTTCCAGGATAGAGGCAAGACTCCATTAGCCACATTGTTTAAAGAAACACAAAAAGACACAAAAATGCATAACTCCCAGTCTACTGAACAGAACCCCCACATTCAACCCATCCCCAGATAGCCTGGATCGGAGCGCTCAACATATCCAAACAGCGCTCAGATGCCACAAACACAGTCAAATTGCCATGGGGTTTACGTTTAGCATGGGCTGATGAGAGAGGGTCCATAGTCACCTTGCAGGAGGTGAGCAACCAGGCTTCTCCAATGCCCAGAGGCGAGATTGGTCTCGTCACAGGCACATACATGTGTCAATTCCCCTTCGTGATCGTTACCTTGTTGTGGTGAAGGGGCTTGCGTATCACAATGAAGCGATCACCTCTAGGAGTGTGTTGCCAATGTTGGCACACCCCAGATGATAAGGTCGTTGCTTCATTGTGAACAGACCAAAAGCGATCCGCTGGATAATTTTTCATAGAAAATACATTAATTTTCTTTATGATCATCTTGGGTGATCATTAAAGCCTACTAGGCCAACAATGGGCCCACACTGCAGAATCATTGTTTTCTGGGTCACTTAATTGTCACTGAACTACCTCAGCACGACCATAAGCTTTGAAAAACCGCCATCGCCTGCCATCTCCCAAATGTGCGCATGAGCACAGTCATCACTACAGCAAGATTGACGCATAGAGGAATAAAATTTATGTCATGAGTGTGTCAACTATTGACAACTCTTTGTGGTTGTCTGAAATCTATTCAATACACGTCCCCTGATAGGGGACGTAACAGGGATTAAACTGATAAGAATAGTACCACTTAACACACCACTCATTTAGGATGGCACAGTACATTGCACGGGGCACGCGCAGTGCCCGAAATTGGAAGTAAGAGGACAGACCAACCATCTTTTTCCATCTCCCGGTTCCTAAAATCTATTCCGTACACCGGCCCCTGATAGGGGATGTAACGTAAAAGGGATTAAACTGATAAGAACAGATTTTTTTAGTTTTAAAAAAAAAAAAGAGGACAGCCTCTGCAGAGCTGGGTATTTTTTGGCCGTGTTACTGAATGCTCATGCACAATGGCTGTAGGCTCATGCGTCCTTTTGCGGAGGTGACAGTCAAACCCAAGGCAACATCATCGACCTCATCCCATATGTGTTTTTTCTGGAGCGTGCCCTGCGAAGAGTACTGGATCAGGCCGTAGATGAGCATGAAGAGGAAGAGTTGTGGTCCCCATCACCACCAGAAGCAGCCTTGTCGTTGTCGATTGCTGGACCTGTGGCAACGCAGAGAGAGGAGTCTGAAGAAGAGAAGTCAGAGGAGGAAGGTGGCTTTGAGGAGGTGGAAGACCAACCACAGCAGGCGTCCCAGGGGGCTTGTTGTCACCTTTCGGGGACCCTTGGAGTTGTACGTGGCTGGGTGGAGGAAGAGACCTTCAATGACATCAGTGAGGACAAGGAACGGGACATGGCTAGCTTGGTATCCAACCTTGTGCAAATGTGGAGTTTGCGGTTGTGCAAATGGACTGACTGACTGACTGTTAAACGGGGAGTTTGGTCTGTCACTGTGAAGCGGGCATAACCCTTACACTACCTGATTGATACAACATCATACCTGATCGTACACACACACTGAATGTTTTAAAGCACGTTATTCCAAACAATTTAGGAATGTTAGGTGATTTATGCCCTTTATGGATTAAAACCCGACTCTGCGTCAACTACGGCATGCCAAAGTCCAGGTGTTAGTCCCCTTGAAACAACTTTTCCATCACTATTGTGGCCAGAAAGAGTCCCTGTGGGTTTTAAAATTCGCCTGCCTATTGAAGTCTATGGCGGTTCGCCCGGTTCGCCGATTCGCGGAGGTTCGTGTTCGTCGTTCGCGAGCAGCAAATTTTAGGTTCGCGACATCACTACTGAGTATAGTAACTGGCAAGTATATAAACAGTAGGAAAGCGAGGCCAGAACACATTGGCCCCATAAAAGATGATAAAGGAAAAATGGCCACTGAGGACAGAGAACAGGCGGAAGTGTTAAATAATTTCTTCTCTTCAGTCTTCACAAAAGAATCGGGGTGCTACACTAACCCAGCTTGTAAGGCCGAACTAAATAATACACCTCAGGAAGTGCCGCCATGGCTAACAGAAGATAGACTTAGAGCTAAACTAGAGAAACTTAACATAAATAAATCCCCGGGACCGGATGGCTTGCACCCGAGGGTTCTCAATGAGCTCAGCCAGGTGATTGCCAGACCATTATTCTTGATCTTTAAGGATAGTTTACAGACGGGTATGGTGCCAGCTGATTGGAAAAAAGCCAACGTGGTACCGATATTTAAAAAGGGGCCGAGATATATCCCGGGTAACTATAGGCCGGTCAGCCTAACATCAGTAGTCTGCAAAATTTTGGAGGGGATGTTAAGGGACCACATACAAGACTTTAGTAATGAAAATGGTATTATAAGTAGTAATCAGCATGGATTCATGAAAAATAGTTCGTGCCAAACCAATCTATTAACCTTCTACGATGAAGTGAGCTGCCATCTAGATAAAGGTAAGCCGGTGGATGTGGTTTATCTGGACTTTGCAAAGGCCTTTGACACCGTTCCCCACAAACGCTTACTGTACAAACTAAGGAAGGTAGGTATGGACCATAAGGTGAGTACCTGGATAGAGAACTGGCTCCAGGGGAGAGTCCAGAGGGTGGTGATTAATGGGGAGTACTCGGATTGGGCGGGGGTGGAAAGTGGGGTCCCCCAGGGTTCTGTCCTGGGACCAAACCTGTTTAATTTATTCATAAATGATCTAGAGGAGGGGATATCGAGTACAATCTCAGTATTTGCAGATGATACTAAACTAGGCATGCCAATATCTTCTATGCAGGATGTGGAAACCTTGCAAGCGGACCTGAACAAAATAACGGGATGGGCAACTACATGGCAGATGAGGTTTAATGTTGAAAAATTTAAAGTAATGCACTTGGGGGCCAGAAACCAGAAAGCAAGCTACTCACTAAGGGGGAACTTCTGGGGGAGTCTAGGATGGAAAAGGACTTGGGGGGTACTGGTAGACAACAAGCTTGGCAGTGGCATGCAATGCCAAGCCGCCGCAAGCAAAGCCAACAGAATACTGGGATGTATAAAAAAGGGGATTCACTCCAGAAATAAAGAGATTATTCTCCCTCTCTACAAGACTCTGGTCCGGCCACATCTGGAGTATGCTGTCCAGTTCTGGGCACCGGTCCTCAGGAAGGATGTGCTGGAACTGGAGAAAGTCCAGAGAAGGGCAACAAAAATAGTTAGGGGAATGGAGGACATCAGCTATGAGGAAAGACTACAAGCACTGAACCTATTCTCTCTGGAGAAGAGACGATTGAGGGGGGATATGATATCAATGTACAAATACTGTACTGGTGACCCGAGCATAAGGAACAAACTATTCAGTGAAAAGAGATACAATAAGACACGTGGCCACTCACTAAAACTAGAGGAAAGGCGGTTTAATCTTAAAGTGCGTAAGGGGTTCTTCACTGTAAGAGCGGTAAGGGTGTGGAATTCTCTTCCACAAGCAGTCGTATCAGCAGGGAGCATTGATAGTTTCAAAAAACTATTAGATGGACACCTTAAAGACCAAAACATACAGGGGTATACAATGTACGGTTAAAAGCAAACACACACACACATCATAGGTTGAACTGGATGGACTGATGTCTTTTTTCAACCTCACTAACTATGTAACTATGCAACTATGTAACTGTAGAACCTCATAAAGTTCAGGAGATACATAAAAGTTTTCCGTTGTTACACAATAACCCTGATTTAGCAATGGCTCAATTAGTGAAAGAACAGAAGATGTTGCCATTCCATAATTGCTGTATTTTTCATCAAATTTTGTTCCTTTTCCAGTGTATATCACTGAATTCCAAATGTAGCCCATTGACGATTTGCATAGCATGTAGGATTTTTACGCCAAATCGTGCCCTCTTTGTATGTATTGCACCCAGCTGAGCCTTCCCTTGTAGGCCATTAGACTTTCATCTACGCTGGGCACCGCTCCTCAGGAAGGATGAGCTGGAACTGGAGAGAGTCCAGAGAAGGGCAACAAAGCTAATAAAGCGACTGGAGGATCACAGCTCTGAGAAAAGACTACAAGCATTGAACTTATTCTCTCTGGAGAAGAGACACTTGAGAGGAGATATGATATCAATGTACAAATACAGTACTGGCGACAAACTATTCAGTGAAAGGGAATATAAAAGGACTCACGGCCATTTGGTAAAATGAGAAGAAAAGCAGTTTAACCTAAATTGCCTAAAGCAGGGGTGTCAAACTCAATTTCATCATGGGCCACATCAGCAATACATTGTATAAATATAAGTTGCGCTAAAATGTGAAAAACATATGTGATAATGTAAAAGTGTCCAAAATAAAGTCCATGTATGAGTGAACAGCACGTCTGGCGAAATTTTCTGTACAGGTACCGCTTACCAAAGGCAAATGATAAATAGGCCCAAAGAATCCAAGGGGTCCACAGGAACCAGATGTCAGACGGACTCCGTATTTTGAGTGGATCTCCTCAGTGTTGGGTGATCATGTGAAATATAAATTGAAAAACGCCATAGCGTAAAACCACAAACAATTGAATAAACACCCCAAGTGATGGGAATATCAGAAAAGTGCTATAGTAGTGATGGTAAAAGACATAGACACCTCCAATCCTGTGAAAATACTCCTTACCAGAGTAATAGAAAGTGTTGCAGAAAAGAGAAGAAGACCTCCCCCGATAGGACTGCAGCTTACCGAAAGGAAATTAAATTGAGCACATAGATCCCAACCGTGTCACCGAAGAGGGCTGACATACATATGCCCTTACCAGCTCCAAATGATGCAAAGCAGAGAGGATCCAGTTCACCTAGGCACTTCCACTAAGGGCAAAGCTCCAGATGCTAGTGTCTAAACACTCCAGACCAGACGCTTCCAATGGGAACGCTGAATACAGGCTCAGCATACAGATGGTAACAGCTGTTCTTTTGAAAGTCCACACAGAGCTCCTCTCTCAGATTCCCTCCTGAGTCTCAGACATATGTATGTCAGCCCTCTTCGGTGACACGGTTGGGATCTATGTGCTCAATTTAATTTCCTTTCGGTAAGCTGCAGTCCTATCGGGGGAGGTCTTCTTCTCTTTTCTGCAACACTTTCTATTACTCTGGTAAGGAGTATTTTCACAGGATTGGAGGTGTCTATGTCCTTTACCATCACTACTATAGCACTTTTCTGATATTCCCATCACTTGGGGTGTTTATTCAATTGTTTGTGGTTTTACGCTATGGCGTTTTTCAATTTATATTTCACATGATCACCCAACACTGAGGAGATCCACTCAA
The DNA here is from genome assembly GCF_965119305.1 of Pelophylax lessonae. Classification (NCBI taxonomy): domain Eukaryota; kingdom Metazoa; phylum Chordata; class Amphibia; order Anura; family Ranidae; genus Pelophylax; species Pelophylax lessonae. The sequence continues at coordinate 133,662,123 of NC_138775.1, read as the reverse complement.
AATACGGAGTCCGTCTGACATCTGGTTCCTGTGGACCCCTTGGATTCTTTGGGCCTATTTATCATTTGCCTTTGGTAAGCGGTACCTGTACAGAAAATTTCGCCAGACGTGCTGTTCACTCATACATGGACTTTATTTTGGACACTTTTACATTATCACATATGTTTTTCACATTTTAGCGCAACTTATATTTATACATTGTTTTTAAGGTGATAGTCACACTTGAAGTTGCCGCTTTTATTTTTGGTTTAGCGCAGTTGTTTACAATTTTTCTTCACATCAGCAATACGTTTGCCCTCAAAGGGCCGGTTGTAGCTGGGTTGCATCAGCAATGCGTTTGCCATCAAAGGGCCAGTTGTAGCTGGGTTGCACTATGTACACGGTGCAGAGTTCAGTATTACCTCAGGATTATTCTACGTACAGAGTGAAGGGTTCAGCAGCTCACTATGTACAGATGTCAGGGGTGCGCTACATACAGAGAGCAGGGTTCAGGGGTGCACTACATACAGAGAGCAGTGTTCAGGGGTCCGCCATGTACAGAGTGCAGGGTTCAGAGGTGTGCGCTACGTACAGAGAGCAGGGTTCAGGGGTCCGCTATGTACAGAGAGCAGGGTTCAGTGGTCCGCTACGTACACAGAGCAGGGTTCAGGGGTCCACTACGTACAGAGAGCAGGGTTCTTGGGTCCGCTACGTACAGAGAGCAGGGTTCAGGGGTCCGCTACGTACAGAGAGAAGGGTTCAGGGGTCCGCTATGTACAGAGAGGAGGGTTCAGGGGTCCGCTATGTACAGAGAGCAGTGTTCAGGGGTCCGCTATGTACAGAGAGCAGGGTTCAGGGGTCAGCAGCACGTTATGTACAGAGGGCAGGGGTGCGCTATGTACAGAGAGCAGGGTTCAGGGGTAACGACGTACAGACAGCAGGGTTCAGGGGTCTACTATGTACAGAGTGCAGGGTTCAGAGGTGCGCTGTGCCCACTGTGCAACATCTCATTTCCACTGCTGATCCTGGGTTCGGACATCCGCACCCAGCACTCTGCCCCATCCCCCCACCTTCCAAAGAAAACCACACATCTGTACTCTCTCCTACCTGATTTAAGATGGCATTTACAGAATGCTTTCATGGCCACTACTGCTACAAGTCCTCAAAATCCCACCCTCAAGATGCAGCTGCTTGATGCAGATTAGAACACACAGCCACTGGAGCCGCCAGGTACCTCTGCCACTGACAGACTATGCTGAATCAACAGCATCATGCGCTCAGCTACACACAGCCAGGGAGAGGAGGAGGAGGAGAGTGCAGGAGAGTGTGTTTACTCCTGTTGCCAAGGAGACTTGTTCCGTGACAGCAGAAAGCAGCTGGCGGCTGGCGGCCGCTCCGCAGGCAACATCACAATACCCGGCTGGCCGGATTCAGCCCACGGGCCTTTTGTTTGCCACCTGTGGCCTAAAGGGTTCTATACCATCAGAGCGGTAAGGATGTGGAATTCTCTTCCACAAGCGGTGCAAAACTATTAGATGGGCACCTTAACGACCACAACATACAGGGGTATACAATGTACTATTGACATAGTAACTTATACACACACTCATCATAGGTTGAACTGGATGGACTGGTGTCTTTTTTCAACCTCACTAACTATGTAACTATGAAAACCTCCAGATTTTTAGAGAAATTTTTGGGTACGTTCATTTTTCACCATTTTGCAAAAAAGGCGCAATGTAAAGTTGAGCGGACACCTGGATGTCCGTGTTCGGCGGGTTCGGCCGAACTTGAAAAAAAAGTCCGGGTCCGTGTCCCGGACTTTTGCCGAACTTTTCCCGGACACCAAACCCCATTAAAGTCAATGGGGACCCGAACTTTCAGGCACTAAAATGGCTCTAAAACACATATTGGAAAGGGCAAGAGTGCTGCAAATGGCAGCAAAACGTAGTTAAGAGCATGGCAAGTGCTTTGCAAACAAATGTGGATAGGGAAATAACTTAAAACAACAAAAAAAAAACAGAAAAATAAAACAATGTTCTTCATCTCTGAAGGACGAGGCCCATATGGAGTAGGAGGGAGGTTGAGGTGGTGGTGGATGTGACGGTGTCATAGGCGTGCGCACAATCACCTAGGGCACATAGCATTATCGCTCTGTTTGCCAGTGAGGAGATGGGAAAGATCTCCCTCGGACCTACTCTGCTCTATTTCACTTTGTCAGCAGGGAGAGTAATGTATCGGGGCCATGTACATGTAGGCAAACACATGCATGTGTATTTAAACTTTGGGGTGCACACCCTAATGCAATAGGCTGCGCACACCTATGGGCGGTGTAGGTGGAAGCGGCAGTGGAGGAGGACCAGGGCTGGATTAAGAGCATCATGGGCTTGGTGCTGAGGATTTTGAAGGGCCTTAAGGGCCGTGGCTTGGCATGCACCCAGAGGAGGAAGGGTGCAGCCATGCATGCCTAATTCAACATGGGATGCTGTCTCTGAAGCCCATAAACACATCCATGCATCGGCAACTGTCCCTCCTTGTCCGGCCTTCGTGCTGTGTGGGGAGGTTCTGAGGGAGCTGCCTGGGGAAGCGAGCATAGAAGCCAGACTTCTGTGTTTACAAGTGACAGAAGAGCGGTAACAGTGAATATGGCCAACCCGGGGCCTATATTAAGGTAGGGGCCTGGAGCTGCAGCTCCAATAGCCCCTATGTTAATCTGGCCCTGAGGAGGACGAGGTAGCCAATACTGCTTTTTTTCAGAAATTTTAAATGAGGGTACACCCCAAAAGAGTGAGAAAGAGCAAAAATAGAACAATGGCTGGGTTAGGTCGGTATCCATTGCTATTCTACACAAGGTACGGAAAAGTCCCGTGGGATCCATGCTTGGTTCATGTTAATGTCTCTGGACAGGCGGCTGCGCTTGTCTGTGATAACACCCCCAGCCGTGCTAAATACCCGTTCAGATAATACACTGGCTGCAGGGCATGCCAGCACTTCCAAGGTGTAAAGGGCAAGCTCAGGCCATGTGCCCAATTTGGAGACCCAGAAGTTGAAGGGGGCAGACCCGTCATTCAGTACGTCTAGGCGTGTGCACACATACTGCTCCACCATGTTGGTGAATTGCTGCCTCCTGCTAAGACGTTCCATATGAGCTGCTGTTTGTTGTGGCGTGCTGACAAAGCTTTTCCACATTTCGGTCATGCTAACCCTGCCTTCTGAGGTGCTGGCGGTGCCCTGGTTGCGTTGGCGACCTCTTCCTCCTCCTCCTCCTCCTCTGCCTTGTGCTTCCACTGTGGCCCCGCTGTCAGGTGGGAATGCCAGCAGCATCGCGTCTACCAGCGTGTGCTTGTACTCGTGCATCTTGCGATCGCGCTCCAATGAGTGAATTAAGGACGGTACGTTGTCCTTGTAACGGAGATCCAGCAGCGTGGCCACCCAGTAATCAGCACAAGTTAGAATGTGGGCAACTCGGCGGTCGTTGTGGAGACACTGCAGCATGTAATCGCTCATGTGTGCCAGGCTGCCCAGAGGCAACGAAAGGCTGTAATCTGTAGGAGGTGTATCGTCTGTGTCCTCTGTATCCCCCCAGCCACACACCAGTGATGGCCATGAGCTGGCCTGGGTGCCACCCTGCTGTGAACATGGTTCCATCTCCTCCTCCAGCTCCTCCTCCTCATCCTCCAGAACTGTGCCCCTGCTGGACAATTGTGTCCCTGGCGTTTGTGTGTGCAGGAACCCACCCTCGGAGCCCCTTGTGAATGACTACCCTGAAAGCCTTGGAAATGTTACCTCTTCATCCTCCTCCTCCTCCTCATCCTGTGCCACATCCTCTTCCATCATCGCCCAAATAGTTTTTTCAAGGAGGCATAGAAGTGGGATAGTTAAGCTGACAACGGCATCATCGGCACTGGCCATGTTGGTGGAGTACTCAAAACAGCGCAACAAGGCACACAGGTCTCGCATGGAGGCCCAGTTATTGGTGGTGAAGTGGTGCTGTTCCGCAGAGCGACTCACGCGTGCGTGCTGCAGCTGAAACTCCACTATGGCCTGCTGCTGCTCGCACAGTGTTTCCAGCATGTACAAGGTGGAGTTATACCTTGTGGGCACGTCACATATGAGGCGGTGAGCGGGAAGGCCGAAGTTACGCTGCAGTGCTGACAGGCGAGCAGCAGCAGGGTGAGAACGCCGAAAGTGCGCACAGATGGCCCGCACTTTCTGCAGCAGCTCTGACATATCAGGGTAGTTTTTAAGGAACCTCTGCACCACCAAATTCAGCACATGCGCCAGGCAAGGGATGTGCGTCAAACCGGCTAGGCCCAGAGCTGCTATGAGATTTCGCCCGTTATCGCACACCACCAGGCCGGGCTTGAGGCTCGCTGGCAGCAACCACTCATTTGTCTGCTGTTCCATGCTCCTCCACAACTCCTGCGCGGTGTGTGGTTTTTCCCCCAAACAGGCAAGTTTTAAAACTGCCTGCTGTCATTTACCCCTAGCCGTGCTGAAGTTGGTGGTGAAGGTGTTACGCTGTCCGGATGAGGAGGCGGTAGAGGATGAGGAAGCGGAGTAGGAGGAGTTAGGAACAGGAGGCAAACTGAAGCGCCCTGCAATCCTCAGTGGTGGAAGGACATGCGCCAAATTGCTATCCGCCTCAGGCCTATCCGCCACTGCATTTACCCAGTGTGCCGTTAGGGAGATATAACGCCCCTGACCGTGCTTACTGGTCCACGTATCGGTAGTTAGGTGGACCTTGCCACAGATGGCGTTGCGCAGTGCACACCTGATTTTTTTCCCCCACTTGGTTGTGCAGGGAATGTATGGCTTGCCTGGAAAAATAGTGGCGGCTGGGCACGACATACTGTAGGACAGCCACCAACATAAGGTTTTTAAAACTGTGCGTCTCCACCAGACGGAATGACAGCATTTCAAAGGCCAAGAATTTTGGCCTTTTTCTTGGCCTCAAGAATTCAGGGCCAGGGATCGCGGGTGGGTAGGGGGGTACTTCCTCTTCCTCTCAAGTGTTTGGGAGATGGAAAGCTGAACGCTTCCACGGGACATTGTGGAGATGGTTGGTGACCCAGGTGGTGGTGTTGCTGACAGATCGTCTGTTTGCGGGGTGGCAGGTGCCGGCCGGTATCACTACAGATGTGGATGGAGTGGCCGAGAGGAAGCAGGATGAGCCAGAGACGTTTCTTGGTTTTGAAGGTGTCTACTCCACTGCAGCTCGTGCTTTGCACTTAGATGCCTGATCATGCAGGTTGTGCTCAGGTTGAGAAGGTTTATGCCTCGCTTCAGGCTCTGATTGCACAGGGTGCAAACCACTCGTGTCCTGTCATCAGCACATTTTCTAAAGAACTTCCACACTAGAGAACTCCTTTGAGCTGGCTTTGCTGCGCTTGTTCCCTTGCTGCGTTGGGCAGTAGCAGGCGTAGTGTGTAGGGCACGGCCGCTCCGCTTCTGCACCCTGCTCCCTCTTCTGCTGTGCTGGTGGGTCTGTGCGACCACCGCCTCTTCCTCCAAACTACTCAGATCACCTGCATGACCTTCATTCCATGTGGGGTCGAGGACCTCATCGTCCTCCACATCATCTTCTACCCAGTCTTCACCCCTGCCCTCCTTGTCGGTCTCCACAATTCTGAACACCGCAGCAGTTGGCACCTGCGTTTCGTCATCATCGTAGACGTGCTGCAATGGTCCTTGCATGTACTCATCTTGAGAAATAAGTGGTTGGGCATCGCTGCACTCAATCTCTTCCACTTCTGGGGCAGGGCTAGGTGGATGGCCCTGGGAAACCCTGCTGACAGAGTCATCAAAAAGAAGAGACTGCTGTATGGCTTGGGGCTCAGGCTGCTTGCCTGATTTGCAAGGGGGTGAGGTGAAAGACGGTTGGACATTGGCTGCAGGTGCCAACTCTGACCTTTCTGCAGTAGACTGGGTGGGAGATAATGTGAAGGAACTAGAGGCACTGTCAGCAGCAAACCAATCTACTATCGCCTCTACTTGTTCTGGTCTCATCACTTCTAGAGGCGTATGATGCCCTACCAAATACTGATGCAGGTTCTGTCGCCTACTCACACTTGAGGAAGGTGTTTCACTTGTGCGTGTAGCTGGCACAGATCAACCACGTCCTCTCCTTGCAACAGGAGCTCTACCAGCAGCACCACGACCCAGGCCACGGCCCCTATTTGACGGTCTCCTCATATTTCTGTAATTTATGATCTTGCCCTAGAAAGGTGTTTATTGAATAGCGGAACAAAACAACAACAGTATCGCACGGGTGTATCTCACAGTCAAATATGCAAACTATGCCCAAAAGGGTGTATATTGAATAGCGGAATAGGAAAAATTTTATAATACGGTGTATCTCACACACAGACTAGGCCCCGATTACAATTTTTTGTACCTTAAAGGCAGGATGAGGAAGAGGAGTAGGAGGAGTTGGGAACAGGAGGCAAACTGAAGCGCCCTGCAATCCTCGGCGGTAGAAGGAGATGCGCGAAACAAATTTAAAAAGGTGTATCTCACATGTACCGATACAGACTATCCCGCAATTTAATTTTTTACACTCAAACAGGGTGTATATTGAATAGCGGAATAGGACAAATTTTACAAAACGGTGTATCTCACACGTACAAACACAAACTAGGCCCCGATTACAATTTTTTGTACCCTAAAGGCAGGATGAGGAGTAGGAGGAGTTCGGAACAGGCAGGAGGCAGACTGAAGCACCCTCAAATCCTCGGCAGTATGAGATGCGCCCCAAAAATTGGAAAGGTGTATCTCACACGTACCGACACAGACTATCCCGCAATTTAATTGTTTCTACCCAAAGGTGTAGATTAAATAGCGGAATAGAAAATATTATCAAAAAAAGGTGTATGTATCTCACACGTACAGAACCTGACTAGGCCCCAATTACTATTTTTTGTACCCCCAAAGGCAGGATGAGGAGTAGGAGGAGTTCGGAACAGGCAGCACCCTCAAATCTTCAGAAGTATAAGATGCGCCCCAAAAATTGGAAAGGTGTATCTCACACGTACCGACACAGACTATCCCGCAATTTAATTGTTTATACCCAAAGGTTTTTATTGAATAGCGGAATAGAAAATATTATCAAAAAACGGTGTATGTATCTCACACGTACAGAACCAGACTAGGCCCCAATTACTATTTTTTGTACCCCCAAAGGCAGGATGAGGAGTAGGAGGAGTACGGAACAGGCAGCACCCTCAAATCTTCAGAAGTATGAGATGAACCCCAAAAATTGGAAAGGTGTATCTCACACGTACCAACACAGACTATCCCACAATTTAATTGTTTATACCCAAAGGTTTTTATTGAATAGCGGAATAGAAAATATTATCAAAAAACGGTGTATGTATCTCACACGAACAGAACCAGACTAGGCCCCAATTACTATTTTTTGTACCCCCAAAGGCAGGATGAGGAGTAGGAGGAGTACGGAACAGGCAGCACCCTCAAATCTTCAGAAATATGAGATGCACCCCAAAAATTGGAAAGGTGTATCTCACACGTACCAACACAGACTATCCCGCAATTTAATTGTTTATACCCAAAGGTTTTTATTGAATAGCGTAATAGAAAATATTATCCAAAAAAGTCTATGTATCTCACACGTACAGAACCAGACTAGGCCCCAATTACTATTTTTTGTACCCCCAAAGGCAGGATGAGGAGTAGGAAGAGTACGGAACAGGCAGCACCCTCAAATCTTCAGAAGTATGAGATGAACCCCAAAAATTCGAAAGGTGTATCTCACACGTACCAACACAGACTATCCCGCAATTTAATTGTTTATACCCAAAGGTTTTTATTGAATAGCGGAATAGAAAATATTATCAAAAAACGGTGTATGTATCTCACACATACAGAACCAGACTAGGCCCCAATTACTATTTTTTGTACCCCCAAAGGCAGGATGAGGAGTAGGAAGAGTACGGAACAGGCAGCACCCTCAAATCTTCAGAAGTATGAGATGAACCCCAAAAATTCGAAAGGTGTATCTCACACGTACCAACACAGACTATCCCGCAATTTAATTGTTTATACCCAAAGGTTTTTATTGAATAGCGGAATAGAAAATATTATCAAAAAACGGTGTATGTATCTCACACATACAGAACCAGACTAGGCCCCAATTATTATTTTTTGTACCCCCAAAGGCAGGATGAGGAGTAGGAGGAGTTCGGAACAGGCAGCACCCTCAAATCCTCGGAAGTATGAGATGCACCCCAAAAATTGGAAAGGTGTATCTCACACGTACCAACACAGACTATCCCGCAATTTAATTGTTTATACCCAAAGGTTTTTATTGAATAGCGGAATAGAAAATATGATATAAAATTGGTGTGATTTATCAATAACACATGTGAACAGCAGTGTCTTATATCATTCAGCTCTGCTGCAGGCTATGGAGGGAAATAAAAAATTCCCCTTTTAAGTTTGTAATTTTTAACTAGATTAGTACAGACTATGCCACAATTTAATTTTTTTAACCCAAGGCTGTATATTGAATAGTGGAATAGAAAAAAGTGTATAATTTTTGAAACAACTCAATAATAGCACATGTGAACACAGCAGTGTATTATCACAGTCAGCACAGCACAGCACTGAAGGAAAAACGCTGCACACAGTGACTGATAGAAAAAAGACTTTTCTCCCTCCTCCTCAGTGGGCAAAAAAGATTGTTTTCACTGCACTCCACACACAGCAAAATCGACATGGACCAGCTCTGCTGCAGGCTATGGAGGGAAAAAAAAATTCCCCTTTTAAGTTTGTAATTTTTAACTAGATTAGTACAGACTATGCCACAATTTAATTTTTTTAACCCAAGGGTGTATATTGAATAGTGGAATAGAAAAAAGTGTATAACTTTTGAAATCTCTCAATAATAGCACATGTGAACACTGAACACAGCAGTGTATTATCACAGTCAGCACAGCACAGCACAGCACTGAAGGAAAAACGCTGCACACAGTGACTGATAGAAAAATACTTTTCTCCCTCCTCCTCAGTGGGCAAAAAAAGATTGTGTTCACTGCACCCCACACACAGCAAAATCGATGTGGACCACTGACACCTGCCTATCTCCAGCCTCTCCCTAAAAGGATTGATAAGATCGGTCACTGCAAACCCCCCCCCCCCCACACACACACAGCAATATCGATTGTAGAACACTGACCCTAAAAATCAGCAGCCTCGCCCTAAAATGCCCTACAACTCGCCCTGCCTAACACACTCTGACCTGTCCCTCAATTCTATCCGGACACAAATGATTTTCTCTATCGCTCATTGACAGACGTAGTCCTCGGTGATTCAACACCCTCGGGTTATGCTGCCCTCCACAGGAGTAGGACTAGACAGGAAAGAAAATGCTCTGGCCACACCCTAGGGGCAGTCCCCGAGGGTATATCCTCTCGCTCTCTGCTACAGCAAATCATTTTTTTTCTGTCTATTCAGGAGTAAGGACCTAGATACCTTGCTGGGATCTTCGGTCCTGGCAGGATTTTTTTCTTAAAAAGATTTTTAGACAGCTTTTTTTCTCCAGTGTTCCTGTGAGATCTTCAAGCAAGAAAGCTGAACTGGGCGACGGGCGGGATGTTGAGATCCAGTGGTCACCCCAGTTCAGCCTACGAGCTCGTGCAGGCCATAGCTCCGCGCTGGGTCGGCCGCGACATAGTCCCACTGGACGGGGACTGACCCTGCGAGTTAAACGTCTCACTGAAACGCCAAAGACCATGAGTCACGGCGCCCGTATTGGTCGACAGCCCTCCAACTTCGGTGGAGAGGGGTACTGTCAGGAGTTGGCACCCGCCTGGTTCCGGTACGGTGAGTAGTATGTTCCCCCATTTCCCCTGACGGGTCCTGTGATGAACGCGGGCCCCTCTCTGTATGGTAAGGATGGGTTCCCCTCTATCCTATAACATGGCACAGATCCCCCTATTTTGAGTGTGATTTTTGTGTAGAGGGCCCCGGTTGCCTGTCTCCATGCCCTTCCAGAGTGCCCCGGTTGCCTGTCTCCATGCCCTTCCAGAGGGCCCCGGTTGCCTGTCTCCATGCCCTTCCAGAGTGCCCGGGTGCCGGTCTCCATGCCCTTCCAGAGTGCCCGGGTGCCGGTCTCCATGCCCTTCCAGAGTGCCCGGGTGCTAGTCTCCATGCCCTTCCAGAGGGCCCCGGTTGCCTGTCTCCAAGCCCTTCCAGAGGGCCCCGGTTGCCTGTCTCCAAGCCCTTCCAGAGGGCCCCGGTTTCCTGTCTCCAAGCCCTTCCAGAGGGCCCCGGTTGCCTGTCTCCAAGCCCTTCCAGAGGGCCCCGGTTGCCTGTCTCCAAGCCCTTCCAGAGGGCCCCGGTTGCCTGTCTCCAAGCCCTTCCAGAGGGCCTTCTGACCATCACTGCACCCTCCCTCCTGTCGGATGATGGGGGTGTTGCAGTGCCTTTTTTTCCTCCTCCAGCCCAGGGGAGCAGTGGCCAGCAGGGTTGTCTGTGCCTGTGTGCCTGATGCTGTTTGGAGTTATGAGCTTGTGTCATGCAGCCCAGGACTTGCAAGGTGGTTATTGCAGTGAAGGGAAGCCGCTGCAGTGGTGGAGGCTTGCCACATGTGATTTGCGGGTCCTGGCCACTCCACATTCTCAGAATTCTGCTGCTCTGTGCAACATGGAGAAAGCAGAAACTGTTAGCTGCTACAGCAGAAGCAGGTGCCTCATCTCATGCACTAGCCAGGCCCAGGTAAGGGGGGTACAGTGGTGCCTTTTGGTTATCCTTACTATTGGGATTACTTGTGGTTTATTGTGCCTTCCTCTCTAGGTGTCAGGGTAAAGGAAGCCTGCTGCTGAAGTGCGCTACAGCGTGGGGGCAGCTTTGCATTGGTGAAAGTTCTCGGAGCTCCTTCCTCTCGTCTATTTGCGGTTGATTGACCTTGCATGGGGAGCTTGGGTGGTCACATGGCGGGTGTGGGTCAATTGTTGCTGGAGCCCACTTAAAATGGGATTGTGTTTGTTTCCCTTTGTTATTGTTTAAGGTGAAAGCAAATGGAGCTCTCCTGATAAAAGGAAAATGCCCTTCCAGGGTGCCCGTCTCCATGCCCTTCCAGAGTGCCCGGGTGCCTGTCTCCATGCCCTTCCAGAGTGCCCGGGTGCCTGTCTCCATGCCCTTCCAGAGTGCCCGGGTGCCTGTCTCCATGCCCTTCCAGAGTGCCCGGGTGCCTGTCTCCATGCCCTTCCAGAGTGCCCGGGTGCCGGTCTCCATGCCCTTCCAGAGTGCCCGGGTGCCGTTCTCCATGCCCTTCCAGAGTGCCCGGGTGCCGGTCTCCATGCCCTTCCAGAGTGCCCGGGTGCCTGTGGTGTGGGTCTGCACTTGAAGCCCCCTGTGTCAAGAAGGTTGACCACCACTGCCTTAAATAATGCTCTTAAAAAGCTGGTGGTCTATTGGATTCAAGCTTCTGGTTCATGTGGCCTCTTCTTCTTCAGCTCTTTAATAGGTTTCTGCAGTTCATCCATGGACCATGGCTGGAAGGTGTGTGTGCATGGACTTTAGAAGCGTTGAACAAATATTGGCATTGAGCTCTTTGTTTTCATCCAGCATCGGGTATAATTAACCTTTTACACTTCCCCATTTGTCTATCAGGAATGCACCTGGAGAGAGAGTTGCTGCTCACAAATTCCCAGGAAACACCACAGCAAGCCTTTAGGTTCAACGTCTTCCACTCTTCCACCATGCCATCGGTTATGGTGTTTCCTCCACTATGGAGGCTCTACAGGCAACTTTTGTAGTGGGGGCTATGCTCTCACTGGAGGGGGGGGGTGGTAGTGGTGGCCTTACCCAGGGTTTTTTCTGACGATCCCTGCACCCTCCCTCCTGTCAGATGATGGGGGTGTTGCAGTGCCTTTTTTTTTCTCCACCAGCCCAGGGGAGCAGTGGCCAGCGTGGTTGTCTGTGCCTGTGTGCTCGACGCTTTTCGGAGTTATATGGGCATATCATGCACCCCAGGACTTACAAGGTGATTCCTGCAGTGCAGGGAAGCCGCTGTAGTAGTGGAAGCTTGCCGGGTCCTGGCCACTTCACATTCTCAGTATTCCGCTGCACTGTGCAGCATGGAGAAAGCAGAAACTGACTGCTGCGGCAGAATCAGGTGCCTCATCTCATGCACTAGCCAGGACCAGGTAAGGGGGGTTCAGTGGTCCTTACTATTGGGATTTTTTGTGTGTGGTTTATTGTGCTTTCTTCTTTAGGTGTCGGGGTGATGGAAGCCTGCTGCTGAAGTGTGCTACAGCTGGGGGGCTGCTCTGCATTGGTGAAGGTTTTCGGAGCTCCTTCTTCTCTCCTCTATTTGCGGTTGTTTGACCTTGCATGGGGAGCTTGGGTGGTCACATGGCGGGTGTGAGTCAATTCTTGTCTTGCTGGAGCCCACTTAATATGGGATTGTATTTGTTTCCCTTTGTTGTTTAAGGTTAAAGCAAATAGAACTCTCCTGATAAAAGGAAGTGCTCTTCCTGGAAAAAGCCACTTAAAGTAGAACTACAAGCAAAACTTTCTTTATGTATACAGTAAGGGGGGGTTTATAACCTCAGTCAGATATTTATTTGCCATCTGTCCATTTGCCAAGATTTTCCTAAACTTCCTGTCCCGTAGACAAACTTAGAAGAAATCCCTGCAGATTGAGGGGTTTCCTTGGGGACTGCCAGGTCACCAGATCTAGTGTCCCTACTGTAATATTTCCCGTTTATTTCTTTTATGGGGACAACCCAAACTTTAGGATTTTTTTACTTTGAATGATACCACCTGTCTCCAGCCCATCAGAAGTGCGCGGATGCCTGTCTCCAGCCCATCAGAAGTGCGCAGATGCCTGTCTCCAGCCCATCAGAAGTGCGCGGATGCCTGTCTCCAAGCCCTTCCAGAGGGCCCGGGTGCCTGTCTCCAAGCCCTTCCAGAGGGCCCCGGTTGCGTGTCTCAAAGCCCTTCCAGAGGGCCCCGGTTGCGTGTCTCCAAGCCCTTCCAGAGGGCCCCGGTTGCGTGTCTCCAAGCCCTTCCAGAGGGCCCCGGTTGCGTGTCTCCAAGCCCTTCCAGAGGGCCCCGGTTGCGTGTCTCCAAGCCCTTCCAGAGGGCCCCGGTTGCGTGTCTCCAAGCCCTTCCAGAGGGCCCCGGTTGCGTGTCTCCAAGCCCCTCCAGAGGGCCCCGGTTGCAGGGCCCCGGTTGCGTGTCTCCAAGCCCCTCTAGAGGGCCACGGTTGCGTGTCTCCAAGCCCTTCCAGAGGGCCCCGGTTGCGTGTCTCCAAGCCCTTCCAGAGGGCCCCGGTTGCGTGTCTCCAAGCCCTTCCAGAGGGCCCCGGTTGCGTGTCTCCAAGCCCTTCCAGAGGGCCCCGGTTGCGTGTCTCCAAGCCCTTCCAGAGGGCCCCGGTTGCGTGTCTCCAAGCCCTCTTAGAGGGCCCCGGTTGCGTGTCTCCAAGCCCTTCCAGAGGGCCCCGGTTGCGTGTCTCCATGCCCTCTTAGAGGGCCCCGGTTGCGTGTCTCCAAGCCCTCTTAGAGGGCCCCGGTTGCGTGTCTCCAAGCCCTTCCAGAGGGCCCCGGTTGCGTGTCTCCAAGCCCTTCCAGAGGGCCCCGGTTGCGTGTCTCCAAGCCCTTCCAGAGGGCCCCGGTTGCGTGTCTCCAAGCCCTTCCAGAAGGCCCCCGGTTGCGTGTCTCCAAGCCCCTCCAGAGGGCCCCGGTTGCAGGGCCCCGGTTGCGTGTCTCCAAGCCCCTCTAGAGGGCCATGGTTGCGTGTCTCCAAGCCCTTCCAGAGGGCCCCGGTTGCGTGTCTCCAAGCCCTTCCAGAGGGCCCCGGTTGCGTGTCTCCAAGCCCTTCCAGAGGGCCCCGGTTGCGTGTCTCCAAGCCCTTCCAGAGGGCCCCGGTTGCGTGTCTCCAAGCCCTTCCAGAGGGCCCCGGTTGCGTGTCTCCAAGCCCTTCCAGAGGGCCCCGGTTGCGTGTCTCCAAGCCCTTCCAGAGGGCCCCGGTTGCGTGTCTCCAAGCCCCTCCAGAGGGCCCCGGTTGCAGGGCCCCGGTTGCGTGTCTCCAAGCCCCTCTAGAGGGCCACGGTTGCGTGTCTCCAAGCCCTTCCAGAGGGCCCCGGTTGCGTGTCTCCAAGCCCTTCCAGAGGGCCCCGGTTGCGTGTCTCCAAGCCCTTCCAGAGGGCCCCGGTTGCGTGTCTCCAAGCCCTTCCAGAGGGCCCCGGTTGCGTGTCTCCAAGCCCTTCCAGAGGGCCCCGGTTGCGTGTCTCCAAGCCCTCTTAGAGGGCCCCGGTTGCGTGTCTCCAAGCCCTTCCAGAGGGCCCCGGTTGCGTGTCTCCATGCCCTCTTAGAGGGCCCCGGTTGCGTGTCTCCAAGCCCTCTTAGAGGGCCCCGGTTGCGTGTCTCCAAGCCCTTCCAGAGGGCCCCGGTTGCGTGTCTCCAAGCCCTTCCAGAGGGCCCCGGTTGCGTGTCTCCAAGCCCTTCCAGAGGGCCCCGGTTGCGTGTCTCCAAGCCCTTCCAGAAGGCCCCCGGTTGCGTGTCTCCAAGCCCCTCCAGAGGGCCCCGGTTGCAGGGCCCCGGTTGCGTGTCTCCAAGCCCCTCTAGAGGGCCACGGTTGCGTGTCTCCAAGCCCTTCCAGAGGGCCCCGGTTGCGTGTCTCCAAGCCCTTCCAGAGGGCCCCGGTTGCGTGTCTCCAAGCCCTTCCAGAGGGCCCCGGTTGCGTGTCTCCAAGCCCTTCCAGAGGGCCCCGGTTGCGTGTCTCCAAGCCCTTCCAGAGGGCCCCGGTTGCGTGTCTCCAAGCCCTCTTAGAGGGCCCCGGTTGCGTGTCTCCAAGCCCTCTTAGAGGGCCCCGGTTGCGTGTCTCCAAGCCCTTCCAGAGGGCCCCGGTTGCGTGTCTCCAAGCCCTTCCAGAGGGCCCCGGTTGCGTGTCTCCAAGCCCTTCCAGAGGGCCCCGGTTGCGTGTCTCCAAGCCCTTCCAGAAGGCCCCGGTTGCGTGTCTCCAAGCCCTCTTAGAGGGCCCCGGTTGCGTGTCTCCAAGCCCTCTTAGAGGGCCCCGGTTGCGTGTCTCCAAGCCCTTCCAGAGGGCCCCGGTTGCGTGTCTCCATGCCCTCTTAGAGGGCCCCGGTTGCGTGTCTCCTAGCCCTCTTAGAGGGCCCCGGTTGCGTGTCTCCAAGCCCTTCCAGAGGGCCCCGGTTGCGTGTCTCCAAGCCCTTCCAGAGGGCCCCGGTTGCGTGTCTCCAAGCCCTTCCAGAGGGCCCCGGTTGCGTGTCTCCAAGCCCTTCCAGAGGGCCCCGGTTGCGTGTCTCCAAGCCCTTCCAGAGGGCCCCGGTTGCGTGTCTCCAAGCCCTCTTAGAGGGCCCCGGTTGCGTGTCTCCAAGCCCTTCCAGAGGGCCCCGATTGCGTGTCTCCAAGCCCTTCCAGAGGGCCCCGGTTGCGTGTCTCCAAGCCCTTCCAGAGGGCCCCGGTTGCGTGTCTCCAAGCCCTTCCAGAGGGCCCCGGTTGCGTGTCTCCAAGCCCTTCCAGAGGGCCCCGGTTGCGTGTGTCCAAGCCCTTCCAGAGGGCCCGGGTTGCGTGTCTCCAAGCCCTTCCAGAGGGCCCCGGTTGCGTGTCTCCAAGCCCTTCCAGAGGGCCCGGGTTGCGTGTCTCCAAGCCCTTCCAGAGGGCCCCGGTTGCGTGTCTCCAAGCCCTTCCAGAGGGCCCCGGTTGCGTGTCTCCAAACCCTTCCAGAGGGCCCCGGTTGCGTGTCTCCAAGCCCTTCCAGAGGGCCCCGGTTGCGTGTCTCCAAGCCCTTCCAGAGGGTCCCGGTTGCGTGTCTCCAAGCCCTTCCAGAGGGCCCCGGTTGCGTGTCTCCAAGCCCTTCCAGAGGGCCCCGGTTGCGTGTCTCCAAGCCCTTCCAGAGGGCCCCGGTTGCGTGTCTCCAAGCCCTTCCAGAGGGCCCCGGTTGCGTGTCTCCAAGCCCTTCCAGAGGGCCCCAGTTGCGTGTCTCCAAGCCCTTCCAGAGGGCCCCGGTTGCGTGTCTCCAAGCCCTTGCAGAGGTGCCTTTTGGTTATCCTTACTATTGGGATTACTTGTGTGTGGTTTATTGTGCCACCTCTAGGTGTCAGGGTAAAGGAAGTCTGCTGCTGAAGTGCGCTACAGCTTGGGGGCAGCTTTGCATTGGTGAAAGTTCTCGGAGCTCCTTCCTCTCTTGTCAATTTGCGGTTGATTGACCTTGCATGGGGAGCTTGGGTGGTCACATAGCGGGTGTGGGTCAATTGTTGCTGGAGCCCACTTAAAATGGGATTGTATTTGTGACCCTTTGTTATTGTTTAATGTTAAAGCAAATAGAGCTCTCCTGATAAAAGGAAGTGAAGAAAAAAGCCACTTATAGTGCCCGTCTCCATGCCCTTCCAGAGTGCCCGGGTGCCGGTCTCCATGCCCTTCCAGAGTGCCCGGGTGCCGGTCTCCATGCCCTTCCAGAGTGCCCGGGTGCCGGTCTCCATGCCCTTCCAGAGTGCCCGGGTGCCGGTCTCCATGCCCTTCCAGAGTGCCCGGGTGCCGGTCTCCATGCCCTTCCAGAGTGCCCGGGTCGCCGGTCTCCATGCCCTTCCAGAGTGCCCGGGTCGCCGGTCTCCATGCCCTTCCAGAGTGCCCGGGTGCCGGTCTCCATGCCCTTCCAGAGTGCCCGGGTGCCGGTCTCCATGCCCTTCCAGAGTGCCCGGGTGCCTGTGGTATGGGTCTGCACTTGAAGCCCCCTGTGTCAATAAGGTTGACCACCACTGCCTTAAATAATGCTCTTAAAAAGCTGGGGGTCTATTGGATTCAAGCTTCTGGTTCATGTGGTCTCTTCTTCCATTCAGCTCTTTAATAGGTTTCTGCAGTTCATCCATGGACCATGGCTGGAAGGTGTGTGTGCATGGACTTAAGAAGCATTGAACAAATATTGGCATTGAGCTCTTTGTTTTCATTCAGCATCGGGTATAATTAACCTTTTACACTTCCCCATTCGTCTATCAGGACTGCACCTGGAGAGAGTTGCTGCACCCAAATTCCCAAGAAACACCACAGCAAGCCTTTAAGTTCTACCTCTTCCACTATGCCCTTCTGTTATGGTGTTTCCTCCACTATGGAGGCACTGCAGGCAACTTTTGTAGTGGGGGCTATGCTCTCACTGAAGGGGGAGGGGGGAGTGTTTTTTTACCCAGGTATTTTTCTGCTCATCCCAGCACCCCCCTCCTGTCGGATGATGGATGTGTTGCAGTGCCTTTTTTCCTCCACCAGCTCAGGGGAGCAGTGGCCAGCAGAGTTGTCTGTGCCTGTTTGCCCGACGCTGTTCGGAGTTATATGGGCTTGTGTCATGCAGCCCAGGACTTACAAGGTGGTTCCTGCAGTGCAGGGAAGCCGCTGTAGTAGTGGAGGCTTGCCACATGTGAGCTCCGGGACCTGGCCACACCACATTCTCAGCATTCCGCGGCACTGTGCAACATGTAGAAACCAGAAACTGTTGGCTGCTACGGCAGAAGCAGGTGCCTCATCTCATTCACTAGCCAGGCCCAGGTAAGGGGGTACAGTGTTCCTTTCGGTTATCCTTACTATTGGGATTTTTTGTGTGTGGTTTATTGTGCCTTCATCTTTGGGTGTCAGGGTGATGGAAGCCTGCTGTTGAAGTGCGCTACAGATGGGGGGCTACTCTGCATTGGTGAAGGTTTTCAGAGCTCCTTCCTTTCTCCTCTATTTGCGGTTGTTTGACCTTGCATGGGGAGCAAGGGTGGTCACATGGCTGGAGCCCACTTAAAATGGGATTGTATTTGTTTCCCTGTGTTTAAGGTTAAAGCAAATAGAGCTCTCCTGATAAAAGGAAGTGCCCTTCCTGGAAAAAGCCACTTAAAATAGAACTACAAGTAAAACTTTCTTTATGTATAGAGTAAAGGGGGGGGGGAATTAACCTCAATCAGATATTGATTCGCCATCTGTCCCATAACCGAGATTTTCCTTCAATTCCTGTCCCATAGCCAAACAGGAAGGGAAAAGAAATTCCTGCAGATTGAGGGACCTCCTTGGGGACAGCTAGGTCACCAAAAAAAGGTGTCCCTATTGGAATATTTCCCTTTTATTTCTTTTATGGGGACCACCCAAACTTTTTTTACTTTCAATGATACCACCTGTGTCTAGCCCCTCAGAGGGCCCGGTTGCCTGTGTCCAGCCCATCAGAGGGCCCGGGTGCTGCCTGTGTCCAGCCCGTTGGAGGGCCCGGGTGCCGCCTGTGTCCAGCCCGTCGGAGGGCCCGGGTGCCGCCTGTGTCCAGCCTGTCGGAGGGCCCAGGGGGGTGCCTGTGTCCAGCCCGCCAGAGGGCGCCCGGGTGCCTGTGTCCAGCCCGCCAGAGGGCGCCCGGGTGCCTGTGTCCAGCCCGCCAGAGGGCGCCCGGGTGCCTGTGTCCAGCCCGCCAGAGGGCGCCCGGGTGCTTGTGTCCAGCACGCCAGAGGGCGCCCGGGTGCCTGTGTCCAGCCCGCCAGAGGGCGTCCGGGTGCCTGTGTCCAGCCTGCCAGAGGGCGCCGGGTGCCTGTCTGCAGCCCATGCCTCAAAGATTGTGTTAGGGTGTTTGCTTTCCAAAATGGGGTCATTTTGTGGGTGTTTCCATTGTCCTGGTCCTCCAGGGCCTTCAAAAGTGTGATTGGTTGTAATGAAATTAGATGTGCAATTCTCCTAGAACGCCTGAAGGTGCTACTTGGATGTTGGGCCTCTCACACCTGGTATCGCCTTACTCCGGAGGAGTAGCAGAATGTATTTTGGGGTGTAATTTTTGCTGTGTACATGCTATGTGTTAGGAATATCTTTTAAAATTGACAGCTTTGTGTAGATAAAATAAATAAATAAAAAATGTTTATTTTTCTTTCCACATTTTCTAAAAATTTGTGGAAAAAAATGACATAGAGAAAAGACTCATAATGCCTCATAGAGTATACATTGGGGTGTTTTTCAAATGGGGTCATTTTGTTGGTAATTCGATTGTCCTGGTGCTCCAGGGCCTTCAAAGTGTGTTGGGTCGTTATGAAATTGCGTGTAATTTATGCTCCTAGAACACCTGACGGTGCTCTTTGCATGTTGGGCCTCTGTATGTGGCCAGGCTGTGTAAAAGTCTCACACGTGGTATTGCCATATTCAGGAGGAGTAGCAGAATGTATTTTGGGGTGTAATTGCAAGTATGCCTATACTGTGTGTGAGAAATAACTTGTTATTACAATTTTGTGTGAAAAATAAAGTATTTATTTCCTCAAGAATTGTGGGAAAGAATTACAACTCCAAAAATCTCACTATGCCTCTTACTAAATACCCTGGAATGTCTACTTTCCAAAAAGGGGTCATTTTACTGTCCTAACATTTCAGGGCCTCAAGAAATTAGATGGGCCCGTCGGTACATCTGATGTGATTAGGTGTGATCAATT
This sequence comes from Pelophylax lessonae, assembly GCF_965119305.1. NCBI lineage: Eukaryota > Metazoa > Chordata > Amphibia > Anura > Ranidae > Pelophylax > Pelophylax lessonae. Next base: position 133,642,733 of record NC_138775.1, on the reverse strand, counting down.
TTTAATGATTGGCACCATAGACTCTATAAGGCCCCTTTCACACAGACGGACCGTTCAAATCCGCCTGTCAGTTGTTTTTGTGGATTTGAACGGACACCCCATGCATCTCTATGGGGCATCGGGTGTCAGCGGAGACATGTCCGCTGACATCCCATCAGATCCATAAAATCTGGACGGATGGAAACCCTATTTTCCATCCGTCGATCGGATGGGATCGAATGAGAATGGACCGACGGTCCGTTCCCATCCAATTCCCCCATAGAGATGAATAGGGACCTGACAGCTGTATCTCCGCACACAGCGCGGAGAACAGCTGTCATCCGGCTGCTCAGCGGGGGATCGACGGATCGATCCCCCGCTGAGATAAACGGAGTCCGTTTGACGGAATCCTAGTGTAAAAGAACCCTAACTGTCACACATAATAATACCCAGTAATTTTGGGTTATTTTTACCAAAGATATGTAGCAGTTCAAATTTATGAGAAAAAAAATTACTTATTTGCAAAATGTTATAATGGAAACTAAATAAAAATGTTTTTTTTTTCTACATTTCCGCTCTTATTTCACTTTTTTCGCAAAAAAATTAATTACTCAGTGGTGATTAGATACCACCAAAAGAAAGCGCTATTTGTGTGAAAACGGATAAAAAATTTGGGTACAGCGTTGCATGACTGAGTAATTGTCATTCAAAGTGTGAGAGCGCTGAAAGCTGAAAATTGGCCTGGGCAGGGGGTGAGAGTGCCCTTGTATTCAAGTGGTTAAATAAGAGTTGCTTGTTCAATATTACTTCTGTAACTTTACCATCTGAGACTAAAATGCTGTCTTGCAGTGCATGAAAATGTTTAAATGCAAACAAAGCAATACATGTTTTTTTTTTGGTTGGCTAGAATTTCATGTGTCAAGGCATCTTGCGGTTTTGATAGAAGTAACATAAGAAAACATGGAGGCTTCCCTCATGGGTTTATTCAACTGGAGACTGCTGATTCTCTTGAAAAACTAAAACTTGCTATAGATGGATCACAATTCAAGCAGTTCAGCAGGGACTGGGCTGCATTTTCAGTTAATCTATGGCTGTTCCTATTCCAGAAATGTAGATCTAATGGTAAGACTTCTCTCGAGCCAGCTTGTTGTTCCTTTCAATAAGTGATGATCAGTGTAATCTGACAGCGGAGGAGTCTAAAATACATTAACAAAATTGGAAGGACATCTCCTTCCACCTTGTGTGGATGGGGAAATCTGTTCAGTTAAACGGTTCCATGTATGGCCAGCCTTAAAGTAACTAAACTGTGACATGTATTCAGAAAGAGTTGTAACTTCCTTAAGCTGGCCATACATGGATTAAAATGTGGCTGGTTCAGCAGGGCCCAGCTGAATTTCGATCCATGTGTGGCCAATGTGGTTTACAGAAGTCAGTATATTCCCGCTCGATCAGTGCAGTAGGCTGCAGAGCTGATCTGTATATTTTGACAGCAGGGGAGTCTCCTCGCTGTCAGAATACAATGCCACAGCAGGGAAGCCAGATTTATTATAACAACCATGCAGCAAGCATTTTAGGTTCAAGGCGAAAGTCTTTCTCATGAAATGGTTTACATTTTGTGTTTTTAACCCAAATCTCATATTTCATTATCTCTGAAAACATAGGCATGATGCCGTTGTAAATTTTATCTTTTCCATTAATAGATGGAAACAATGAACAGCAAAGTGAGAAGCCATGAACACTCCAAGCAAGATGAAATCCCTTTCCTGAGGCATTGGCGGATGGTGGGTATCAATGTAACTCATGGCTTGGGTTAGCCTCTCAATTTTGTGGACTGAAAAATATTTAATGTTTTATGCTGAGTAAGGAAGGAGATGAACTGAGTTATGAGCTTTCATTCTAACTCGTTGCTTGGGTTTAGCCACTCAGTTTTGTGGACCCAAAGCTTAACATACTTTTATTATGCCATTATTATGCCATTAATTGTTGCTCATTTATATGCCCACCCTGGAGCAGTGTAGAATGCATTGCAAATGATTTCCCCTTGAGCATATGCTCTTTGTGGTCCCAACAAAGCAGAGTTCATAGGCAATGCATATAGTGATTGGCTGCTTTACTAGAGCCGTGTTTCATTCATCTGAAATGCAAATGATATGTTGTGTAATCAAGCCCTCTCTAGCATTGTTTGTATACAATGCCAGTAATTCCCCTTCCCTGCTGATTTATGCCCAGCCTCTTTCTAAATCTCTTTGCGGATCAGAATGAGCAGCATGGTTGGGCTCTGGCAAGACTTTGCTGTTTGGGTTAGTTTGGTAAATTGGTAAGCATACAATTTAGTCGTTGGAATATGCAACCTATGTTGTTTTTTATATTTAGAGGAAAATCTAGGAGGATCATGGGATATAAGGAAAGGGTACACACTTTTTTTTTCCTGCAATAATATGTGCATTTTACGATTTTTTTTTTTTTTTTCCACCCTCAAGGGTAAACTTCACTTTTAATTGTATGTGCGTCCCTTTGGTGGTGTGGGTCTGCACTTGAAACCCCCTGTGTCAAGAAAGTTGACCACCACTGCCTTAAATAATGCTCTTAAAAAGCTGGGGGTCTATTGGATTCAAGCTTCTGGTCCATGTGGTCTTTTCCTCCATTCAGCTCTTTAATAGGTTTCTGCAGTTCATCCATGGACCTCCTATGGTTGGAAGTGGTGTGTGTAAGGACTTGGAAGCATTGAACCAAATTTTGCACTTAGCTCTCCTTTGTTTTCATCCAGCATCGGGTATAATTAACCCTTTACACTTTCCCCAATCATCTTTCACGACTGCACCTGGAGAGAGAGTTGCTCCACTCAAATTCCCAGGAAACACTATAGCAAGCCTTTTTGTTCTACCCCTTCCACCATGCCCTCGGTTATGGTGTTTCCTCCACTATGGAGGCACTGCAGGCAATTGTTGTAGTGGGGGCTATGCTCTCACTGGAGGGGGTGGGGGGGAGAGTGGTGGCCTTACACAGGGTTGTTTCTGATTTTCTGTTCATCCCAGCACCCCCCTCCTGTTGGATGATGGGATTGTTGCAGTGCCTTTTTTCCTCCACCAGCCCAGGGGAGCAGTGGCCAGCCGGGTTGTCTGTGCCTGTGTGCCCAAAGCTGTGTGAAGTTATGTGAGCTGGTGTCATGCAGCCCAGGACTTACAAGGTGGTTGCTGCAGTGCAGGGAAGCCGCTATAGTGGTGGAGGCTTGCCACATGTGAGCTCCAGGTCCTAGTCACAACACATTCTCAGTTTTCCGCTGCACTGTGCAACATGGAGAAAGCAGAAACTGCTGGCTGCTACAGCGTAAGCAGGTGCCTCATCTCATGCACTAGCCAGGCCCAGGTAAGCGGGGTACAATGGTGCCTTTTGGTTATCCTTACTATTGAGCTTTTTTGTGTGTGAAATTGTGCCTTCCTCTCTGGGTGTCAGGGTAAAGGAAGCCTGCTGCTGAAGTGCGCTACAGCTTGGGGGTTGCTCTGCATTGGTGAAGGTTCTTGGAGTTCCTTCCTCTCTCCTCTGTTTGCGGTTGTTTGCCCTTGCATGGGGAGCTTGGGTGGTCACATGGTGGGTGTGGGCCAATTCTTGCTGGAGCCCACTTAAAATTGAATTTTATTTGTTTCCCTGTGTTATTGTTTAAGGTTAAAACAAATAGAGATTACCTGATTAAAATGAAGTGCCCTTCCTGGAAAAAGCCACTTAAAGTATAACTACAAGTAAAACTTTATTTTTGTATAGAGTAAGGGGGGGGGTATATCCTCAGTCAGATATTTTTTCACCATCTGTCCCATTGCTGATGTTTTCCTTCACTTCGTGTCCCATAGCCAAACAGGAAGTTAGAAGAAATCCCTGCAGATTGAGGGATTTCCTTGGGAACCGCCAGGTCACCAGAACTAGTGTCCCCATTGGAATATTTCCCCTCTATTTCTTTTATGGGGACAACCCAAACTTTGGGATTTTTTTACTTTCACTGATACCACCTATCTCCAGCCCATCAGAGTGCCCGGATGCCTGTCTCCAGCCAAGAGCATGTAACTATTTTAAGCAAATAAAATGCATGTAAAAAGGCAATTTTTCTCCTTTCATCCTTCCAGGACGGCCTACAATTGGGAGATTGTGGCTCCGCCTCACAGGAAACACAACTAATTTGCAGCTGTTTAAAAGGGTCCCACCCATCCTTAGCTCCAGTTCAGTTGTGTTTCCAACCTCACATCGGAACGTTTGTTTTTTTTAACTAACCTGAGGCAAATAGCTGGCCAAGACGGTACCCCTGTAAGGCGGCTTCGGTCGGCTTAATAGCAGGTTCCTCCCTAGCTGTGTCCTTTGGAAAAAGGAGCTTTCAGGTCGCCAAACATACCAGGTAGTGCGGTTTGCCTCGTGGAAGGTCCCTCATACCTGAAGTCCTGCTAGTCTCTGCAGGAAGTCTCCTCCATTCACTTCGTTGGGCAGTAAGGATTTCGAATTTCCCGCCGAGCGGTGAGCCCCAAGCCTCGCTATGGAGACAGGAAGTTCCGGCGGAAGGGGCGGAGCGGCTGACTCCCGGAAGAAACCCAGCGTGGAGGAGACGCCGGATCGGAGCGAACTCGGTGATACCATGACTGACTCTCCGACTCCGAGAGGGCGAAAGCCCCAAAAAGAGACACAAGCAGCCGCAGTCCTCACAGGGGAGAAAGCGGCAACGCAGGTGGCGACAGGATCGGGTAAGTGATACCGATGGTGGCCCACTGCTGTCTATTAGGACAGGTATGCCATGCTTTTCCTGTATGTTGCCGTAGTGATAGGCAAGAAGATTATGTCGCTTCATGGTGTCCTCTCTTCTTGTTTTTTCATGTGTTGTCACAGGTACACCACCGGCACAGGAAGCCCCTGCCAGACCCCTATCCTCAACTAAAAAATGTGAGGAATGTGGGGTTAGGTTATCTAGGTCTTATACAAAGCCCTTATGCCAGACTTGCATTAATAAATTGGCAGGGCAGGACCTTATGAAAGATTTACTTAAATCTATGAGGGAGGAAATAGCAGCTGCTGTTCAAACCTTTAAGGCTCCAGCAGCCATCCCTCTAGTTCCAGCAATGGAAGGAGCAGACAATGCATCCTCCCAAGACGCTGAGGGGTCAATGGGACCCCCATCCCTCTGGGAAGATAATTTATCCATTCCCTCAACTCAGGTTAGGGAACAGGAGGATCCAGAAGTTAAAAATCTTTTTCCCTTGGAATATATGCAAAATCTTCTCAAAGTGGTATATGACACTGAAGAGATTCCTATTCCAGCAAAAAAGTCTTCTTGCAAAGACAAAGTGTACAAAGGCTTGGGGGAAAGCCCAGTACAGAACCATTCCCATTCATCAGTCATTAAAGGACATAATACATCAGGAATGGAAGGTACCTACACATGCCTTTTCCAGACCAAAAAACTGGAAAAGAAGGTTTCCCTTTGAGCCTCAGGATTTTGAGGGTATTTACAAAAAACCCTAAACTTGATGCTCCCCTGTCACAATTATCAAAAGGAACAGATTTGTCCTTTGAAAATGCCGGGCATATTACAGATCCCATGGATCGCAGGATTGAATCCGCATTAAGTAAAGCCTGGGATTCAAATGCATACAATACCACTGTAGCCTTAGCTGATACCTGTGTGGCCAGGAATACAGACTTTTGGCTTAAGGAACTATTAAAACGTGTCCGCAGTATGGCAGGATCACAAGATTTGATAAATTCCTTAAACCTGATTAGTAAAGCTGCGTCCTATCTAGCAGACGCAGCTGTGGAGTCATTAGCAGCATCTGCTAAAACAGCAGCATTGGTTAATTCTGCTAGAAGGGCGCTTTGGGTCAAAGCTTGGGAAGGTGATACAAACTCTAAAGTAAGACTTTGTGCCCTGCCTTTTGAAGGTTCATTGCTTTTCGGTTCAGGACTTGATGATACCTTGTCCAGATTCGCAGAAAAAGGGATAAAATTCCCCACCAAGAGAAAGGATAAATCAGGAAGATATTCCTTTCAAAACTTCCAAGGCAAGAGTCAAAGACCATTTAAAGCCAGGAAAAAAGGCTCTGGGAAAGGAAAACAAGGGGACAATTTGTTGTTCCTTAAACCTGGGCCTAAACCCAAAGAATCTAACTGATGTCAGAGTCAGTGTAGGGGGCAGACTAACCCATTTTGCTTCCCAATGGGAAAACATCTCTGCCAGTCCCTACTTTCTGCATCGGGAAGGGTACCAATTGGAGTTGGTCTCCCAAGTGGTACAAAAATCAACTATGACTTGTCCCTTAAAAATAGAACAAAAGTTCTCCAGGGTGAACATATTCATGGTCAGAAAAAATCTGTACCAAAATGTCTGTATGACAATGTTGGATGTAAGAAATGCTTACCTACACATTACAATGTGCGGGAAACATCATGCTTTTCTCAGGCAGCCCAGAGGTTCTCCTCCTTGCCTGATAGCAGAGCCAAGGATCTTTATAAAGATTTGGATCAAGGTAGTAGGGCCTCAGTAACTACTAGGCAAAAGGTGGGTCCCATCTCTGGACGATATGGGGACTCGGCTAAAATCAGCAGGTCTATTGGGAATCAGTTACCATCTCACCCAACAGGTAGAATGGGAACTGAACCCCACAATAGTCTAAAACCTGGTCCAATAAAATTGTCAAACAGGAGTGGACATGTTTGTCACACAGAAGAGCCAAAAAGTAGAACAGTTCTTCCTTCTGATGGTACAGAAGGATATGCTGGGCTTGGAGGCCCCAGTACCACCTGGGACTTTCAAGCAAACCTATGCCTTTCCACTACAAAATTTAATATCAAGAGTTCTGCAGAGTCACAAAGTATGGTCGCAAAAAACGATGTGATTTGCAACCCTGGTGTCTCTATTTGTGACAGTTCTTTGGATAATACTAGAACGGTTCACCCCAGATCAACAATCTGGATAGAGAACGACAGATATTAAAAGAAAAAGGATGCTCAGACAGAGTCATTGAGACCCTCCTTTCTAGTAGAAAGCCAGTAACTAGAAAAATTTATTCCAAAATCTGGAAAACTTTTTGTACTTGGCAGAGTCAGAAGAATGATTCCTCTGCCTCAACCCCAAGGATCCTGGATTTTTTACAGGATGGGGTAGATAAGGGAGTGGCGGTGAACACCCTTAAAGTTTAGATAGCGGCACTTTCTGTTTTTTTTAGACAAAAGGTTAGCCCAAGAACCTTTAAAAGATTTCTGTTGGCCCGGAGTAGGGTATCTCCAATAAACAGAACTATTGTTCCGGCCTGGAACTTAACGCTAGTACTAGAGGCGCTATCTAGTGAAGCGTTTGACCCCTTAAACAAAATTAGTTTAGACATTTTGTCTATTAAATTAACTTTTTTGTTAGCAATCACCACAGCCAGGAGAGTGGGTGATTTGCAAAGCTTATCCATGAAAGAACCCTTTATGAGAATTCTCCAAGACAGGGTGATTCTTAAACCAGATCCACTATACCTGCCCAAGGTAGTGTCATCTTTTCATAAGAATCAAGAGATGGTTCTCCCATCATTTTGTGAGAAACCTAAATGCGCAAAAGAAGAAAAATTCCATTGCTTAGATGTTAGAAGATGCCTTCTAGCATATCTAGAAAGAACCAAGAGTTTTAGAAGATCTAGTCACTTATTGGTTCTGCATTCTTTACCAAGGAAGGGTTTACAAGCATAAAAACCCTCAATCTCTAGGTGGATTAAACAAGCCATTAGTATGTCATATAAGGTGTCGGGTACCCCCACACCAACAACTCTAAAGGCACATTCCACAAGGGGCATGGCAACTTCCTGGGCCGAAAAAGCCGGAGCATCCTGGGAACAGATCCGCCATGCTGCTACTTGGTCCAGTCAAGATACCTTCCTAAAGCACTATCGTGTGGAAGTACTGTCGCAACAAGACCTGGCCTTTGGCAGAAAGGTCTTACAGGCAGTGGTCCCGCCCTGAGGTAGGCCTGTATGGATTCCTTTATTATCCTCCCAATTGTAGGCCGTCCTGGAAGGATGAAAGGAGAAAACTTACCGTTAGTTCACCGGTAACGGCTTTTCTCTTCAATCCTTCCAGGACGGCCGGCCTACATCCCGCCCTATGTGGTGGTGAATTCTAAAAGAATATGTATAATATAAATGTATATGTATTTATATGTAGCTGTTTGATTGACTATATTCCTTAAGGTTCGGTTGGAAACTACTTTCCTATTAACTGGAGCTAAGGATGGGTGGGACCCTTTTAAACAGCTGCAAATTAGTTGTGTTTCCTGTGAGGCGGAGCCACAATCTCCCAATTGTAGGCCGTCCTGGAAGGATTGAAGAGAAAAGCCGTTACCGGTGAACTAACGGTAAGTTTTTTAAAGTTTGAAATAATGCTATGTTAATAGGAGCATCTAACAATATATAAAGTACATGTTACATTCCACTTTGGCTCCAAAAGTGGAAATATGCTTTAACCACTTTACCACCGGAGGATTTTGCTGTCTTCCGTCCAGGCCACTTTTTGCGATTCGGCGCTGTGCGACTTCAACTGACAATTGCGCAGTCGTGCGACGCCGTACCCAAACGAAATTTACGTCCTTTTTTTTCCCACAAACAGAGCTTTCTTTTGGTGGTATTTGATCACCTGTGCGATTTTTACTTTTTGCGCTATAAACAAAAAAAGAGCGTTTATTTTGAAAAAATAACAATGTTTTTAACATTTTTTTATATGAAATTCCCCCCAAAAAAGATGTAAAAACCAATTTTTTTAAAAATTTTTGGCCAATTTGTTTCATGCTACATATGTTTGGTAAAAAAAATCGCAATAAGCGTATTTTGATTGGTTTGCGCAAAAGTTATTGCGTTTACTAACAAAGGGAAAGATTTCTGTCATTTTTGGTGTTTTTTTTTAACGCGTAATGGCGGCGATCTGCGATTTTTTTTGCGGGACTGCGACATTGCGGCGGACAGACCGGACCCCTGACTGACATTTTTGACACTTTTGGGGGTACCAGTGACATTACTGCAGTAATCAGTGCTATATATATGCACTGTTACTGTAAAAATGACACTGGCAGGGAAGGGGTTAATTTTATTGGAGAGGGAGGGGTTAATGTATGCCTGGTGCTTACTGACGTGTAGGGGGGGAGGTGACTGAGTGATTCATGGACAGATCGGATGTCCAGCTATGCTGAACAGTCCGATCTGTCACTCCCTGTCACTATGGAGATCCGCCCGCTGTGTTTACACACAGCGGGCGGATCTCCAGACTCGATCCCCGACGATCGGGTAAGAGCAGCGGCGATCGCCGCTGCTCCTCCCCTGGCCCGACTCCCGCTGTGAATGAAAACAGCGGGAGCGAGCCTCCGGCGGCGCGCAAGCGCCGCCCAGAAGGGGGAGTGTCCAGTCACGTTAATACTACGTGGCTGGACGATAACGAACCACTCTGCCGCAGTAGTATTACTGTGAGCGGTTGCAGAGTGGTTAAGGACTGCTTTACAAATGTTTTGTCTCTAACCCTATACCTCTCCTCTTTTTTAGCTCCTGCCTTCATTTCAACGAGTCTGCCTAACTGGACTAGCAGTGCTTGTCAGCAAGGTTGAGGTGAACTGCAATCAATGCAAAGATCTCATCTTCATCAATTTTCCCGACTTGCTTTGCAATTTTGTTCTGTAATGTGCATGAAGATGTAGCCCCTTTCTGATGACTTGAAGGACTGTCCTCTACCATTCTTTATAACATGGAGTCATTGAATATAGCTAAAAAATAAATGTTGACCTGATTTTTAAACCTTAATTATGTCTTCCCATTTTTTTCTCTGTGTTTCTAACCTGGATCGTAGTATTAAGATGCATGCACTTTGAATTCAGATACCATTTGATCCATCAGAATAAAGCAGCCCATACACGATTTATTTTATTCGTTTCGATCAACTCTTCCCACACACTTAATGTGGATGGGGAAATCACTCCTGCTGAGGTATTGTATTCTGATGGTGGGGAAAGTTCCCTGCTGTCAGAATACACTGATCAGCACTGCCGGATATCACTTCAGTGTTGATCGTGCAGACTTTTTCAAATAGGCTATTGTACAACCAGCCCGCCCTTACATGGGTCGACACTTGGCTGGTTCCTGCTGAACCAGGGCCGGATCCAGGGTGGGGGGGGCGCAACTGGGCAATTGCCCCTCAAAAAAGTATTACTCCAGAGTACCAAGTCCAAACTGAGCGGAGCCGCCACCTTCCTCTTCCACCGCACGCCTAGTGGGTGTTGGCTTCACCCACCTCCTCCCTTAAGCATCTCAAGGCTCCAGCACTGTGAAATATGAAAACATCTGTGTGATGCTGGCTGCCTCCTTATCTTAGTCTCTATTCCTCTTCCATGGGAGCCCCCCCACCAAAGCACCAAAGTATTACCTATAAGTGCGTACAATAATACATGTCTAATATCACAGAATACAGTCAGGTATGGATGCCATTAGTTATGAAAAAAAAGTGCTGCCCTTTTAGTATGGACATTATTGTCTAGTTCAATCTTAACCACTTAAGGACCAGGTCTATTTCTGACACTTGTTTACAAGTTAAAATCAATATTTTTTGCTAGAAAATTACTTAGAACCCTCAAAACATTATATTTGTTTTTTTTTTTTTTTTAGCAGAGACCCTAGAGAATAAAATGGAGATCGTTGCAATATTTGTCACACCGTATTTGCACAGCGGTCTTACAAATGCAATTTTTTTGGAAAAAATACACTTATGTGAATAAAAAAATATAAAAACAGTAGTTGGCCCAATTTTTTTCTCTAATGTGAAAGAGAATGTTACGCCAAGTAAATTGATACCTAACATGTCATGCTTCAAAATTGCACACGCTCGTGGAATGGTAACAAAGTTTGGTACTTAAATGTCCATAGGCGTTGCTTTAAACATTTCTACAGGTTACCAGTTTAGCGTTTCAGAGGAGGTCTAGTGCTAGAATTATTGCTCTCGCTTGAACAATCGTGGAGATACCTCACGTGTGGTTTGAAAACCATATAAATATGTGGGCGCGACTTGTGTATGTGTTCGCATTTGCGCGCAAGCACAGAGGGACGAGGTGCTTTTTTTTTTTTCTTATTTTTTCTTCTTGTATTTTTTTACACTGTCCCTTTAAAAAGTTTTTCTCTCCCCGTCTTCCAGGACGGCCCAACAGTGAGAGATGAGAGGCTCCTCCTACCGGAAACACAATCAATTAAGATTAGTTAAAAGGCCCCACCCTTCCCTCAGGCCCTCAGTTTAGATTGCGTTTCTTCCTACAAGATACGTGTGTTATTACTAACCTTCAGACTTATGGAGTCGAAAGGGAACCCTGTGAGCCAGGTTCAGCGAAAGGCCACGGGTTCCCCCTGGGGGACCCCACGAGCGGAGCTTTACCTGCTGCCCCATCCAGGCTTCTTGCAGGTCGCCCAATGTGGTGCAAGCCCTCGGTCACCTGCGGGATGTTTCCAGGTCTTGCGATCCGGCGCCAGCAGCTCTCCTCCACCGAAGGTTTTTGAATTTCCCGCCGGACAGGCACTTCAAGCCTCATCTTCAAAACTGGAAATTCCGGCGCAACGTCATACACGCGCGACACGGGAAAGCGGAAGAACGTGGAGGAGATGCCGGAGCCACTTACGAGCGGCAAAGCAGAATCCAAGGCTATCGGAGCTCGGATGTCTGCTGTGGAAATGAAGCCCTCCATGACTCATCCTCCGGGGAAGGAAGAGGAGAGGCAGCTCCAGGTGTCGGCAGCCAAACCCAGGCCTGAGCAGGGTAATTGCTGAACATGTAACCCTTATTGGGTCTATGCATTTTTTAAGACTGCTGGTTACCGACATAAAAAATACCTGGAAGTTGTATCATTTCCTTGAACTTATTGGAACCCACCATGTTCTTTCTATGGTCCTCAAAAGTGGACAAGGGGTCCCCCTGGGTTGCGGGATTTTAGCGGTAATACACTTCCACAAGAAAGTAAAATTTAAATAATTTTATTAAAAAAAATATTAAAATCGATCTGTAAAAGATCTAGAATGTAGACATATTACAATATATACAGAGTGTGTATGGATGTAAAACCAGGACAATAAAGATGATGATGGTACATATACTCAGTGGCATATGTTTGCTTTGAAGGAAATCCTCCAACCCGACACGTTTCAGGCACGCAGGCCTTTCTTCAGGGGTCTGGATGCGGAGAGATTTTGATTTCCTACATAACATAGCAGATAGTAGTTTTGTTAGTTACACAGGTTGTGGTATGTTAAATATATGTTCATATACAGATATAACAGAGTAGTTAATCATTACATCTGTGAATATCATTTGATGTACAGAAATGCATACCAGTAGAGTGATCCGAATGTGACAAGAGAGTCACAGCTGATAAAAGCAGAGAAGGGAGAGGTCCGCTGCGTAGGGTGCCGACAGTGCGCCAAGAGGGGGTCCTAGAGGTACCGATCCTCCCGCATGTGGTCCCAGCGAGGATACCCAGTGGAAGGTCACAATGGCATCTGTGTTGGCATATATAGGGGGATATGTAGAGTAGTTACTTTATTTGGAAATATCCTGCGAGTTATAGGTGAAATATATACTATGGAGGTATACCTTGTGGAAACGTTAGTACGTCTATGGAGGCAAGATCCTGTATTAAGCGGGTCCGAGTGCAGGAGAGTATGTTTCCAACCGGAATCACCTTCCTGCAATGTATATATCCTTATATGAGAGCTGGTCTAGGGGTAACATAATTTTAAGTTGTAGGATCTGTGTTACATCGTACCTTGGTATGTCAGTGGGTGAATGATGGGGTGATCGGGTCCTCCAAAAAAGCGTTATGGGGGTCCAGTGTTCCCCCAAATAAACAAGATGTGTGTAGGGATAGGGTGGTCCAAGGATAGGTACTGAAATAGGAACATATGTTGTTATATATCACTGTTAATCATGTCTTCATCTATATATGGAGTTAATTGGTGCGGATATAACTGAGGAGTAGAGATTCAAGCGTATCCAATTCTTGAATTGAGTAGTTGAATCATACACCTGGAAAAATAGCATAGTGTGTATGAAATCATAGTGTAATGTAATCATTGTCTAAACAGAGGAGGGTATAAAAATGGGGAAAAGTACCTGGAGTAGCTGGACCTAGATAGTAGGAACTATAAATAGGGTGCAGCCTCCTGTTAGGTTCCTAGGATAGCAAATTTCTAATTAGATGCAGTGAAATGATTCAAAAACAGATGGTCCTCATGTCATAATTTATTATAGGAAGGGTGATACTTACTGTATACTATCTTGTATCCTGTCTTCCAGAGTCCTTGAGCGGTCCACAAGAAACCTCTGTCTCTACACCAGCATTGTAAGGGCACGTTGTTCATAGGAAGTGTGGTAATTGCTCAGATAAGTTGCCCAGCTCCCACACTAAGGCCTTTTGCTATAAATGCCTTTATAGAATGACAGCAATGGAAACTTCAGGAATGATGAAAGACTTTTTTAAGACAATGCAGGAGGAAATGCTGTCCACTATGATGACAGTTAGGTCCACTCTAGGAGCTAATAGAGTGGACCCTATAGATCCCTCTTCAATGGAAGGGACTTCTTCTAAAGGAAGAGCTCTATCAAGAGCGGGACAGTCAGGTATTACTCCAAACTACAGAAAACCTTCCCCCAACTCGAGTCAGGACAGAAGGTTTTTCTCCAGAGGAGAGCCGCTCAGATTCCCCATCCTGCTCAGATGCTGAAGGGAATAAGGACTCAGATGCCCCAGACGAGGCAGAGTCAGCAAAAACCTTTTTGGGTTAGAAAATATGCAGGTTCTCCTTCAGGCCATCTATGCCTCAGAAGAGATACCTGGTTTGCCTAGAGAAACCATGGCACAGGATAAACTCTACAAAGGGACAGGGAAGAGTTTCTCTAGAGTTTTTCATGTTCACCATTCACTGAAGACTGATTCTTCAGCAATGGCAATTACCTGAGAATAGGTTAAATAAAGGGAGCTCCTGGAAGAGGAGATTCCCCTTTAAGGAGGAGGATACAAGCAAATTCCTAAAAATACCAAAACTGGATGCTCCCCTGGCACAAGTTTCTAGAAAATCAGATCTCTCCTTTCTAGATGCTGGTAGCATCAAGGATGCCATGAGCCGAAAAGCAGAAACTTTACTGGGAAAAGCTTGGGATGCCAATGCAGCTACTATGGCTTCAGGTCTAACAGCCTCCTGTGTGGCCAGAAATGCCTTTTCCTGGGTGGATAGACTCAGTAAAAGTCTGTCTCAGACAAAAACCCAAGAAATCCAGGACTCCCTGTCGGTGATAAGGCATTGGCCTACCTGGCAGACACCGCACTAGAATCAGAAGCATCTGCCAAAACAGCTCTCCTGAACTCAGCCAGAAGAGCTATTTGGCTTAAGGAGTGGGAAGGTAACCTCACATCCAAGACCAAGCTTTGTGGTCTTCCATTTGAGGGGACCCTTTTGTTTGGTTCAGGTTTGGACAATGTCCTTTCCAGATCTTCAGAAAAAGGGAAGAAATTTCCCACAAAACCTAGAGAGGCTAACAGGAATTTTTTTTGTGGCCCCAGGGATAATAAACAACAAAGAAGGAAAAGGGAACCTTCAAAGAGCTGGAATTTTCGGAAGGAAAGATCAAGAAACAGTGCGTCCTTTCCTTCCACCTCAGCTGTAAAGGATTAAAAATGACTTAAAAGTCAAAGTAGGGTGCAGACTCAATTTCTTTCCGGCTGGGAAGAGATAAGTCTCCCCATATATCCGCAGCACCATAAAAGAAGGCTACAGACTGGAATTTGCATCAATACCACCTCCCAACAGTAACCCTTACAAATGTCCCCAAGGGAACTCAAAAAGGGCAAGCCCTACTATTAGAGATTCAGGAACTGGCGGAACAACTGGTAATCATCCCAGTACCAAAGGAACAGTTTTTCCAATGGTTTTACTCCCACGTGTTTGTGGTCCCAAAACCCTCAGGGAAACTTTGCCTGATAATAAACTTGAGAAACCTCAACAAGTTCCTTCTATACAAAAAATTCACTATGGAGACCATCTACTCATCAGCCGTTTCTGAGGCTGATGACAGAGTGACAGAGAAAGGAACCTCTTACTGGCAGTTCAGGGCACTGCCATTTGGACTAACCTCCAGTCCAAGAATCTTTACCAAGATCCTAGCGGAAGCAGTGGCTTGGTTACACGATGATCAAGGGATAGCTCTAATCCCTTACCTGGACGACCTGCTGGTTTTTGCAAAAACAGAGGCCCAACTAAAGACAGACACCCAGCAAGTAATAACCTCCCTACAAGAGTTAGGATTGCTTCTAAATTGGGAAAAATCGTCCCTGGTGCCAACACAGGTACAATCCTTCCTGGGATTTCAGGTGGACTCGGTGTCACAAACTCTTTCTTCCCAAAGAGAAGAGGGAATAAATAGTTTCGGCAGTCTTAGACTTAAAGAATGCTCAATCTTGCCCCAGGAGAAAAGTATTAAGTCTTAGGCCTTATGTCAGCCAGTATCCCAGCCATTGTGTGGGCACAGCTGCATGCAAGAGAACTACTGTTCTTCCATCTGTCCTCTTGGGACAGAAGAATAGAGTCGCTAGACGAAATGGTTGTCCTCACTCCACAGGTCCAGACCTCCCTGGAATGGTGGACCAATTCAAACAACCTAGCGGAAGGTAGGCCATGGGGTCAGTGGGACCCACTAAGGATTACCACAGATGCCAGTATAAGAGGCTGGGGAGCCCACCTAGAGGGGGCACAAACCCAGGGAATATGGGGCAAACAAACAGCACAAGCCTCATCCAACTTCAGAGCACTGAAGGCAGTAGGAAAAGCCCTAAAAGCCTTTCGGAAACTCATATGGAACAGAGAGGTTCTGATATTATCAGACAACACCACAACTGTGGCCTATCTGAACCGACGGGGAGGGACCAGATCGAGATCTCTCCTTACCCTAACCCAAGACATCTTGGGATGGACCGAAGGGAGGGTAATCTCACTAGCAGCTGTCCACATCAGGGGAAAGGACAACCTGCAGGCGGATTTTCTCAGCCACTACAGCATCAAAGAAGGGGAATGGGAATTGAATCCCAAAGTCTTCCAGTCTGTAGTAGAGAGGTTTGGGCAACCAGAGATAGACCTATTTGCCTCAGCTCTGAACAAGAAGGTGAAGAACTTCTTCT
The DNA here is from genome assembly GCF_965119305.1 of Pelophylax lessonae. Classification (NCBI taxonomy): domain Eukaryota; kingdom Metazoa; phylum Chordata; class Amphibia; order Anura; family Ranidae; genus Pelophylax; species Pelophylax lessonae. Next base: position 133,626,562 of record NC_138775.1, on the reverse strand, counting down.
CCCTATCCAGGTCCAAAGAAATGGTAGGGCTGGATGCCTTAGCTCAGCCCTGGAAGTTCAATCTGGCCTACGCCTTTCCACATCTGATGCGAATTCCCAGAGTGCTCCAGAAATTGAGCAGGACGTAGGATCTGAATTTAATTCTGATCGCTCCCTGGTGGCCCAAAAGGCCATGGTTCCCAATCCTGAAAGCCATGTCCATAGCCTGTCCTTGGCATCTCCCAGTCTCCCCAGACCTTCTGTCTCAGGGACCAGTACAGTGGCAGAACCCAGGTTTCTTCCATCTGACGGCCTGGTTACTGAACACCAATTGCTTAGAGCAAAAGGATGCTCAGATAAAGTTGTAGATACTCCTACTGAGCAGAAAAACAGTCACTAGAAAAATGTATTTGAAAGTATGGAAAAAATTCTGTGCCTGGAAGAAGTAAAAGGACTTTGCTGCTACCTCTACTCCCATGATCCTGGAATTTTTGCAAGATGGAGTAGATAAGGGTGTGGCGGTGAACACCCTTAAGGTACAGATAGTGGCTCTTTCAGTTTTTTTGGACTCCAGTCTGGCAAAAGAGCCGTTAAAAGATTTTTGTTGGCTAGACAAAGGGTTACCCCTATTACTAAAGACAGGTTCCCTCCTTGGGACCTGAACAGGGTCCTAGAGGCGTTATCTAAGGACCCTTTTTGAACCTTTAAAGGAAATCTCATTAAAATTTCTTTCTCTAAAAGTAGCCATCACTACAGCAAGAAGAATTGGTGATCTACAGGCTCTTTCCATTAAAGAGCCCTTTATGGACCTCAAATCACTGAACCGCTTTGTGCGGGTGCAGAACTTTCAATTTGTGGCTATCCAGACTGTCAGGCAGTGAACTTTCTAGCAGATCCTGTTCAGACTCCTGTTGCCGTGGGGAGGTTAATCTCTTTCCTGTACCCCTCACACTCAATCACAGATAATTCCCAAAAGGAGAATAAAACAGGCAATAGTGCATTACCTCTTATAAGACTTTATTAGTAAAGGTAGAACACTTACATTTAAAGTTGGATAAATAGGCGAATGTTATTTCAATCGTGGCCGCTCTGCAGCATGGACCACAGGTGGTGACAGCGCAGGCTTCTCCCCCAACGCGTTTTCCCTGATGAGGCATCGACTGGGAATGGAGATAGGGGCCGCGCCGTCACATTGCACAAATTATTTTTTATAATTGCAGTTGCCTGGCCTGCCAGTGAGTGTCAGGTCCACAGAGTGTACTGTGCCCACCACTCATATATATATATATATATATATATATATATATACGGTGGCACAGCACCTTGAGAATTAAAAAAAAATATATTTTTTATAATTGCAGTTGCCTGGCCTGCCAGTGAGTGTCAGGTCCACAGAGTGTACTATGCCCACTGCAGTGCCCACCACTCATATATACGGTGGCACAGCACCTTGCAAATTAAAAAAATATATATATTTTATAGTTGCCTGCCAGTGAGTGTCAGGTCCACAGACTGTACTGTACCCACTGCCCAACACTCATATAGGGTGGCACAGCACCTTGCATGCATAGTACCACAAATCTAAAAAAAATCACAGGCAGAGGCAGGCCACCCCTCAGGGGCCGTCGTGGTCATGGTGCTGTGATAATGCCAATAATTGGCCCTAGAATAATGCCCAGTGTTCAGAAGCCACGTACCCTGAACTCAAAAAATTCTGAGGACATAGTTGACTGGCTTACACAGGACACCCAATCTTCTACAGCTTCCGCTCGGAACCTTGATGCACCATCCTCCTCCAGCTCAGCTTCGGGCACCTCTCAATTTACCACTCGCCCGCCCGCCGGCACCACCACCAACACTAGCACCACAGCCGCTTCACTTGATCTGTCGGAGTTATTTACACATCAGTTGGAAGAAATAAGTGATGCGCAACCATTAGTGCCAGAGGATGTAGATAACGGGGATATGTCTGTCAGGCAGCATTATACACATTGACGTACATTGTGATGATGATTATGATGTTGTACCTGCTGCTGCTGCCTTTGCTGAGTTGTCAAGTGAAGCGGCTGATGATGACGATGTGTCTGTGGATTTCACCTGGGTGCCTGCTCAAAAGAGGAGAAGAAGAGGGGGAAGAGGGGGAAAGTTCAGATGGGGAGACGGAGAGGAGGAGGAGACGAGTTGGAAGCAGGGGGAGGTCATCGCAAGGAGCTAGTGGCACAGTCAGACAGCATGTATCGGCACCCGGGGTCAGCCAGACAGCCCGCCAATCAACGCAAGCTGTTGCCACCACCAGAATGCCATCATTCCAAAGCTCAGCAGTGTGGCATTTTTTTTGTGTGTTTGCCTCTGATAACAGCGATGCCATTTGCAACCTGTGCCAAAAGAAACTGAGTCGTGGGAAGTCCAACACCCACCTAGGTACAACTGCTTTGCATCACAAACGCCTATGGGATCAACACAGGAGTACAAGCAGCACACAAACTCAAAGCCACCATCCTCCTCCTGGTCCAGCATCTTCGGCCACGTCAACCACTGCTGTCCTCCTTGCCCCATAACAACCCGCCACTCCGCCTCTCACCTTCAGCAGTTCCTGCTCATCTGCCCACAGTCAGGTGTCTGTCAAGGAAATGTTTGAGCGTAAGAAGCCAATGTCACAGAGTCACCCCCTTGCCCGGTGTCTGACAGCTGGCTTGTCGGAAATCTTAGCCCACCAGCTTTTACCATACAAGCTGGTGGAGTCTGAGGCCTTCAAAAATTTGTCGCTATTGGGACACCGCAGTGGAAGGTACCCGGCCGAAATTTTTTTCACAAAAGGCAATCCCCAACCTGTACTCTATTGTGGAAAAGGAAGTCATGTCATGTCTGGCACACAGTGTTGGGGCAAGGGTCCATCTAACCACTGATACCTGGTATGCAAAGCACGGTCAGGGCAGGTATATCACTTACACTGCGCATTGGGTAAACCTGCTGGCGGCTGCCAAGCATGGAATGCGTGGCTCTGCAGAGGAGTTGGTGACACCGCCACGACTTGCAGGCAGGCCTGCTGCCATCTCCTCTACTCCTCCTACTCCATCCTCTTTGCTAACCTCCTCGGCTGAGTCCTCTTCTGCTGTTGCGTCTTGCTCCACACCAACTGCACTCCCCAGCTCCCCAGGGGCTATTCCACATGCCGGATATGACAGTGTCACGCCGTCTTGGGGTTGGCTTGCCTGAAAGCAGAGAGTCACACCGGACCAGCACTACTGTCCGCCCTGAACACACAGGTGGATCAGTGGCTGACCCCGCACCAACTGGAGATCGGCAAAGTGGTGTGTGACAACGGAAGCAATTTGTTGGCGGCATTGAATTTGGGCAAGTTGACACATGTACCGTGCATGGCACATGTGTTGAATCTGATTGCACAACGCTTTGTGCATAAGTAGCCAGGCTTACAGGACGTCCTCAAGCAGGCCAGGAAGGTGTGTGGCCATTTCAGGCGTTCCTACACGGCCATGGCGCACTTTTCAGATATTCAGCGGCGAAACATGCCAGTGAAGCGATTGATTTGCGACAGCACGACATGTTGGAATTCAACACTCCTAATGTTCGACCGCCTGCTCCAACAAGAAAAAGCCGTCAACGAGTATTTGTATGACCGTGGTGCAGACTTGTATAAAGTACTCAAAATTTCTACTTGAGTAAAAATACAAGTACAAGTGCTCGATCAAAAAGTGATCAGGGCACCGATCACCAGTGCCCTGATTACTAGAGGTACACCAAACACACCTTCAATGCCCACAGTGCCCACCATCAGTGCCCCCCATCAGTGCACACAATCAGTGCCCATAGTGCTGCCAGTCAGTGCCTGCTCATCTAGGCACTGATGAGCACTGACTGGCAGCACTATGGGCACTGAGTGTGGGCACTGATGGTGCTGCCCATCAGTGCTCATCAGTGCCGCCCATCAGTCCTCATCAGTGCCACCCGCCAGTGCCCATCAGTGCCACCCGCCAATGCCCATCAGTGCCACCTATCAGTGCCCATCAGTGCCACCTCTCAGTGCCCAGCTGTGCCACCTCTCAGTGCCCAGCAGTGCCGCCTATCAGTGCTCATCAGTGCGGCATATTAGTACCTCCTCATCAGTGCCACCTCATCAGTGCCCATAAGTGCCACCTCATCAGTGCCCATCAGTGCCGCCTCATCAGCACACATCAGTGAAGGAGAAAAGTTTATTTATTTTCAAAATTTACTTGCAAAAAATAAGAAAAACTTTTTTTTTTTCAAAATTTTCTGCCTTTTTTCTTTTTTTTTGTAAAAAATAAAAACCCAGAGATGATTAAATGCCACCAAAAGAAAGCTTTATTTGTGTGAAAAAAATGATAAAAATTTTATATGGGTACAGTGTAGCATGACCGCGCAATTGTCATTCAAAGTGTGACAGCGCTGAAAGCTGAAAATTGGCCTGGATGGGAAGGGTGTTTAAGTGCACAGAAGGCAAGTAGTTAATCGCGGTTTGATTTGATTTGCTCAATTGATGATGATGTGCCAGGCCAGCTTCATCAAACCTACAAGTGAAAAATGCATCAAAAACTACTAACAAAGTGCCTTCAATTATGTATATATATATATATATATATATATATATATTCTTCTTGTATTCAAAATCATCGCCCACAGTATCAAAAATAAAGTGACATGTCTGTGCTAAATGCAGTGCAAATTATTCCCACAATGTGAATTTAATTCATATAAAATATATATGACAATACCACAATAAAATAAGTTGTGATTGTGAATAATTTAGGTGCAAGTTTAAGTGTGTAAACTAAACTTTATAACGAAAAGTCCATAAATTCCAGTGTGCAATCTAAGAAGTGCTTGTCACTTGCTGTCAGATGCTTCCACCTTTCTTCTGTGATCTGCTCAAGTAAAGTGGTGGACTGGATAGCCTCTCTCTCTGCCTCTCACCTTAGTAGCACTGGCACTGCACTGGTTCAAAAAGCTGTCTATATTATTTTCATTATAAGAACTTGTCAGAACATGCTTCCACCACCTGTCCTTCACACTAGTAGTGCTCATTTGATTTGCTCAAGTCAAGTGCCACTGCCAGTGGCCACTGCAGTGCAGGCACAGCCGCACAGGCAGAGGCAGGCCGCAGGAAGCACAGGCACCACCACAACACAACACTTATGGTCCATGGCCCATGGATGGTCGGATAATCATCATAGCCGTCAGTCTCATTCTTCTTGGTTCAAAAAAGCCACCCATGACCCGTGTGTATATAATATATTAATATTTCATATTGATTATTTGTTTCTCAAATGGCACATTTGCCATGGCAAGGATTAGGCCCTCTCCACGGTCCACCTCACTCACCTCATAGAGAAGAAGAGATGACGAAGAAAATGCTCCGAGTCCTGCTCCCGCGTCCCGCCGCCAGCGTCACAACTCCTCTCAGTAAGGGCCGTAAGGGGTGGAGTCTGAGTGACACACAACACGTTTAGAGGCAGAGACCTCGAGCGGGAAGACGGCAGCACGGCTCCTCCAGTGCGGTCTCTTAACTTGATGATCATGACAGTGATGCCGCGGCGCGAGCGAGGCTGTGGGATTGATTGAATTGAGTTGTGCTGCCTACTGCTACACGCTACCTACTACTACTACTAAATTGTGAGTCAGTATATTTTATTTCATTTTTATATATAAAAGCGATATTGTTGAGCACTACTAGCCACTAGATCTCCTGGCTGTCACTTTGTCACATGTTGGGGAATCACAGCGGCTCGGCTCCAGAAGTGGCGGGTGTCCCCGTCATCCTGCCAGGGCCGCCAAGAAGTTCATCACCTAATCTTAAGTTATTAATATCTTATGAGGAGAGGACCTATGAGATTGAGAATTGAAATAATTAAATATATATGGCTTTTTGAACCAGTGCAGTCAGTGCCAGTGCCAGTGCCACAGTGCCACCCAGACGCTATCCACCAGTGCCACCACCATTAAGTGTGTTGGTCGGTTACTCGAGCACTGAAGGAGGTGGAAGCATCTGACAAGTGAAGTGACACTTTAGATTTGCACACTGGAATTCATTTATGGACTTTTCGTTCTAGATAGGTTTACACACTTCAACTTGTTGCACGCCCCTGACCTAACTTATTTCATAACTTATTTTATTGTGATTTAAAAATTATTTTGTCATATTTTATATGAATAGAATTTACTGTTACATTGTGGGAATAATTATTTTCACTGCATTTAGGCTTTAGCACATTCATGTCACTTTATTTTTGATACTGTGTGGAGTGTGGGCAGGGCACTGGGGGCAATGATGATATTATATCGATTGCACAGGCACTTTATTCGCACAGCCAAGTTGTGTTTGTTAGTAGTTTCTTGATGCACTTTAAGCGCTGTAGCACCATTTATTTGTTTGTTTCTTATTTTCTTTTTATTGGAAAGATTTGGTATAGCAGCTTTTATTATACACAGCCATTATTTTCGTATGCGCTGATTTACAAATGACATTATACACATTTTTTTGAGCTTTATGCAACCTGCCATCTACTGTTCTGGCAGTGGTAATTTTTTTAAAAGTAACGAGTAGCGATGCAGCACAAAAAAAAAAATATCGGAGTAGAAGTATTGAAATCATCGAAAAAAATGTAGTGAAGTAAAAGTAGAAGTAGGAGAAAAAAATTCTACTCTAGGAAAGTACAGATACCGCATTTCGGTACTTAAGTACAGTACTTAAGTAGTTCTACTTCGTTACTATACATCTCTGCCGGGGTGCTAGGACAGCCTCTGCAGAGCTGGGTATTTTTTTGCCATGTTACTGGACGCTCATGCGTCAAGTTGTGGTCACCATCACCACCAGAAACAGCCTTATCATAGCTTGCTGGACCTGCGGCAACGCTGGAAGAGGAGTCTGAGGAAGAGGAGTCAGAGGAGGAATGTAGCTTTGAGGAGGAGGAACACCAACCACAGCAGGCATCCCAGGGTGCTCGTTGTCACCTATCTGGTACCCGTGGTGTTGTACGTGGCTGGGGGGAAGAACAGACCTTCAATGGGATCAGTGAGGACAAGGAATTGGACATGAGTAGCTCGGCATCCAACCTTGTGCAAATAGGGTCTTTCATGCTGTCATGCCTTTTGAGGGACCCTCGTCTAAAAAGGCTGAACGAGAACGACCTGTACTGGGTGGCCACGCTACTAGACCCCCGGTATAAGCAGAAAGTGTCTGAAATGTTACCGAATTACCGGCAGTCGCAAAGGATGCAGCAGTTACAAAACAAGTTAAAAAGTATGCTTTACACAGCGTATAAGGGTGATGTCACAGCACAATGGGAATCTGACAGGGGAAGAGGTGAAAGTAATCCTCCTCCTACCACAACCACGCCGGCAAGGACAGGACGCTTTACAGACGTGTTGTTGATGGAGGACATGCAGAGCTTTTTAAGTCCTACGCATCGCCACAGCCCTTCGGGGTCCACCTTCAGAGAACGACTCGACCGACAGGTAGCAGACTACCTTGCCTTAACTGCAGATATCGACACTCTGAGGAGCGATGAACCCCTTGACTACTGGATGTGCAGGCTTGACCTGTGGCCTGAGCTATCCCAATTTGCCTTAGAACTTCTGTCCTTCCCCGCTTCAAGTGTCCTGTCAGAAAGGACCTTCAGCGCAGCAGGAGGTATTGTCACTGAGAAGAGAAGTCGCCTAGGTCAAAAAAGTCTAGATTACCTCACCTTTATTAAGATGAATGAGGCATGGATCCCGAAGGGAATGACAGTGGGGGATGCATTTGACTAAAAAAGGCTTGATGAGATGCCTTGAGCTAAAAATGGTCCACACGCTGCTGTATTTAATCTCTGCATGCCGGATGACTTACGTGACTTCTCCGCCACCAACTACGGTTCAAGCCACAATGTTTTAGTGAACTTTCTGCCTGAAAAACCTCAATTTTTCCGGCCGCTGCTACAGCAGCAGCTGAAACAATACCTACTTTTTTCAGGCATGTGTACATGCTTAATTTTTCTGGCCTCTGGTGCTACACTGTGGCTGCAAAAAAACAAAAAAACAAAAAAAGGCACTGTTACGGACCGTTTCAGCAGACAAGGGGTTAAAATCCGTTTAGGCGATATGCCCCTTTCTGAGAGACAGGCACAGCTACTCCCGAACTGTATACAAAATAGCACTCCAACCTGGAACCTCACGAATAGCTGCTAGCAGACGAACAGGAAAAGCATACATCAGCTTACACTCCTAAAAAATCAGTCTCCAACAGCATACAGTGAATCCCCCCAATAACGAGACAAAGCTCCGAGATGAGGGTAAAACAGGAACAACATTTATTTGAAGAACACAACACACTTTTATACAGAATTTGGAACATCCTTCCCCCAACAACCGCTTTCCCATTGGTCAATTTCACAGCACCTGCAGTCCCCCATAAGGTCCTCTCCAGACATGCAAATGAGGGCTCGAAAATGAGTCAGTAGTGATTGGTCAGATAGCTTGACCAGGAGGGCTGCTATGCAAATGAGGACTTGAAAATGAGTCAACAGGGATTGGTCAGATAGCTTTGACCAATGCAAGGAGACAGAAGCCCCAGGGGGCAATCAATGTAAACTATAGTCAGACACAGAACAATGGTTCCCTAACGAGCCCTCAATACACATTACTCTGAGTGTCAATACCTCCCTTAGCAGACAACAGGTGAGGTCATTAGCACACCTAACAAAAGGTGAATGGGGAGCCACCTTAGACAGTCCGCCTCCTCAGAACTTCCTGGAATAACCATATTAGGAGTTGACTTCCTGTTCCTTACAGTTTACAGGAATAAGTTTTAGCTTCCAGGATAGAGGCAAGACTCCATTAGCCACATTGGTTAAAGAAACACAAAAAGACACAAAAATGCATAACTCCCAGTCTACTGAACAGAACCCCCACATTCAACCCATCCCCAGATAGCCTGGATCGGAGCGCTCAACATATCCAAACCGCACTCATATGCCACAAACACAGTCAAATTGCCATGGGGTTTACGTTTAGCATGGGCTGAGAGAGGGTCCATAGTCACCTTGCAGGAGGCGAGCAACCAGGCTTCTCCAATGCCCAGAGGCGAGATTGGTCTTGTCACATTTCTCCCCTTTTCCAAACAGACTAACAGGGTATCTGACCTTCTGCCGGTCAGTGCCCTTGTTAGTCCAGCAGCCCACCCACAAAACAGAAACAGCAGTACAGCCCACCCAAAAGAACTGGTTACTACACCTGGGTAGAAGAGAAATTTGTCCATGTCCAGGTGCCTCACCTTGGCTGTGTGGGGGACTGGTAGACTGCCTTGGTGGGTTGCTGAGTGGGCAGAGACCAGCGGTACTCTGCCCTGTTGCAAGCGTTACCACGGAAGTAGCCTGGTTGTTGGAGGGGGAGACCGACTGTCTCCCCTTTAGATAACCCACCCTGCTGCTGTGGGGGAAGACCGACTGTCTCCCCTTTGGCTAAACAGCCCTGTTGCTGTGGCATGGAGACTGGGCTCCCAATTACCAATAAAATACTCTGCCGCTGTGGAATGGAGACTGGGCTCCCAATTCCCAATGAATCCATCTGCTGCTGGGGGACAGGACCAACTGTGTCTGCCCCCTGTAACTCAGCCTGCCGCTGTGGGATGGAGACTGGGCTCCCAATTCCCAACAAATCAAACTGTCCATGGGGAGAGGGGGTAACAAGCCTTTGCGGAGGGAGACCGACTGTATCTCCTCCCAACACAGAGTCCTGCTGCTGGGGAAAGGAGACTGGGCTCTCTATTCCCTGTAGGATACTCTCCCGCTGGGGAATGGAGACTGGGCTCCCAATTCCCGGCACATCACACTGCCGCTGGGGAATGGAGACTGGGCTCCCAATTCCCAAAAAATCACGCTGCCGCTGGGGAGGGAGGACACTGCTCTCCTCTCCCTGTACTTCACACTGCCTTCCAGGCATATAACTCTGCTGCTAGGGGGCAGGAACAACTACCTCTGCCCCCTGTAACTCAGCCTGCTGCTAGGGGGGGGGACATTGCTCTCCTCTCCCTGCACTTTACACTGCCGCTGGGGAATGGAGACTGGGTTCTCCTCTTCCCTTAACTGTACCTGCCGCTGGAGTTCCTCCCAACATGCCAGCTGGCCCTCTCTCTCTGCCCTGTCTAGCAGAGTCCCGAACACTAAGTTCTTCACGAACCGCTTGGATCTCTCCAGTGGATTGGGTCCAAAGAAGCTCAGCCGTAACCACACCATACGGTCATATTCTTTCAGAGAATATCTGTACTCCACTGCTGGTTCCATCCTGTTGCTTTAAGGGTTGCTGTACTAAAACATGCGTTGCCCCAAACTTGTAAATCCACGAAATGGTGTCTCCTGTAGCTGACCTTCTGGCTGTGGGAACGATCCCGCCGCTTGCCACCAATTGTTACGGACTGTTTCAGCAGACAAGGGGTTAAAATCCGTTTAGGCGATATGCCCCTTTCTGAGAGACAGGCACAGCTACTGCAGAACATCAAACTCCCGAACTGGATACAAAATAGCACTCCAACCTGGAACCTCACGAATAGCTGCTAGCAGACGAACAGGAAAAGCATACATCAGCTTACACTCCTAGCAATCAGTCTCCAACAGCATACAGTGAATCCCCCCAATAACGAGACAAAGCTCTGAGATGAGGGTAAAACAGGAACAACATTTATTGGAAGAACACAGCACACTTTTATACAGAATTTGGAACATCCTTCCCCCAACAACCGCTTTGCCATTGGTCAATTTCACAGTACCTGCAGTCTGCAGTCAGACACAGAACAATGGTTCCCTAACGAGCTCTCAATACACATTACTCTGAGTGTCAATACATCCCTTAGCAGACAACAGGTGAGGTCATTAGCACACCTGACAAAAGGTGAATGGGGAGCCACCTTAGACAGTCCGTCTCCTCAGAACTTCCTGGAATGACCATATTAGGAGTCGACTTCCTGTTCCTTACAGTTTACAGGAATAAGTTTTAGCTTCCAGGATAGAGGCAAGACTCCATTAGCCACATTGTTTAAAGAAACACAAAAAGACACAAAAATGCATAACTCCCAGTCTACTGAACAGAACCCCCACATTCAACCCATCCCCAGATAGCCTGGATCGGAGTGCTCAACATATCCAAACAGCGCTCAGATGCCACAAACACAGTCAAATTGCCATGGGGTTTACGTTTAGCATGGGCTGATGAGAGAGGGTCCATAGTCACCTTGCAGGAGGCGAGCAACCAGGCTTCTCCAATGCCCAGAGGCGAGATTGGTCTCGTCACAGGCACATACATGTGTCAATTCCCCTTCGTGATTGTTACCTTGTTGTGGTGAAGGGGCTTGCGTATCACAATGAAGCGATCACCTCTAGGAGTGTGTTGGCAATGTTGGCACACCCCAGATGATAAGGTCGTTGCTTCATTGTGGCTTTGAGGAGGTGGAAGACCAACCACAGCAGGCGTCCCAGGGGGCTTGTTGTCACCTTTCGGGGACCCTTGGAGTTGTACGTGGCTGGGTGGAGGAAGAGACCTTCAATGACGTCAGTGAGGACAAGGAACGGGACATGGCTAGCTTGGTATCCAACCTTGTGCAAATGTGGAGTTTGCGGTTGTGCAAATGGACTGACTGACTGACTGTTAAACGGGGAGTTTGGTCTGTCACTGTGAAGCGGGCATAACCCTTACACTACCTGATTGATACAACATCATACCGGATCGTACACACACACTGAATGTTTTAAAGCACGTTATTCCAAACAATTTAGGAATGTTAGGTGATTTATGCCCTTTATGGATTAAAACCCGACTCTGCGTCAACTACGGCATGCCAAAGTCCAGGTGTTAGTCCCCTTGAAACAACTTTTCCATCACTATTGTGGCCAGAAAGAGTCCCTGTGGGTTTTAAAATTCGCCTGCCTATTGAAGTCTATGGCGGTTCGCCCGGTTCGCGGAGGTTCGCGTTCGTCGTTCGCGAGCGGCAAATTTTAGGTTCGCGACATCACTACTGAGTATAGTAACTGGCAAGTATATAAACAGTAGGAAAGCGAGGCCAGAACACATTGGCCCCATAAAAGATGATAAAGGAAAAATGGCCACTGAGGACAGAGAACAGGCGGAAGTGTTAAATAATTTCTTCTCTTCAGTCTTCACAAAAGAATCGGGGTGCTACACTAACCCAGCTTGTAAGGCCGAACTAAATAATACACCTCAGGAAGTGCCGCCATGGCTAACAGAAGATAGACTTAGAGCTAAACTAGAGAAACTTAACATAAATAAATCCCCGGGACCGGATGGCTTGCACCCGAGGGTTCTCAATGAGCTCAGCCAGGTGATTGCCAGACCATTATTCTTGATCTTTAAGGATAGTTTACAGACGGGTATGGTGCCAGCTGATTGGAAAAAAGCCAACGTGGTACCGATATTTAAAAAGGGGCCGAGATATATCCCGGGTAACTATAGGCCGGTCAGCCTAACATCAGTAGTCTGCAAAATTTTGGAGGGGATGTTAAGGGACCACATACAAGACTTTAGTAATGAAAATGGTATTATAAGTAGTAATCAGCATGGATTCATGAAAAATAGTTCGTGCCAAACCAATCTATTAACCTTCTACGATGAAGTGAGCTGCCATCTAGATAAAGGTAAGCCGGTGGATGTGGTTTATCTGGACTTTGCAAAGGCCTTTGACACCGTTCCCCACAAACGCTTACTGTACAAACTAAGGAAGGTAGGTATGGACCATAAGGTGAGTACCTGGATAGAGAACTGGCTCCAGGGGAGAGTCCAGAGGGTGGTGATTAATGGGGAGTACTCGGATTGGGCGGGGGTGGAAAGTGGGGTCCCCCAGGGTTCTGTCCTGGGACCAAACCTGTTTAATTTATTCATAAATGATCTAGAGGAGGGGATATCGAGTACAATCTCAGTATTTGCAGATGATACTAAACTAGGCATGCCAATATCTTCTATGCAGGATGTGGAAACCTTGCAAGCGGACCTGAACAAAATAACGGGATGGGCAACTACATGGCAGATGAGGTTTAATGTTGAAAAATTTAAAGTAATGCACTTGGGGGCCAGAAACCAGAAAGCAAGCTACTCACTAGGGGGGGGGAACCTCTGGGGGAGTCTAGGATGGAAAAGGACTTGGGGGGTACTGGTAGACAACAAGCTTGGCAGTGGCATGCAATGCCAAGCCGCCGCAAGCAAAGCCAACAGAATACTGGGATGTATAAAAAAGGGGATTCACTCCAGAAATAAAGAGATTATTCTCCCTCTCTACAAGACTCTGGTCCGGCCACATCTGGAGTATGCTGTCCAGTTCTGGGCACCGGTCCTCAGGAAGGATGTGCTGGAACTGGAGAAAGTCCAGAGAAGGGCAACAAAAATAGTTAGGGGAATGGAGGACATCAGCTATGAGGAAAGACTACAAGCACTGAACCTATTCTCTCTGGAGAAGAGACGATTGAGGGGGGATATGATATCAATGTAGTCCAGAGAAGGGCAACAAAAATAGTTAAGGGAATGGAGGACATCAGCTATGAGGAAAGACTACAAGCACTGAACCTATTCTCTCTGGAGAAGAGACGATTGAGGGGGGATATGATATCAATGTACAAATACTGTACTGGTGACCCGAGCATAAGGAACAAACTATTCAGTGAAAAGAGATACAATAAGACACGTGGCCACTCACTAAAACTAGAGGAAAGGCGGTTTAATCTTAAAGTGCGTAAGGGGTTCTTCACTGTAAGAGCGGTAAGGGTGTGGAATTCTCTTCCACAAGCAGTCGTATCAGCAGGGAGCATTGATAGTTTCAAAAAACTATTAGATGGACACCTTAACCTCCCTGGCGGTATGATTCTGTCAGGAATTCTGTTCCAAAAGCGGTACAATTCTTTTCATGGAAATTTGGCGTTATGTATTATAGGCCTACAATTCTTAGTAATTACTGACTTAAACCTGACCAAAACAAGACTCTAGTAGACATCCCAGATGTGATAAATTTGAAACACAAACAAGTGAATTATAATTGAATCAATAATATTATTTTATTATTTAATATATAATATATATAATAAAATTATATTATTGATTGGATTATAATTAATGCGCTATATATTATATATATATGTGTGTATATATATATATATATATATATATATATATATGTGTGTGTGTGTATATATATATATATATATATATATATATATATATATATATATACATATATATGCATATATATATATATATATGTGTGTGTGTGTATATAGGTATATATATATATATATATATATATATATATATACATATATATATATATATATATATAACGCATGAATTATAATCGAATCAATAATATAATTTTATATATATATATATATATGTGTGTGTGTGTGTGTGTATATAGGGATATATATATATATATATATATATATATATATATATACATATATATATATATATGCATATATATATATATATATATATATATATATATATATATGCATATATATATGCATATATATATATGCATATATATAATATAAAATGTCTTATGTGTTTTGTGCAACGTTTTTTTTTTTTTTTGAATTTCCCTCCCTAGTTCCGCTCCCATGCAGCATTGCTGCTGCAGGGAACGGAACTAGGAAGTCCTCCTACCGACAGACGAGCGGCAGAGATCTCGCTGGCGGTCACAGCAATGAGAGCTCATCGCTGGATCGCCAGGATAAGGTAAGAGAAGCTCCGCTGCGCTGTCTGCACGCTCTGCCCATTGACCCCGAGCGTGACTCGGGGATACCGCTAATAGCAGAAAATTCCTACCCCGAGTCACGCTCGGGTTTACCGCTAAGGCGGTTAAAGACCAAAACATACAGGGGTATACAATGTACGGTTAAAAGCAAACACACACACACATCATAGGTTGAACTGGATGGACTGATGTCTTTTTTCAACCTCACTAACTATGTAACTATGCAACTATGTAACTGTAGAACCTCATAAAGTTCAGGAGATACCTAAAAGTTTTCCGTTGTTACACAATAGCCCTGATTTAGCAATGGCTCAATTAGTGAAAGAACAGAAGATGTTGCCATTCCATAATTGCTGTATTTTTCATCAAATTTTGTTCCTTTTCCAGTGTATATCACTGAATTCCAAATGTAGCCCATTGACGATTTGCATAGCATGTAGGATTTTTACGCCAAATCGTGCCCTCTTTGATGCAATGTATTGCACCCAGCTGAGCCTTCCCTTGTAGGCCATTAGACTTTCATCTACGCTGGGCACCGCTCCTCAGGAAGGATGAGCTGGAACTGGAGAGAGTCCAGAGAAGGGCAACAAAGCTAATAAAGCGACTGGAGGATCACAGCTCTGAGAAAAGACTACAAGCATTGAACTTATTCTCTCTGGAGAAGAGACACTTGAGAGGAGATATGATATCAATGTACAAATACAGTACTGGCGACAAACTATTCAGTGAAAGGGAATATAAAAGGACTCACGGCCATTTGGTAAAATGAGAAGAAAAGCAGTTTAACCTAAATTGCCTAAAGCAGGGGTGTCAAACTCAATTTCATCATGAGTGCAGGGTTCAGAGGTGTGCACTACGTACAGAGAGCAGGGTTCAGGGGTCCGCTATGTACAGAGAGCAGGGTTCAGTGGTCCGCTACGTACACAGAGCAGGGTTAAGGGGTCCACTACGTACAGAGAGCAGGGTTCTTGGGTCCGCTACGTACAGAGAGCAGGGTTCAGGGGTCCGCTACGTACAGAGAGAAGGGTTCAGGGGTCCGCTATGTACAGAGAGCAGGGTTCAGGGGTCCGCTATGTACAGAGAGCAGTGTTCAGGGGTCCGCTATGTACAGAGAGCAGGGTTCAGGGGTCAGCAGCACGTTATGTACAGAGGGCAGGGGTGCGCTATGTACAGAGAGCAGGGTTCAGGGGTAACGACGTACAGACAGCAGGGTTCAGGGGTCTACTATGTACAGAGTGCAGGGTTCAGAGGTGCGCTGTGCCCACTGTGCAACATCTCATTTCCACTGCTGATCCTGGGTTCGGACATCCGCACCCAGCACTCTGCCCCATCCCCCCACCTTCCAAAGAAAACCACACATCTGTACTCTCTCCTACCTGATTTAAGATGGCATTTACAGAATGCTTTCATGGCCACTACTGCTACAAGTCCTCAAAATCCCACCCTCAAGATGCAGCTGCTTGATGCAGATTAGAACACACAGCCACTGGAGCCGCCAGGTACCTCTGCCACTGACAGACTATGCTGAATCAACAGCATCATGCGCTCAGCTACACACAGCCAGGGAGAGGAGGAGGAGGAGAGTGCAGGAGAGTGTGTTTACTCCTGTTGCCAAGGAGACTTGTTCCGTGACAGCAGAAAGCAGCTGGCGGCTGGCGGCTGCTCCGCAGGCAACATCACAATACCCGGCTGGCCGGATTCAGCCCACGGGCCTTTTGTTTGCCACCTGTGGCCTAAAGGGTTCTATACCATCAGAGCGGTAAGGATGTGGAATTCTCTTCCACAAGCGGTGCAAAACTATTAGATGGGCACCTTAACGACCACAACATACAGGGGTATACAATGTACTATTGACATAGTAACTTATACACACACTCATCATAGGTTGAACTGGATGGACTGGTGTCTTTTTTCAACCTCACTAACTATGTAACTATGAAAACCTCCAGATTTTTAGAGAAATTTTTGGGTACGTTCATTTTTCACCATTTTGCAAAAAAGGCGCAATGTAAAGTTGAGCGGACACCTGGATGTCCGTGTTCGGCGGGTTCGGCCAAACTTGAAAAAAAAGTCCGGGTCCGTGTCCCGGACTTTTGCCGAACTTTTCCCGGACACCGAACCCCATTAAAGTCAATGGGGACCCGAACTTTTAGGCACTAAAATGGCTCTAAAACACAAATGGAAAGGGCAAGAGTGCTGCAAATGGCAGCAAAACGTAGTTAAGAACATGGCAAGTGCTCTGCAAACAAATGTGGATAGGGAAATAACTTAAAACAACAAAAAAAAACAGAAAAATAAAACAATGTTCTTCATCTCTGAAGGACGAGGCCCATATGGAGTAGGAGGGAGCTTGAGGTGGTGGTGGATGTGGCGGTGTCATAGGCGTGCGCACAATCACCTAGGGCACATAGCATTATCGCTCTGTTTGCCAGTGAGGAGATGGGAAAGATCTCCCTCGGACCTACTCTGCTCTATTTCACTTTGTCAGCAGGGAGAGTAATGTATCGGGGCCATGTACATGTAGGCAAACACATGCATGTGTATTTAAACTTTGGGGTGCACACCCTAATGCAATAGGCTGCGCACACCTATGGGCGGTGTAGGTGGAAGCGGCGGTGGAGGAGGACCAGGGCTGGATTAAGAGCATCATGGGCTTGGTGCTGAGGATTTTGAAGGGCCTTAAGGGCCGTGGCTTGGCATGCACCCAGAGGAGGAAGGGTGCAGCCATGCATGCCTAATTCAACATGGGATGCTGACTCTGAAGCCCATAAACACATCCATGCATCGGCAACTGTCCCTCCTTGTCCGGCCTTCGTGCTGTGTGGGGAGGTTCTGAGGGAGCTGCCTGGGGAAGCGAGCATAGAAGCCAGACTTCTGTGTTTACAAGTGACAGAAGAGCGGTAACAGTGAATATGGCCAACCCGGGGCCTATATTAAGGTAGGGGCCTGGAGCTGCAGCTCCAATAGCCCCTATGTTAATCTGGCCCTGAGGAGGACGAGGTAGCCAATACTGCTTTTTTTCAGAAATTTTAAATGAGGGTACACCCCAAAAGAGTGAGAAAGAGCAAAAATAGAACAATGGCTGGGTTAGGTCGGTATCCATCGCTATTCTACACAAGGTACGGAAAAGTCCCGTGGGATCCATGTTTGGTTCATGTTAATGTCTCTGGACAGGCGGCTGCGCTTGTCTGTGATAACGCCCCCAGCCGTGCTAAATACCCGTTCAGATAATACACTGGCTGCAGGGCACGCCAGCACCTCCAAGGTGTAAAGGGCAAGCTCAGGCCATGTGCCCAATTTGGAGACCCAGAAGTTGAAGGGGGCAGACCCGTCATTCAGTACGTCTAGGCGTGTGCACACATACTGCTCCACCATGTTGGTGAAATGCTGCCTCCTGCTAAGATGTTCCATATGAGCTGCTGTTTGTTGTGGCGTGCTGACAAAGCTTTTCCACATTTCGGCCATGCTAACCCTGCCTTCTGAGGTGCTGGCGGTGCCCTGGTTGCGTTGGCGACCTCTTCCTCCTCCTCCTCCTCCTCTGCCTTGTGCTTCCACTGTGGCCCTGCTGTCAGGTGGGAATGCCAGCAGCATCGCGTCTACCAGCGTGTGCTTGTACTCGCGCATCTTGCGATCGCGCTCCAATGAGTGAATTAAGGACGGTACGTTGTCCTTGTAACGGGGATCCAGCAGCGTGGCCACCCAGTAATCAGCACAAGTTAGAATGTGGGCAACTCGGCGGTCGTTGTGGAGACACTGCAGCATGTAATCGCTCATGTGTGCCAGGCTGCCCAGAGGCAACGAAAGGCTGTAATCTGTAGGAGGTGTATCGTCTGTGTCCTCTGTATCCCCCCAGCCACACAACAGTGATGGCCATGAGCTGGCCTGGGTGCCACCCTGCTGTGAACATGGTTCCATCTCCTCCTCCAGCTCCTCCTCCTCATCCTCCAGAACTGTGCCCCTGCTGGACAATTGTGTCCCTGGCGTTTGTGTGTGCAGGAACCCACCCTCGGAGCCCCTTGTGAATGACTACCTTGAAAGCCTTGGAAATGTTACCTCTTCATCCTCCTCCTCCTCCTCATCCTGTGCCACATCCTCTTCCATCATCGCCCAAATAGTTTTTTCAAGGAGGCATAGAAGTGGGATAGTTAAGCTGACAACGGCATCATCGGCACTGGCCATGTTGGTGGAGTACTTAAAACAGCGCAACAAGGCACACAGGTCTCGCATGGAGGCCCAGTTATTGGTGGTGAAGTGGTGCTGTTCCGCAGAGCGACTCACGCGTGCGTGCTGCAGCTGAAACTCCACTATGGCCTGCTGCTGCTCGCACAGTGTTTCCAGCATGTACAAGGTGGAGTTATACCTTGTGGGCACGTCACATATGAGGCGGTGAGCGGGAAGGCCGAAGTTACGCTGCAGTGCTGACAGGCGAGCAGCAGCAGGGTGAGAACGCCGAAAGTGCGCACAGACGGCCCGCACTTTCTGCAGCAGCTCTGACATATCGGGGTAGTTTTTAAGGAACCTCTGCACCACCAAATTCAGCACATGCGCCAGGCAAAGGATGTGCGTCAAACCGGCTAGGCCCAGAGCTGCTATGAGATTTTGCCCGTTATCGCACACCACCAGGCTGGGCTTGAGGCTCGCTGGCAGCAACCACTCATTTGTCTGCTGTTCCATGCTCCTCCACAACTCCTGCGCGGTGTGTGGTTTTTCCCCCAAACAGGCAAGTTTTAAAACTGCCTGCTGTCATTTACCCCTAGCCGTGCTGAAGTTGGTGGTGAAGGTGTTACGCTGTCCGGATGAGGAGGCGGTAGAGGATGAGGAAGCGGAGTAGGAGGAGTTAGGAACAGGAGGCAAACTGAAGCGCCCTGCAATCCTCAGTGGTGGAAGGACATGCGCCAAATTGCTACCCGCCTCAGGCCTATCCGCCACTGCATTTACCCAGTGTGCCGTTAGGGAGATATAACGCCCCTGACCATGCTTACTGGTCCACGTATCGGTAGTTAGGTGGACCTTGCCACAGATGGCGTTGCGCAGTGCACACCTGATTTTTTTCCCCCACTTGGTTGTGCAGGGAATGTATGGCTTGCCTGGAAAAGTAGTGGCGGCTGGGCACGACATACTGTAGGACAGCCACCAACATAAGGTTTTTAAAACCGTGCGTCTCCACCAGACGGAATGACAGCATTTCAAAGGCCAAGAATTTTGGCCTTTTTCTTGGCCTCAAGAATTCAGGGCCAGGGATCGCGGGTGGGTAGGGGGGTACTTCCTCTTCCTCTCAAGTGTTTGGGAGATGGAAAGCTGAACGATTCCACGGGACATTGTGGAGATGGTTGGTGACCCAGGTGGTGGTGTTGCTGACAGATCGTCTGTTTGCGGGGTGGCAGGTGCCGGCCGGTATCACTACAGATGTGGATGGAGTGGCCGAGAGGAAGCAGGATGAGCCAGAGACGTTTCTTGGTTTTGAAGGTGTCTACTCCACTGCAGCTCGTGCTTTGCACTTAGATGCCTGATCATGCAGGTTGTGCTCAGGTTGAGAAGGTTTATGCCTCGCTTCAGGCTCTGATTGCACAGGGTGCAAACCACTCGTGTCCTGTCATCAGCACATTTTCTAAAGAACTTCCACACTAGAGAACTCCTTTGAGCTGGCTTTGCTGCGCTTGTTCCCTTGCTGCGTTGGGCAGTAGCAGGCGTAGTGTGTAGGGCACGGCCGCTCCGCTTCTGCACCCTGCTCCCTCTTCTGCTGTGCTGGTGGGTCTGTGCGACCACCGCCTCTTCCTCCAAACTACTCAGATCACCTGCATGACCTTCATTCCATGTGGGGTCGAGGACCTCATCATCCTCCACATCATCTTCTACCCAGTCTTCACCCCTGCCCTCCTTGTCGGTCTCCACAATTCTGAACACCGCAGCAGTTGGCACCTGCGTTTCGTCATCATCGGAGACGTGCTGCAATGGTCCTTGCATGTACTCATCTTGAGAAATAAGTGGTTGGGCATCGCTGCACTCAATCTCTTCCACTTCTGGGGCAGGGCTAGGTGGATGGCCCTGGGAAACCCTGCTGACAGAGTCATCAAAAAGAAGAGACTGCTGTATGGCTTGGGGCTCAGGCTGCTTGCCTGATTTGCAAGGGGGTGAGGTGAAAGACGGTTGGACATTGGCTGCAGGTGCCAACTCTGACCTTTCTGCAGTAGACTGGGTGGGAGATAATGTGAAGGAACTAGAGGCACTGTCAGCAGCAAACCAATCTACTATCGCCTCTACTTGTTCTGGTCTCATCACTTCTAGAGGCGTATGATGCCCTACCAAATACTGATGCAGGTTCTGTCGCCTACTCACACTTGAGGAAGGTGTTTCACTTGTGCGTGTAGCTGGCACAGATCGACCACGTCCTCTCCTTGCAACAGGAGCTCTACCAGCAGCACCACGACCCAGGCCACGGCCCCTATTTGACGGTCTCCTCATATTTCTGTAATTTATGATCTTGCCCTAGAAAGGTGTTTATTGAATAGCGGAACAAAACAACAACAGTATCACACAGGTGTATCTCACAGTCAAATATGCAAACTATGCCCAAAAGGGTGTATATTGAATAGCGGAATAGGAAAAATTTTATAATACGGTGTATCTCACACACAGACTAGGCCCCGATTACAATTTTTTGTACCCTAAAGGCAGGATGAGGAAGAGGAGTAGGAGGAGTTGGGAACAGGAGGCAAACTGAAGCGCCCTGCAATCCTCAGCTGTAGAAGGAGATGCGCGAAACAAATTTAAAAAGGTGTATCTCACATGTACCGATACAGACTATCCCGCAATTTAATTTTTTACACACAAACAGGGTGTATATTGAATAGCGGAATAGGACAAATTTTACAAAACGGTGTATCTCACATGTACAAACACAAACTAGGCCCCGATTACAATTTTTTGTACCCTAAAGGCAGGATGAGGAGTAGGAGGAGTTCGGAACAGGCAGGAGGCAGACTGAAGCACCCTCAAATCCTCGGCAGTATGAGATGCGCCCCAAAAATTTGAAAGGTGTATCTCACACGTACCGACACAGACTATCCCGCAATTTAATTGTTTTTACCCAAAGGTGTAGATTGAATAGCGGAGTAGAAAATATGATATCAAAAGGTGTATGTATCTCACACGTACCGACACAGACTATCCCGCAATTTAATTGTTTTTACCCAAAGGTGTAGATTAAATAGCGGAATAGAAAATATTATCAAAAAAAGGTGTATGTATCTCACACGTACAGAACCTGACTAGGCCCCAATTACTATTTTTTGTACCCCCAAAGGCAGGATGAGTAGGAGGAGTTCGGAACAGGCAGCACCCTCAAATCTTCAGAAATATGAAGTATAAGATGCGCCCCAAAAATTGGAAAGGTGTATCTCACACGTACCAACACAGACTATCCCGCAATTTAATTGTTTATACCCAAAGGTTTTTATTGAATAGCGGAATAGAAAATATTATCAAAAAACGGTGAATGTATCTCACACGTACAGAACCAGACTAGGCCCCAATTACTATTTTTTGTACCCCCAAAGGCAGGATGAGGAGTAGGAGGAGTTCGGAACAGGCAGCACCCTCAAATCTTCAGAAGTATGAGATGAACCCCAAAAATTGGAAAGGTGTATCTCACACGTACCAACACAGACTATCCCGCAATTTAATTGTTTATACCCAAAGGTTTTTATTGAATAGCGGAATAGAAAATATTATCAAAAAACGGTGTATGTATCTCACACGAACAGAACCAGACTAGGCCCCAATTACTATTTTTTGTACCCCCAAAGGCAGGATGAGGAGTAGGAGGAGTACGGAACAGGCAGCGCCCTCAAATCTTCAGAAATATGAGATGCACCCCAAAAATTGGAAAGGTGTATCTCACACGTACCAACACAGACTATCCCGCAATTTAATTGTTTATACCCAAAGGTTTTTATTGAATAGCGTAATAGAAAATATTATCCAAAAAAGTCTATGTATCTCACACGTACAGAACCAGACTAGGCCCCAATTACTATTTTTTGTACCCCCAAAGGCAGGATGA
>NC_138775.1:132840557-133003557 GCF_965119305.1 Pelophylax lessonae | reverse complement strand
GCTTTCTCCATGTTGCACAGAGCAGCAGAATTCTGAGAATGCGGAGTGGCCACGACCCGCAAATCACATGTGGCAAGCCTCCTTCACTGCAATAACCACCTTGCAAGTCCTGGGCTGCATGACACAAGCTCATAACTCCAAACAGCATCGGGCACACAGGCACAGACAACCCTGCTGGCCACTGCTCCCTTGGGCTGGAGGAGGAAAAAAAGGCACTGCAACACCCCCATCATCCGACAGGAGGGAGGGTGCAGTGATGGTCAGAAGGCCCTCTGGAAGGGCTTGGAGACACGCAACCGGGGCCCTCTGGAGGGGCTTGGAGACAGGCAACCGGGGCCCTATGGAAGGGCTTGGAGACAGGCAACCGGGGCCCTCTGGAAGGGCTTGGAGACAGGCAACCGGGGCCCTCTGGAAGGGCTTGGAGACAGGCAACCGGGGCCCTCTGGAAGGGCTTGGAGACACGCAACCGGGGCCCTCTGGAAGGGCTTGGAGACACGCAACCGGGGCCCTCTGGGGCACTTGTCTGCCGGTTGCTGTGTGGAGAGGACACCCAATTTCCTTCCAACTTTATCCTCAAGATCGGCAGTACCTCCATTGGATTGTTTACACCATAAGGGATTGCAGCTGGCTCCTCCCTTTGAGGACTTCAGATGCCCAGCTATTTGTGGGGCACCTACCTGACCTGATCCTCCGGGGTTCCAAATATTCGATCAATCCACAAACTATACTGCTGCATACATTGCCAGATAAATCCACACCAATCAGATGTTTTTAACCTTTGTGCATGCAATGAAAGCCCAGTTATGACCTAACTCTAGTACCGCTTTGAACCACTCCTGAAGAAGCAGCAAGCATTTTGGCTTCGAAACATGTCGGGTTTCATAGTTCTAGCGTTATGAGTTTTGTCCCCCTGTCCATTTCATGCTTGTACATGTCTTTTTAACCCATTGTTTTTTGTATTCAATAAAATTTATTACCTTTTCTATTATATACAATTTTACCATTTTAATGTGCCTTCAAAGTCCCATTTAGGGGAACCCCTGTTTCTTTGGCTTGGAGACACGCAACCGGGGCCCTCTGGAAGGGCATGGAGACTGGCACCCGGGCACTCTGGAAGGGCATGGACACGGGCACCCGGGCACTCTGGAAGGGCATGGAGACGGGCACCCGGGCACTCTGGAAGGGCATGGAGACGGGCACCCGGGCACTCTGGAAGGGCATGGAGACGGGCACCCGGGCACTCTGGAAGGGCATGGAGACGGGCACCCGGGCACTCTGGAAGGGCATGGAGACGGGCACCCGGGCACTCTGGAAGGGCATGGAGATGGGCAACCGGGCACTCTGGAAGGGCATGGAGACGGGCACCCGGGCACTCTGGAAGGGCATGGAGACGGGCACCCGGGCACTCTGGAAGGGCATGGAGACGGGCACCCGGGCACTCTGGAAGGGCATGGAGACGGGCACCCGGGCACTCTGGAAGGGCATGGAGACGGGCACCTGGGCACTCTGGAAGGGCTGACACGGGCACCCTGGAAGGGCATGGAGACGGGCACCCGGGCACTCTGGAAGGGCTGACACGGGCACCCCTGATAGGATGGACACTGGCACCCCTGATGGGCTTACTCTATACAAAAAAGAAGGTTTTGCTTGTAGTTCTACTATAAGTGGCTTTTTTCTTAATTTCCTTTTATGAGGAGAGCTCCATTTGCTTTAACCTTAAACAATAACAAATGGAAACAAATACAATCCAATTTTAAGTGGGCTCCAGCAACAATTGACCCACACCCGCCATGTGACCACCCAAGCTCCCCATACAAGGTCAATCAACCGCAAATAGACGAGAGAGGAAGGAGCTCAGAGAACTTTCACCAATGCAAAGCTGCCCCCAAGCTGTAGCGCACTTCAGCAGCAGGCTTCCTTTACCCTGACACCTAGAGAGGAAGGCACAATAAACCACACACAAGTAATCCCAATAGTAAGGATAACCAAAAGGCACCACTGTGCCCCCCTAACCTGGGCCTGGCTAGTGCATGAGATGAGGCACCTGCTTCTGCTGTAGCAGCCAACAGTTTCTGCTTTCTCCATGTTGCACAGAGCAGCAGAATTCTGAGAATGCGGAGTGGCCAGGACCCGCAGATCACATGTGGCAAGCTTCCACCACTGCAGCGGCTTCCCTTCACTGCAAGAACCACCTTGCAAGTCCTGGGCTGCATGACACAAGCTCATATAACTCCAAACAGCATCGGGCACACAGGCACAGACAACCCTGCTGGCCACTGCTCCCCTGGGCTGGAGGAGGATAAAAAGGCACTGCAACACCCCCATGATCCGACAGGAGGGAGGGTGCAGTGATGGTCAGAAGGCCCTCTGGAAGGGCTTGGAGACACGCAACCGGGGCCCTCTGGAAGGGCATGGAGACCGGCACCCGGGCACTCTGGAAGGGCATGGAGACCGGCACCCGGGCACTCTGGAAGGGCATGGAGACCGGCACCCGGGCACTCTGGAAGGGCATGGAGACAGGCAACCGGAGCCCTCTGGAAGGGCATGGAGACAGGCAACCGGAGCCCTCTGGAAGGGCATGGAGACAGGCAACCGGGGCCCTCTGGGGCACTTGTCTGCCGGTTGCTGTGTGGAGAGGACACCCAATTTCCTTCCAACTTTATCCTCAAGATCGGCAGTACCTCCATTGGATTGTTTACACCATAAGGGATTGCTCCTGGCTCCTCCCTTTGAGGACTTCAGATGCCCAGCTATTTGTGGGGCACCTACCTGATTTGATCCTCCGTGGTTCCAAATATTCGATCAATCCACAAACTATACTGCTTCATACATTGCCAGATAAATCCACACCAATCAGATGTTTTTAACCTTTGTGCATGCAATGAAAGCCCAGTTATAACCTTACTCTAGTACCGCTTTGAACCACCCCTGAAGAAGCAGCAAGCATTTTGGCTTCGAAACATGTCGGGTTTCATAGTTCTAGCGTTATGAGTTTTGTCCCCCTGTCTATTTCATGCTTGTACATGTCTTTTTAACCCATTGTTTTTTGTATTCAATAAAATTTATTACCTTTTCTATTATATACAATTTTACCATTTTTATGTGCCTTCAAAGTCCCATTTAGGGGAACCCCTGTTTCTTGGGCTTGGAGACACGCAACCGGGGCCCTCTGGAAGGGCTTGGAGACACGCAACCGGGGCCCTCTGGAAGGGCTTGGAGACACGCAACCGGGGCCCTCTGGAAGGGCTTGGAGACACGCAACCGGGGCCCTCTGGAGGGGCTTGGAGACACGCAACCGGGGCCCTCTGGAGGGGCTTGGAGACACGCAACCGGGGCCCTCTGGAGGGGCTTGGAGACACGCAACCGGGGCCCTCTGGAGGGGCTTGGAGACACGCAACCGGGGCCCGCTGGAGGGGCTTGGAGACACGCAACCGGGGCCCGCTGGAGGGGCTTGGAGACACGCAACCGGGGCCCGCTGGAGGGGCTTGGAGACACGCAACCGGGGCCCTCTGGAGGGGCTTGGAGACACGCAACCGGGGCCCGCTGGAGGGGCTTGGAGACACGCAACCGGGGCCCGCTGGAGGGGCTTGGAGACACGCAACCGGGGCCCGCTGGAGGGGCTTGGAGACACGCAACCGGGGCCCGCTGGAGGGGCTTGGAGACACGAAACCGGGGCCCGCTGGAGGGGCTTGGAGACACGCAACCGGGGCCCTCTGGAGGGGCTTGGAGACACGCAACCGGGGCCCTCTGGAGGGGCTTGGAGACACGCAACCGGGGCCCTCTGGAGGGGCTTGGAGACACGCAACCGGGGCCCTCTGGAGGGGCTTGGAGACACGCAACCGGGGCCCTCTGGAGGGGCTTGGAGACACGCAACCGGGGCCCTGTGGAGGGGCTTGGAGACACGCAACCGGGGCCCTCTGGAAGGGCTTGGAGACACGCAACCGGGGCCCTCTGGAGGGGCTTGGAGACACGCAACCGGGGCCCTCTGGAGGGGCTTGGAGACACGCAACCGGGGCCCGCTGGAGGGGCTTGGAGACACGCAACCGGGGCCCGCTGGAGGGGCTTGGAGACACGCAACCGGGGCCCGCTGGAGGGGCTTGGAGACACGCAACCGGGGCCCTCTGGAGGGGCTTGGAGACACGCAACCGGGGCCCTCTGGAGGGGCTTGGAGACACGCAACCGGGGCCCTCTGGAGGGGCTTGGAGACACGCAACCGGGGCCCGCTGGAGGGGCTTGGAGACACGCAACCGGGGCCCGCTGGAGGGGCTTGGAGACACGCAACCGGGGCCCGCTGGAGGGGCTTGGAGACACGCAACCGGGGCCCGCTGGAGGGGCTTGGAGACACGCAACCGGGGCCCTCTGGAGGGGCTTGGAGACACGCAACCGGGGCCCTCTGGAGGGGCTTGGAGACACGCAACCGGGGACCTCTGGAGGGGCTTGGAGACACGCAACCGGGGCCCTCTGGAGGGGCTTGGAGACACGCAACCGGGGCCCTCTGGAAGGGCTTGGAGACACGCAACCGGGGCCCGCTGGAGGGGCTTGGAGACACGCAACCGGGGCCCGCTGGAGGGGCTTGGAGACACGCAACCGGGGCCCGCTGGAGGGGCTTGGAGACACGCAACCGGGGCCCGCTGGAGGGGCTTGGAGACACGCAACCGGGGCCCTCTGGAGGGGCTTGGAGACACGCAACCGGGGCCCTCTGGAGGGGCTTGGAGACACGCAACCGGGGCCCTCTGGAGGGGCTTGGAGACACGCAACCGGGGCCCTCTGGAGGGGCTTGGAGACACGCAACCGGGGCCCTCTGGAGGGGCTTGGAGACACGCAACCGGGGCCCTGTGGAGGGGCTTGGAGACACGCAACCGGGGCCCTCTGGAAGGGCTTGGAGACACGCAACCGGGGCCCTCTGGAGGGGCTTGGAGACACGCAACCGGGGCCCTCTGGAGGGGCTTGGAGACACGCAACCGGGGCCCGCTGGAGGGGCTTGGAGACACGCAACCGGGGCCCGCTGGAGGGGCTTGGAGACACGCAACCGGGGCCCGCTGGAGGGGCTTGGAGACACGCAACCGGGGCCCTCTGGAGGGGCTTGGAGACACGCAACCGGGGCCCTCTGGAGGGGCTTGGAGACACGCAACCGGGGCCCTCTGGAGGGGCTTGGAGACACGCAACCGGGGCCCGCTGGAGGGGCTTGGAGACACGCAACCGGGGCCCGCTGGAGGGGCTTGGAGACACGCAACCGGGGCCCGCTGGAGGGGCTTGGAGACACGCAACCGGGGCCCGCTGGAGGGGCTTGGAGACACGCAACCGGGGCCCGCTGGAGGGGCTTGGAGACACGCAACCGGGGCCCTCTGGAGGGGCTTGGAGACACGCAACCGGGGCCCTCTGGAGGGGCTTGGAGACACGCAACCGGGGCCCTCTGGAGGGGCTTGGAGACACGCAACCGGGGCCCTCTGGAGGGGCTTGGAGACACGCAACCGGGGCCCTCTGGAGGGGCTTGGAGACACGCAACCGGGGCCCTCTGGAGGGGCTTGGAGACACGCAACCGGGGCCCTGTGGAGGGGCTTGGAGACACGCAACCGGGGCCCTCTGGAAGGGCTTGGAGACACGCAACCGGGGCCCTCTGGAGGGGCTTGGAGACACGCAACCGGGGCCCTCTGGAGGGGCTTGGAGACACGCAACCGGGGCCCTCTGGAGGGGCTTGGAGACACGCAACCGGGGCCCTCTGGAGGGGCTTGGAGACACGCAACCGGGGCCCTCTGGAGGGGCTTGGAGACACGCAACCGGGGCCCTCTGGAGGGGCTTGGAGACACGCAACCGGGGCCCTCTGGAGGGGCTTGGAGACACGCAACCGGGGCCCTCTGGAGGGGCTTGGAGACACGCAACCGGGGCCCTCTGGAGGGGCTTGGAGACACGCAACCGGGGCCCTCTGGAGGGGCTTGGAGACACGCAACCGAGGCCCTCTGGAGGGGCTTGGAGACACGCAACCGGGGCCCTCTGGAGGGGCTTGGAGACACGCAACCGGGGCCCTCTGGAGGGGCTTGGAGACACGCAACCGGGGCCCTCTGGAGGGGCTTGGAGACACGCAACCGGGGCCCTCTGGAGGGGCTTGGAGACACGCAACCGGGGCCCTCTGGAGGGGCTTGGAGACACGCAACCGGGGCCCTCTGGAGGGGCTTGGAGACACGCAACCGGGGCCCTCTGGAGGGGCTTGGAGACACGCAACCGGGGCCCTCTGGAGGGGCTTGGAGACACGCAACCGGGGCCCTCTGGAGGGGCTTGGAGACACGCAACCGGGGCCCTCTGGAGGGGCTTGGAGACACGCAACCGGGGCCCTCTGGAAGGGCTTGGAGACACGCAACCGGGGCCCTCTGGAAGGGCTTGGAGACACGCAACCGGGGCCCTCTGGAAGGGCTTGGAGACACGCAACCGGGGCCCTCTGGAAGGGCTTGGATACACGCAACCGGGGCCCTCTGGAAGGGCTTGGAGACACGCAACCGGGGCCCTCTGGAAGGGCTTGGAGACACGCAACCGGGGCCCTCTGGAGCGCTTCGAGACACGCAACCGGGGCCCTCTGGAAGAGCTTGGAGACACGCAACCGGGGCCCTCTGGAAGGGCATGGAGACCGGCACCCGGGCACTCTGGAAGGGCATGGAGACCGGCACCCGGGCACTCTGGAAGGGCATGGAGACCGGCACCCGGGCACTCTGGAAGGGCATGGAGACCGGCACCCGGGCACTCTGGAAGGGCATGGAGACCGGCACCCGGGCACTCTGGAAGGGCATGGAGACCGGCACCCGGGCCCTCTGGAAGGGCATGGAGACCGGCACCCGGGCCCTCTGGAAGGGCATGGAGACCGGCACCCGGGCCCTCTGGAAGGGCATGGAGACCGGCACCCGGGCCCTCTGGAAGGGCATGGAGACCGGCACCCGGGCCCTCTGGAAGGGCATGGAGACCGGCACCCGGGCCCTCTGGAAGGGCATGGAGACCGGCACCCGGGCCCTCTGGAAGGGCATGGAGACCGGCACCCGGGCCCTCTGGAAGGGCATGGAGACCGGCACCCGGGCCCTCTGGAAGGGCATGGAGACCGGCACCCGGGCCCTCTGGAAGGGCATGGAGACCGGCACCCGGGCCCTCTGGAAGGGCATGGAGACCGGCACCCGGGCCCTCTGGAAGGGCATGGAGACCGGCACCCGGGCCCTCTGGAAGGGCATGGAGACCGGCACCCGGGCCCTCTGGAAGGGCATGGAGACCGGCACCCGGGCCCTCTGGAAGGGCATGGAGACCGGCACCCGGGCCCTCTGGAAGGGCATGGAGACCGGCACCCGGGCCCTCTGGAAGGGCATGGAGACCGGCACCCGGGCCCTCTGGAAGGGCATGGAGACCGGCACCCGGGCCCTCTGGAAGGGCATGGAGACCGGCACCCGGGCCCTCTGGAAGGGCATGGAGACCGGCACCCGGGCCCTCTGGAAGGGCATGGAGACCGGCACCCGGGCCCTCTGGAAGGGCATGGAGACCGGCACCCGGGCCCTCTGGAAGGGCATGGAGACCGGCACCCGGGCCCTCTGGAAGGGCATGGAGACCGGCACCCGGGCCCTCTGGAAGGGCATGGAGACCGGCACCCGGGCACTCTGGAAGGGCATGGAGACCGGCACCCGGGCACTCTGGAAGGGCATGGAGACCGGCACCCGGGCACTCTGGAAGGGCATGGAGACCGGCACCCGGGCACTCTGGAAGGGCATGGAGACCGGCACCCGGGCACTCTGGAAGGGCATGGAGACCGGCACCCTGGAAGGGCATGGAGACGGGCACCCGGGCACTCTGGAAGGGCATGGAGACGGGCACCTTGGAAGGGCATGGAGACGGGCACCCGGGCACTCTGGAAGGGCATTTTCCTTTTATCAGGAGAGCTCCATTTGCTTTAAACTTAAACAATAACAAAGGGAAACAAATACAATCCCATTTTAAGTGGGCTCCAGCAACAATTGACCCACACCCGCCATGTGACCACCCAAGCTCCCCATGCAAGGTCAATCAACCGCAAATAGACAAGAGAGGAAGGAGCTCCGAGAACTTTCACCAATTCAAAGCTGCCCCCACGCTGTAGCGCACTTCAGCAGCAGGCTTCCTTTACCCTGACACCTAGAGAGGAAGGCACAATAAACCACACACAAGTAATCCCAATAGTAAGGATAACTAAAAGGCACCACTGTACCCCCCTTACCTGGGCCTGGCTAGTGCATGAGATGAGGCACCTGCTTCTGCTGTAGCAGCTAACAGTTTCTGCTTTCTCCATGTTGCACAGAGCAGCAGAATTCTGAGAATGCGGAGTGGCCAGGACCCGCAGATCACATGTGGCAAGCATCCACCACTGCAGCGGCTTCCCTTCACTGCAATAACCACCTTGCAAGTCCTGGGCTGCATGACACAAGCTCATATAACTCCAAACAGCATCGGGCACACAGGCACAGACAACCCTGCTGGCCACTGCTCCCCTGGGCTGGAGGAGGAAAAAAAGGCACTGCAACACCCCCATCATCCGACAGGAGGGAGGGTGCAGTGATGGTCAGAAGGCCCTCTGGAAGGGCTTGGAGACACGCAACCGGGGCCCTCTGGAAGGGCTTGGAGACAGGCACCCGGGCACTCTGGAATGGCATGGAGACAGGCAACCGGGGCCCTCTGGAAGGGCATGGAGACAGGCAAACGGGGCCCTCTGGGGCACTTGTCTGCCGGTTGCTGTGTGGAGAGGACACCCAATTTCCTTCCTACTTTATCCTCAAGATCGGCAGTACCTCCATTGGATTGTTTACACCATAAGGGATTGCTCCTGGCTCCTCCCTTTGAGGAGTTCAGATGCCGAGCTATTTGTGGGACACCTACCTGATTTGATCCTCCGTGGTTCCAAATATTCGATCAATCCACAAACTATACTGCTGCATACATTGCCAGATAAATCCACACCAATCAGATGTTTTTAACCTTTGTGCATGCAATGAAAGCCCAGTTATGACCTAACTCTAGTACCACTTTGAACCACCCCTGAAGAAGAAGCAAGCATTTTGGCTTCGAAACATGTCGGGTTTCATAGTTCTAGCGTTATGAGTTTTGTCCCCCTGTCTATTTCATGCTTGTGCATGTCTTTTTAACCCATTGTTTTTTGTATTCAATAAAATTTATTACCTTTTCTATTATATACAATTTTACCATTTTTATGTGCCTTCAAAGTCCCATTTAGGGGAACCCCTGTTTCTTGGGCTTGGAGACACGCAACCGGGGCCCTCTGGAAGGGCTTGGAGACACGCAACCGGGGCCCTCTGGAAGGGCTTGGAGACACGCAACCGGGGCCCTCTGGAAGGGCTTGGAGACACGCAACCGGGGCCCTCTGGAAGGGCATGGAGACCGGCAACCGGGGCCCTCTGGAAGGGCATGGAGACCGGCAACCGGGGCCCTCTGGAAGGGCATGGAGACCGGCAACCGGGGCCCTCTGGAAGGGCATGGAGACCGGCACCCGGGCCCTCTGGAAGGGCATGGAGACCGGCACCCGGGCCCTCTGGAAGGGCATGGAGGCCGGCACCCGGGCCCTCTGGAAGGGCATGGAGACCGGCACCCGGGCCCTCTGGAAGGGCATGGAGACCGGCACCCGGGCACTCTGGAAGGGCATGGAGACCGGCACCCGGGCACTCTGGAAGGGCATGGAGACCGGCACCCGGGCACTCTGGAAGGGCATGGAGACCGGCACCCTGGAAGGTCATGGAGACCGGCACCCTGGAAGGGCATGGAGACCGGCACCCTGGCACTCTGGAAGGGCTGACACGGGCACCCCTGATAGGCTGGACACGGGCACCCCCAATGGGCTTACTCTATACAAAAAGAAGGTTTTGCTTGTAGTTCTACTATAAGTGGCTTTTTTATTAATTTCCTTTTATCAGGAGAGCTCCATTTGCTTTAACCTTAAACAATAACAAAGGGAAACAAATACAATCCCATTTTAAGTGGGCTCCAGCAACAATTGACCCACACCCGCCATGTGACCACCCAAGCTCCCCATGCAAGGTATATCAACCGCAAATAGATGAGAGAGGAAGGAGCTCCGAGAACTTTCACCAATGCAAAGCTGCCCCCAAGCTATAGCGCAATTCAGCAGCAGGCTTCCTTTACCCTGACACCTAGAGAGGAAGGCACAATAAACCACACACAAGTAATCCCAATAGTAAGGATAACCAAAAGGCACCACTGTGCCCCCCTTACCTGGGCCTGGCTAGTGCATGAGATTAGGCACCTGCTTCTGCTGTAGCAGCCAACAGTTTCTGCTTTCTTCATGTTGCACAGAGCAGCAGAATTCTGAGAATGCAGAGTGGCCAGGACCCGCAGATCACATGTGGCAAGCCTCCACCACTGCAGCAGCTTCCCTTCACTGCAAGAACCACCTTGCAAGTCCTGGGCTGCATGACACAAGCTCATATAACTCCAAACAGCATCGGGCACACAGGCACAGACAACCCTGCTGGCCACTGCTCCCCTGGGCTGGAGGAGGAAAAAAAGGCACTGCAACACCCCCATCATCCGACAGGAGGGAGGGTGCAGTGATGGTCAGAAGGCCCTCTGGAAGGGCTTGGAGACACGCAACCGGGGCCCTCTGGAAGGGCTTGGAGACACGCAACCGGGGCCCTCTGGAGGGGCTTGGAGACACGCAACCGGGGCCCTCTGGAGGGGCTTGGAGACACGCAACCGGGGCCCTCTGGAGGGGCTTGGAGACACGCAACCGGGGCCCTCTGGAGGGGCTTGGAGACACGCAACCGGGGCCCTCTGGAGGGGCTTGGAGACACGCAACCGGGGCCCTCTGGAGGGGCTTGGAGACACGCAACCGGGGCCCTCTGGAGGGGCTTGGAGACACGCAACCGGGGCCCTCTGGAGGGGCTTGGAGACACGCAACCGGGGCCCTCTGGAGGGGCTTGGAGACACGCAACCGGGGCCCTCTGGAGGGGCTTGGAGACACGCAACCGGGGCCCTCTGGAGGGGCTTGGAGACACGCAACCGGGGCCCTCTGGAGGGGCTTGGAGACACGCAACCGGGGCCCTCTGGAGGGGCTTGGAGACACGCAACCGGGGCCCTCTGGAGGGGCTTGGAGACACGCAACCGGGGCCCTCTGGAGGGGCTTGGAGACACGCAACCGGGGCCCTCTGGAGGGGCTTGGAGACACGCAACCGGGGCCCTCTGGAGGGGCTTGGAGACACGCAACCGGGGCCCTCTGGAGGGGCTTGGAGACACGCAACCGGGGCCCTCTGGAGGGGCTTGGAGACACGCAACCGGGGCCCTCTGGAAGGGCTTGGAGACACGCAACCGGGGCCCTCTGGAAGGGCTTGGAGACACGCAACCGGGGCCCTCTGGAAGGGCTTGGAGACACGCAACCGGGGCCCTCTGGAAGGGCTTGGAGACACGCAACCGGGGCCCTCTGGAAGGGCTTGGAGACACGCAACCGGGGCCCTCTGGAAGGGCTTGGAGACACGCAACCGGGGCCCTCTGGAAGGGCTTGGATACACGCAACCGGGGCCCTCTGGAAGGGCTTGGAGACACGCAACCGGGGCCCTCTGGAAGGGCTTGGAGACACGCAACCGGGGCCCTCTGGAGCGCTTCGAGACACGCAACCGGGGCCCTCTGGAAGAGCTTGGAGACCGGCACCCGGGCACTCTGGAAGGGCATGGAGACCGGCACCCGGGCACTCTGGAAGGGCATGGAGACCGGCACCCGGGCACTCTGGAAGGGCATGGAGACCGGCACCCGGGCCCTCTGGAAGGGCATGGAGACCGGCACCCGGGCCCTCTGGAAGGGCATGGAGACCGGCACCCGGGCCCTCTGGAAGGGCATGGAGACCGGCACCCGGGCCCTCTGGAAGGGCATGGAGACCGGCACCCGGGCCCTCTGGAAGGGCATGGAGACCGGCACCCGGGCCCTCTGGAAGGGCATGGAGACCGGCACCCGGGCCCTCTGGAAGGGCATGGAGACCGGCACCCGGGCCCTCTGGAAGGGCATGGAGACCGGCACCCGGGCCCTCTGGAAGGGCATGGAGACCGGCACCCGGGCCCTCTGGAAGGGCATGGAGACCGGCACCCGGGCCCTCTGGAAGGGCATGGAGACCGGCACCCGGGCCCTCTGGAAGGGCATGGAGACCGGCACCCGGGCCCTCTGGAAGGGCATGGAGACCGGCACCCGGGCCCTCTGGAAGGGCATGGAGACCGGCACCCGGGCCCTCTGGAAGGGCATGGAGACCGGCACCCGGGCCCTCTGGAAGGGCATGGAGACCGGCACCCGGGCCCTCTGGAAGGGCATGGAGACCGGCACCCGGGCCCTCTGGAAGGGCATGGAGACCGGCACCCGGGCCCTCTGGAAGGGCATGGAGACCGGCACCCGGGCCCTCTGGAAGGGCATGGAGACCGGCACCCGGGCCCTCTGGAAGGGCATGGAGACCGGCACCCGGGCCCTCTGGAAGGGCATGGAGACCGGCACCCGGGCCCTCTGGAAGGGCATGGAGACCGGCACCCGGGCCCTCTGGAAGGGCATGGAGACCGGCACCCGGGCCCTCTGGAAGGGCATGGAGACCGGCACCCTGGAAGGTCATGGAGACCGGCACCCTGGAAGGGCATGGAGACCGGCACCCTGGCACTCTGGAAGGGCTGACACGGGCACCCCTGATAGGCTGGACACGGGCACCCCCGATGGGCTTACTCTACACAAAAAGAAGGTTTTGCTTGTAGTTCTACTATAAGTGGCTTTTTTATTAATTTCCTTTTATCAGGAGAGCTCCATTTGCTTTAACCTTAAACAATAACAAAGGGAAACAAATACAATCCCATTTTAAGTGGGCTCCAGCAACAATTGACCCACACCCGCCATGTGACCACCCAAGCTCCCCATGCAAGGTATATCAACCGCAAATAGATGAGAGAGGAAGGAGCTCCGAGAACTTTCACCAATGCAAAGCTGCCCCCAAGCTATAGCGCAATTCAGCAGCAGGCTTCCTTTACCCTGACACCTAGAGAGGAAGGCACAATAAACCACACACAAGTAATCCCAATAGTAAGGATAACCAAAAGGCACCACTGTGCCCCCCTTACCTGGGCCTGGCTAGTGCATGAGATTAGGCACCTGCTTCTGCTGTAGCAGCCAACAGTTTCTGCTTTCTTCATGTTGCACAGAGCAGCAGAATTCTGAGAATGCAGAGTGGCCAGGACCCGCAGATCACATGTGGCAAGCCTCCACCACTGCAGCAGCTTCCCTTCACTGCAAGAACCACCTTGCAAGTCCTGGGCTGCATGACACAAGCTCATATAACTCCAAACAGCATCGGGCACACAGGCACAGACAACCCTGCTGGCCACTGCTCCCCTGGGCTGGAGGAGGAAAAAAAGGCACTGCAACACCCCCATCATCCGACAGGAGGGAGGGTGCAGTGATGGTCAGAAGGCCCTCTGGAAGGGCTTGGAGACAGGCAACCGGGGCCCTCTGGAAGGGCTTGGAGACAGGCAACCTGGGCCTTCTGGAAGGGCTTGGAGACAGGCAACCTGGGCCTTCTGGAAGGGCTTGGAGACAGGCAACCTGGGCCTTCTGGAGGGGCTTGGAGACAGGCAACCTGGGCCCTCTGGAGGGGCTTGGAGACACGCAACCGGGGCCCTCTGGAGGGGCTTGGAGACACGCAACCGGGGCCCTCTGGAGGGGCTTGGAGACACGCAACCGGGGCCCTCTGGAGGGGCTTGGAGACACGCAACCGGGGCCCTCTGGAGGGGCTTGGAGACACGCAACCGGGGCCCTCTGGAGGGGCTTGGAGACACGCAACCTGGGCCCTCTGGAGGGGCTTGGAGACACGCAACCTGGGCCCTCTGGAGGGGCTTGGAGACACGCAACCGGGGCCCTCTGGAGGGGCTTGGAGACACGCAACCGGGGCCCTCTGGAGGGGCTTGGAGACACGCAACCGGGGCCCTCTGGAAGGGCTTGGAGACACGCAACCGGGGCCCTCTGGAAGGGCTTGGAGACACGCAACCGGGGCCCTCTGGAAGGGCTTGGAGACACGCAACCGGGGCCCCCTGGAAGGGCTTGGAGACACGCAACCGGGGCCCCCTGGAAGGGCTTGGAGACACGCAACCGGGGCCCTCTGGAAGGGCTTGGAGACAGGCAACCGGGGCCCTCTGGAGGGGCTTGGAGACACGCAACCGGGGCCCTCTGGAGGGGCTTGGAGACACGCAACCGGGGCCCTCTGGAGGGGCTTGGAGACACGCAACCGGGGCCCTCTGGAGGGGCTTGGAGACACGCAACCGGGGCCCTCTGGAGGGGCTTGGAGACACGCAACCGGGGCCCTCTGGAGGGGCTTGGAGACACGCAACCGGGGCCCTCTGGAGGGGCTTGGAGACACGCAACCGGGGCCCTCTGGAGGGGCTTGGAGACACGCAACCGGGGCCCTCTGGAGGGGCTTGGAGACACGCAACCGGGGCCCTCTGGAGGGGCTTGGACACGCAACCGGGGCCCTCTGGAGGGGCTTGGAGACACGCAACCGGGGCCCTCTGGAGGGGCTTGGAGACACGCAACCGGGGCCCTCTGGAGGGGCTTGGAGACACGCAACCGGGGCCCTCTGGAGGGGCTTGGAGACACGCAACCGGGGCCCTCTGGAGGGGCTTGGAGACACGCAACCGGGGCCCTCTGGAGGGGCTTGGAGACACGCAACCGGGGCCCTCTGGAGGGGCTTGGAGACACGCAACCGGGGCCCTCTGGAGGGGCTTGGAGACACGCAACCGGGGCCCTCTGGAGGGGCTTGGAGACACGCAACCGGGGCCCTCTGGAGGGGCTTGGAGACACGCAACCGGGGCCCTATGGAGGGGCTTGGAGACACGCAACCGGGGCCCTCTGGAAGGGCTTGGAGACACGCAACCGGGGCCCTCTGGAAGGGCTTGGTGACACGCAACCGGGGCCCTCTGGAAGGGCTTGGAGACACGCAACCGGGGGGCCTCTGGAAGGGCTTGGAGACACGCAACCGGGGCCCTCTGGAAGAGCTTGGAGACACGCAACCGGGGCCCTCTGGAAGGGCTTGGAGACACGCAACCGGGGGGCCTCTGGAAGAGCTTGTAGACACGCAACCGGGGCCCTCTGGAAGAGCTTGGAGACACGCAACCGGGGCCCTCTGGAAGAGCTTGGAGACACGCAACCGGGGCACTCTGGAAGGGCATGGAGACCGGCACCCGGGCACTCAGGAAGGGCATGGAGACCGGCACCCGGGCCCTCTGGAAGGGCATGGAGACCGGCACCCGGGCCCTCTGGAAGGGCATGGAGACCGGCACCCGGGCCCTCTGGAAGGGCATGGAGACCGGCACCCGGGCCCTCTGGAAGGGCATGGAGACCGGCACCCGGGCCCTCTGGAAGGGCATGGAGACCGGCACCCGGGCCCTCTGGAAGGGCATGGAGACCGGCACCCGGGCCCTCTGGAAGGGCATGGAGACCGGCACCCGGGCCCTCTGGAAGGGCATGGAGACCGGCACCCGGGCCCTCTGGAAGGGCATGGAGACCGGCACCCGGGCCCTCTGGAAGGGCATGGAGACCGGCACCCGGGCCCTCTGGAAGGGCATGGAGACCGGCACCCGGGCCCTCTGGAAGGGCATGGAGACCGGCACCCGGGCCCTCTGGAAGGGCATGGAGACCGGCACCCGGGCCCTCTGGAAGGGCATGGAGACCGGCACCCGGGCCCTCTGGAAGGGCATGGAGACCGGCACCCGGGCCCTCTGGAAGGGCATGGAGACCGGCACCCGGGCCCTCTGGAAGGGCATGGAGACCGGCACCCGGGCCCTCTGGAAGGGCATGGAGACCGGCACCCGGGCCCTCTGGAAGGGCATGGAGACCGGCACCCGGGCCCTCTGGAAGGGCATGGAGACCGGCACCCGGGCCCTCTGGAAGGGCATGGAGACCGGCACCCGGGCACTCTGGAAGGGCATGGAGTCCGGCACCCGGGCACACTGGAAGGGCATGGAGACCGGCACCCGGGCACTCTGGAAGGGCATGGAGACCGGCACCCGGGCACTCTGGAAGGGCATGGAGACCGGCACCCGGGCACTCTGGAAGGGCATGGAGACCGGCACCCTGGAAGGGCATGGAGACGGGCACCCGGGCACTCTGGAAGGGCATGGAGACGGGCACCTTGGAAGGGCATGGAGACGGGCACCCGGGCACTCTGGAAGGGCATTTTCCTTTTATCAGGAGAGCTCCATTTGCTTTAAATAACAAAGGGAAACAAATACAATCCCATTTTAAGTGGGCTCCAGCAACAATTGACCCACACCCGCCATGTGACCACCCAAGCTCCCCATGCAAGGTCAATCAACCGCAAATAGACAAGAGAGGAAGGAGCTCCGAGAACTTTCACCAATTCAAAGCTGCCCCCACGCTGTAGCGCACTTCAGCAGCAGGCTTCCTTTACCCTGACACCTAGAGAGGAAGGCACAATAAACCACACACAAGTAATCCCAATAGTAAGGATAACTAAAAGGCACCACTGTACCCCCCTTACCTGGGCCTGGCTAGTGCATGAGATGAGGCACCTGCTTCTGCTGTAGCAGCTAACAGTTTCTGCTATCTCCATGTTGCACAGAGCAGCAGAATTCTGAGAATGCAGAGTGGCCAGGACCCGCAGATCACATGTGGCAAGCCTCCACCACTGCAGAGGCTTCCCTTCACTGCAATAACCACCTTGCAAGTCCTGGGCTGCATGACACAAGCTCATATAACTCCAAACAGCATCGGGCACACAGGCACAGACAACCCTGCTGGCCACTGCTCCCCTGGGCTGGAGGAGGAAAAAAAGGCACTGCAACACCCCCATCATCCTACAGGAGGGAGGGTGCAGTGATGGTCAGAAGGCCCTCTGGAAGGGCTTGGAGACACGCAACCGGGGCCCTCTGGAAGGGCTTGGAGACAGGCAACCGGGGCCCTCTGGAAGGGCTTGGAGACATGCAACCAAGGCCCTCTGGGGCACTTGTCTGCCGGTTGCTGTGTAGAGAGGACACCCAATTTCCTTCCAACTTTATCCTCAAGATCGGCAGTACCTCCATTGGATTGTTTACACCATAAGGGATTGCTCCTGGCTCC
The DNA here is from genome assembly GCF_965119305.1 of Pelophylax lessonae. NCBI lineage: Eukaryota > Metazoa > Chordata > Amphibia > Anura > Ranidae > Pelophylax > Pelophylax lessonae. The sequence goes on along the minus strand of NC_138775.1, from coordinate 132,986,442 downwards.
TCCCTTTGAGGACTTCAGATGCCCAGCTATTTGTGGGGCACCTACCTGACCTGATCCTCCGGGGTTCCAAATATTCGATCAATCCACAAACTATACTGCTGCATACATTGCCAGATAAATCCACACCAATCATATGTTTTTAACCTTTGTGCATGCAATGAAAGCCCAGTTATGACCTAACTCTAGTACAGCTTTGAACCACCCCTGAAGAAGAAGCAAGCATTTTGGCTTCGAAACATGTCGGGTTTCATAGTTCTAGCGTTATGAGTTTTGTCCCCCTGTCTATTTCATGCTTGTACATGTCTTTTTAACCCATTATTTTTGTATTCAATAAAATTTATTACCTTTTCTATTATATACAATTTTACCATTTTTATGTGCCTTCAAAGTCCCATTTAGGGGAACCCCTGTTTCTTTGGCTTGGAGACCGGCAACCGGGGCCCTCTGGAAGGGCTTGGAGACCGGCACCCGGGCACTCTGGAAGGGCATGGAGACCGGCACCCGGGCACTCTGGAAGGGCATGGAGACCGGCACCCGGGCACTCTGGAAGGGCATGGAGACCGGCACCCGGGCACTCTGGAAGGGCATGGAGACCGGCACCCGGGCACTCTGGAAGGGCATGGAGACCGGCACCCGGGCACTCTGGAAGGGCATGGAGACCGGCACCCGGGCACACTGGAAGGGCATGGAGACCGGCACCCGGGCACACTGGAAGGGCATGGAGACCGGCACCCGGGCACTCTGGAAGGGCATGGAGACCGGCACCCGGGCACTCTGGAAGGGCATGGAGACCGGCACCCGGGCACTCTGGAAGGGCATGGAGACCGGCACCCTGGAAGGGCATGGAGACGGGCACCCGGGCACTCTGGAAGGGCATGGAGACGGGCACCTTGGAAGGGCATGGAGACGGGCACCCGGGCACTCTGGAAGGGCATTTTCCTTTTATCAGGAGAGCTCCATTTGCTTTAAACTTAAACAATAACAAAGGGAAACAAATACAATCCCATTTTAAGGGGGCTCCAGCAACAATTGACCCACACCCGCCATGTGACCACCCAAGCTCCCCATGCAAGGTCAATCAACCGCAAATAGACAAGAGAGGAAGGAGCTCCGAGAACTTTCACCAATTCAAAGCTGCCCCCACGCTGTAGCGCACTTCAGCAGCAGGCTTCCTTTACCCTGACACCTAGAGAGGAAGGCACAATAAACCACACACAAGTAATCCCAATAGTAAGGATAACTAAAAGGCACCACTGTACCCCCCTTACCTGGGCCTGGCTAGTGCATGAGATGAGGCACCTGCTTCTGCTGTAGCAGCTAACAGTTTCTGCTTTCTCCATGTTGCACAGAGCAGCAGAATTCTGAGAATGCGGAGTGGCCAGGACCCGCAGATCACATGTGGCAAGCCTCCACCACTGCAGCAGCTTCCCTTCACTGCAAGAACCACCTTGCAAGTCCTGGGCTGCATGACACAAGCTCATATAACTCCAAACAGCATCGGGCACACAGGCACAGACAACCCTGCTGGCCACTGCTCCCCTGGGCTGGAGGAGGAAAAAAAGGCACTGCAACACCCCCATCATCCGACAGGAGGGAGGGTGCAGTGATGGTCAGAAGGCCCTCTGGAAGGGCTTGGAGACACGCAACCGGGGCCCTCTGGAGGGGCTTGGAGACACGCAACCGGGGCCCTCTGGAAGGGCTTGGAGACACGCAACCGGGGCCCTCTGGAAGGGCTTGGAGACACGCAACCGGGGCCCCCTGGAAGGGCTTGGAGACACGCAACCGGGGCCCCCTGGAAGGGCTTGGAGACACGCAACCGGGGCCCCCTGGAAGGGCTTGGAGACACGCAACCGGGGCCCCCTGGAAGGGCTTGGAGACACGCAACCGGGGCCCTCTGGAAGGGCTTGGAGACAGGCAACCTGGGCCTTCTGGAAGGGCTTGGAGACAGGCAGCCGGGGCCTTCTGGAAGGGCTTGGAGACAGGCAACCGGGGCCCTCTGGAAGGGCTTGGAGACACGCAACCGGGGCCCTCTGGAGGGGCTTGGAGACACGCAACCGGGGCCCTCTGGAGGGGCTTGGAGACACGCAACCGGGGCCCTCTGGAGGGGCTTGGAGACACGCAACCGGGGCCCTCTGGAGGGGCCTGGAGACACGCAACCGGGGCCCTCTGGAGGGGCTTGGAGACACGCAACCGGGGCCCTCTGGAGGGGCTTGGAGACACGCAACCGGGGCCCTCTGGAGGGGCTTGGAGACACGCAACCTGGGCACTCTGGAGGGGCTTGGAGACACGCAACCTGGGCCCTCTGGAGGGGCTTGGAGACACGCAACCTGGGCCCTCTGGAGGGGCTTGGAGACACGCAACCGGGGCCCTCTGGAGGGGCTTGGAGACACGCAACCGGGGCCCTCTGGAGGGGCTTGGAGACACGCAACCGGGGTCCCCCTGGAGGGGCTTGGAGACACGCAACCGGGGCCCTCTGGAGGGGCTTGGAGACACGCAACCGGGGCCCTCTGGAAGGGCTTGGAGACACGCAACCGGGTCCCTCTGGAAGGGCTTGGAGACACGCAACCGGGGCCCCCTGGAAGGGCTTGGAGACACGCAACCGGGGCCCTCTGGAAGGGCTTGGAGACACGCAACCGGGGCCCTCTGGAAGGGCTTGGAGACACGCAACCGGGGCCCTCTGGAGCGCTTGGAGACACGCAACCGGGGCCCTCTGGAAGGGCATGGAGACCGGCACCCGGGCACTCTGGAAGGGCATGGAGACCGGCACCCGGGCACTCTGGAAGGGCATGGAGGCCAGCACCCGGGCACTCTGGAAGGGCATGGAGACCAGCACCCGGGCACTCTGGAAGGGCATGGAGACCAGCATCCGGGCACTCTGGAAGGGCATGGAGACCAGCACCAGGGCACTCTGGAAGGGCATGGAGACCGACACCCGGGCACACTGGAAGGGCATGGAGACCGGCACCCGGGCACTCTGGAAGGGCATGGAGACCGGCACCCGGGCACTCTGGAAGGGCATGGAGACCAGCACCCGGGCACTCTGGAAGGGCATGGAGACCGGCACCCGGGCACTCTGGAAGGGCATGGAGACCGGCACCCGGGCACTCTGGAAGGGCATGGAGACCGGCACCCGGGCACTCTGGAAGGGCATGGAGACCGGCACCCTGGAAGGGCATGGACACGGGCACCCGGGCACTCTGGAAGGGCATGGAGACGGGCACCTTGGAAGGGCATGGAGACGGGCACCTTGGAAGGGCATGGAGACGGGCACCCGGGCACTCTGGAAGGGCATTTTCCTTTTATCAGGAGAGCTCCATTTGCTTTAAACTTAAACAATAACAAAGGGAAACAAATACAATCCCATTTTAAGTGGGCTCCAGCAACAATTGACCCACACCCGCCATGTGACCACCCAAGCTCCCCATGCAAGGTCAATCAACCGCAAATAGAGGAGAGGAAGGAGCTCCGAGAACTTTCACCAATTCAAAGCTGCCCCCACGCTGTAGCGCACTTCAGCAGCAGGCTTCCTTTACCCGACACCTAGAGAGGAAGGCACAATAAACCACACACAAGTAATCCCAATTGTAAGGATAACTAAAAGGCACCACTGTACACCCCTTACCTGGGCCTGGCTAGTGCATGAGATGAGGCACCTGCTTCTGCTGTAGCAGCTAACAGTTTCTGCTTTCTCCATGTTGCACAGAGCAGCAGAATTCTGAGAATGCGGAGTGGCCAGGACCCGCAGATCACATGTGGCAAGCCTCCACCACTGCAGAGGCTTCCCTTCACTGCAATAACCACCTTGCAAGTCCTGGGCTGCATGACACAAGCTCATATAACTCCAAACAGCATCGGGCACACAGGCACAGACAACCCTGCTGGCCACTGCTCCCCTGGGCTGGAGGAGGAAAAAAAGGCACTGCAACACCCCCATCATCCGACAGGAGGGAGGGTGCAGTGATGGTCAGAAGGCACTCTGGAAGGGCTTGGAGACACGCAACCGGGGCCCTCTGGAAGGGCTTGGAGACAGGCAACCTGGGCCCTCTGGAAGGGCTTGGAGACAGGCAACCGGGGCCCTCTGGAAGGGCTTGGAGACATGCAACCGGGGCCCTCTGGGGCACTTGTCTGCCGGTTGCTGTGTGGAGAGGACACCCAATTTCCTTCCAACTTTATCCTCAAGATCGGCAGTACCTCCATTGGATTGTTTACACCATAAGGGATTGCTCCTGGCTCCTCCCTTTGAGGACTTCAGATGCCCAGCTATTTGTGGGGCACCTACCTGACCTGATCCTCCGGGGTTCCAAATATTCGATCAATCCACAAACTATACTGCTGCATACATTGCCAGATAAATCCACACCAATCAGATGTTTTTAACCTTTGTGCATGCAATGAAAGCCCAGTTATGACCTAACTCTAGTACCGCTTTGAACCACCCCTGAAGAAGAAGCAAGCATTTTGGCTTCGAAACATGTCGGGTTTCATAGTTCTAGCATTATGAGTTTTGTCCCCCTGTCTATTTCATGCTTGTACATGTCTTTTTAACCCATTGTTTTTTGTATTCAATAAAATGTATTACCTTTTCTATTATATACAATTTTACCATTTTTATGTGCCTTCAAAGTCCCATTTAGGGGAACCCCTGTTTCTTTGGCTTGGAGACACGCAACCGGGGCCCTCTGGAAGGGCATGGAGACACGCAACCGGGGCCCTCTGGAAGGGCATGGAGACACGCAACCGGGGCCCTCTGGAAGGGCATGGAGACACGCAACCGGGGCCCTCTGGAAGGGCATGGAGACACGCAACCGGGGCCCTCTGGAAGGGCATGGAGACCGGCACCCGGGCACTCTGGAAGGGCATGGAGACCGGCACCCGGGCACTCTGGAAGGGCATGGAGACCGGCACCCGGGCACTCTGGAAGGGCATGGAGACCGGCACCCGGGCACTCTGGAAGGGCATGGAGACCGGCACCCGGGCACTCTGGAAGGGCATGGAGACCGGCACCCGGGCACTCTGGAAGGGCATGGAGACCGGCACCCGGGCACTCTGGAAGGGCATGGAGACCGGCACCCGGGCACTCTGGAAGGGCATGGAGACCGGCACCCGGGCACTCTGGAAGGGCATGGAGACCGGCACCCGGGCACTCTGGAAGGGCATGGAGACAGGCAACCAGAGCCCTCTGGAAGGGCATGGAGACACGCAACCGGGGCCCTCTGGAAGGGCTTGGAGACACGCAACCGGGGCCCTCAGGAAGGGCATGGAGACCGGCACCCGGGCACTCTGGAAGGGCATGGAGACCGGCACCCGGGCACTCTTGAAGGGCATGGAGACCGGCACCCGGGCACTCTGGAAGGGCATGGAGACCGGCACCCGGGCACTCTGGAAGGGCATGGAGACCGGCAACCGGAGCCCTCTGGAAGGGCATGGAGACAGGCACCCGGGTACTCTGGAAGGGCATGGAGACCGGCACCCTGGAAGGTCATGGAGACCGGCACCCTGGAAGGGCATGGAGACCGGCACCCTGGAAGGTCATGGAGACCGGCACCCTGGAAGGGCATGGAGACCGGCACCCTGGAAGGGCATGGAGACCGGCACCCTGGAAGGGCATGGAGACCGGCACCCTGGAAGGGCATGGAGACCGGCACCCGGGCACTCTGGAAGGGCTGACACAGGCACCCCTGATAGGCTGGACACGGGCACCCCTGATGGGCTTACTCTATACAAAAAGAAGGTTTTGCTTGTAGTTCTACTATAAGTGGCTTTTTTATTAATTTCCTTTTATCAGGAGAGCTCCATTTGCTTTAACCTTAAACAATAACAAAGGGAAACAAATACAATCCCATTTTAAGTGGGCTCCAGCAACAATTGACCCACACCCGCCATGTGACCACCCAAGCTCCCCATGCAAGGTAAATCAACCGCAAATAGATGAGAGAGGAAGGAGCTCCGAGAACTTTCACCAATGCAAAGCTGCCCCCAAGCTGTAGCGCACTTCAGCAGCAGGCTTCCTTTACCCTGACACCTAGAGAGGAAGGCACAATAAACCACACACAAGTAATCCCAATAGTAAGGATAACCAAAAGGCACCACTGTGCCCCCCTTACCTGGGCCTGGCTAGTGCATGAGATTAGGCACCTGCTTCTGCTGTAGCAGCCAACAGTGTCTGCTTTCTTCATGTTGCACAGAGCAGCAGAATTCTGAGAATGCGGAGTGGCCAGGACCCGCAGATCACATGTGGCAAGCCTCCACCACTGCAGCGGCTTCCCTTCACTGCAAGAACCACCTTGCAAGTCCTGGGCTGCATGACACAAGCTCATATAACTCCAAACAGCATCGGGCACACAGGCACAGACAACCCTGCTGGCCACTGCTCCCCTGGGCTGGAGGAGGAAAAAAAGGCACTGCAACACCCCCATCATCCGACAAGAGGGAGGGTGCAGTGATGGTCAGAAGGCCCTCTGGAAGGGCTTGGAGACACGCAACCGGGGCCTTCTGGAAGGGCTTGGAGACAGGCAACCGGTGCCCTCTGGAAGGGCTTGGAGACAGGCAACCGGGGCCCTCTGGAAGGGCTTGGAGACAGGCAACCGGGGCCCTCTGGAAGGGCTTGGAGACAGGCAACCGGGGCCCTCTGGAAGGGCTTGGAGACAGGCAACCGGGGCCCTCTGGAAGGGCTTGGAGACACGCAACCGGGGCCCTCTGGAGGGGCTTGGAGACACGCAACCGGGGCCCTCTGGAGGGGCTTGGAGACACGCAACCGGGGCCCTCTGGAGGGGCTTGGAGACACGCAACCGGGGCCCTCTGCAGGGGCTTGGAGACACGCAACCGGGGCCCTCTGCAGGGGCTTGGAGACACGCAACCGGGGCCCTCTGCAGGGGCTTGGAGACACGCAACCGGGGCCCTCTGCAGGGGCTTGGAGACACGCAACCGGGGCCCTCTGCAGGGGCTTGGAGACACGCAACCGGGGCCCTCTGGAAGGGCTTGGAGACACGCAACCGGGGCCCTCTGGAAGGGCTTGGAGACACGCAACCGGGGCCCTCTGGAAGGGCTTGGAGACACGCAACCGGGGCCCTCTGGAAGGGCTTGGAGACACGCAACCGGGGCCCTCTGGAAGGGCTTGGAGACACGCAACCGGGGCCCTCTGGAAGGGCTTGGAGACACGCAACCGGGGCCCTCTGGAAGGGCTTGGAGACACGCAACCGGGGCCCTCTGGAAGGGCTTGGAGACACGCAACCGGGGCCCTCTGGAAGGGCATGGAGACACGCAACCGGGGCCCTCTGGAAGGGCATGGAGACCGGCACCCGGGCACTCTGGAAGGGCATGGAGACCGGCACCCGGGCACTCTGGAAGGGCATGGAGACCGGCACCCGGGCACTCTGGAAGGGCATGGAGACCGGCACCCGGGCACTCTGGAAGGGCATGGAGACCGGCACCCGGGCACTCTGGAAGGGCATGGAGACCGGCACCCGGGCACTCTGGAAGGGCATGGAGACCGGCACCCGGGCACTCTGGAAGGGCATGGAGACCGGCACCCGGGCACTCTGGAAGGGCATGGAGACCGGCACCCGGGCACTCTGGAAGGGCATGGAGACCGGCACCCGGGCACTCTGGAAGGGCATGGAGACCGGCACCCGGGCACTCTGGAAGGGCATGGAGACCGGCACCCGGGCACTCTGGAAGGGCATGGAGACCGGCACCCGGGCACTCTGGAAGGGCATGGAGACCGGCACCCGGGCACTCTGGAAGGGCATGGAGACCGGCACCCGGGCACTCTGGAAGGGCATGGAGACCGGCACCCGGGCACTCTGGAAGGGCATGGAGACCGGCACCCGGGCACTCTGGAAGGGCATGGAGACCAGCACCCGGGCACTCTGGAAGGGCATGGAGACCAGCACCCGGGCACTCTGGAAGGGCATGGAGACCAGCACCCGGGCACTCTGGAAGGGCATGGAGACCAGCACCCGGGCACTCTGGAAGGGCATGGAGACCAGCACCCGGGCACTCTGGAAGGGCATGGAGACCGGCACCCAGGGCACTATGGAAGGGCATGGAGACCGGCACCCGGGCACTATGGAAGGGCATGGAGACCGGCACCCGGGCACACTGGAAGGGCATGGAGACCGGCACCCTGGAAGGGCATGGAGACGGGCACCCGGGCACTCTGGAAGGGCATTTTCCTTTTATCAGGAGAGCTCCATTTGCTTTAAACTTAAACAATAACAAAGGGAAACAAATACAATCCCATTTTAAGCGGGCTCCAGCAACAATTGACCCACACCCGCCATGTGACCACCCAAGCTCCCCATGCAAGATCAATCAACCGCAAATAGACCAGAGAGGAAGGAGCTCCGAGAACTTTCACCAATTCAAAGCTGCCCCCACGCTGTAGCGCACTTCAGCAGCAGGCTTCCTTTACCCTGACACCTAGAGAGGAAGGCACAATAAACCACACACAAGTAATCCCAATAGTAAGGATAACTAAAAGGCACCACTGTACCCCCCTTACCTGGGCCTGGCTAGTGCATGAGATGAGGCACCTGCTTCTGCTGTAGCAGCTAACAGTTTCTGCTTTCTCCATGTTGCACAGAGCAGAAGAATTCTGAGAATGCGGAGTGGCCAGGACCCGCAGATCACATGTGGCAAGCCTCCACCACTGCAGAAGCTTCCCTTCACTGCAATAACCACCTTGCAAGTCCTGGGCTGCATGACACAAGCTCATATAACTCCAAACAGCATCGGGCACACAGGCACAGACAACCCTGCTGGCCACTGCTCCCCTGGGCTGGAGGAGGAAAAAAAGGCACTGCAACACCCCCATCATCCGACAGGAAGGAGGGTGCAGTGATGGTCAGAAGGCCCTCTGGAAGGGCTTAGAGACACGCAACCGGGGCCCTCTGGAAGGGCTTGGAGACAGGCAACCGGGGCCCTCTGGAAGGGCTTGGAGACATGCAACCAAGGCCCTCTGGGGCACTTGTCTGCCGGTTGCTGTGTGGAGAGGTCACCCAATTTCCTTCCAACTTTATCCTCAAGATCGGCAGTACCTCCATTGGATTGTTTACACCATAAGGGATTGCTCCTGGCTCCTCCCTTTGAGGACTTCAGATGCCCAGCTATTTGTGGGGCACCTACCTGACCTGATCCTCTGGGGTTCCAAATATTCGATCAATCCACAAACTATACTGCTGCATACATTGCCAGATAAATCCACACCAATCATATGTTTTTAACCTTTGTGCATGCAATGAAAGCCCAGTTATGACCTAACTCTAGTACCGCTTTGAACCACCCCTGAAGAAGAAGCAAGCATTTTGGCTTCGAAACATGTCGGGTTTCATAGTTCTAGCGTTATGAGTTTTGTCCCCCTGTCTATTTCATGCTTGTACATGTCTTTTTAACCCATTATTTTTGTATTCAATAAAATTTATTACCTTTTCTATTATATACAATTTTACCATTTTTATGTGCCTTCAAAGTCCCATTTAGGGGAACCCCTGTTTCTTTGGCTTGGAGACACGCAACCGGGGCCCTCTGGAAGGGCTTGGAGACACGCAACCGGGGCCCTCAGGAAGGGCTTGGAGACACGCAACCGGGGCCCTCTGGAAGGGCTTGGAGACACGGCACCCGGGCACTCTGGAAGGGCATGGAGACCGGCACCCGGGCACTCTGGAAGGGCATGGAGACCGGCACCCGGGCACTCTGGAAGGGCATGGAGACCGGCACCCGGGCACTCTGGAAGGGCATGGAGACCGGCACCCGGGCACTCTGGAAGGGCATGGAGACCGGCACCCGGGCACTCTGGAAGGGCATGGAGACCGGCACCCGGGCACTCTGGAAGGGCATGGAGACCGGCACCCGGGCACTCTGGAAGGGCATGGAGACCGGCACCCGGGCACTCTGGAAGGGCATGGAGACCGGCACCCGGGCACTCTGGAAGGGCATGGAGACCGGCACCCGGGCACTCTGGAAGGGCATGGAGACCGGCACCCGGGCACTCTGGAAGGGCATGGAGACCGGCACCGGGCACTCTGGAAGGGCATGGAGACCGGCACCCGGGCACTCTGGAAGGGCATGGAGACCGGCACCCGGGCACTCTGGAAGGGCATGGAGACCGGCACCCGGGCACTCTGGAAGGGCATGGAGACCGGCACCCGGGCACTCTGGAAGGGCATGGAGACCGGCACCCGGGCACTCTGGAAGGGCATGGAGACCAGCACCTGGGCACTCTGGAAGGGCATGGAGACCGGCACCCTGGCACTCTGGAAGGGCATGGAGACCGGCACCCTGGAAGGGCATGGAGACCGGCACCCGGGCACTCTGGAAGGGCTGACACGGGCACCCCTAATAGGCTGGACACGGGCACCCCTGATGGGCTTACTCTATACAAAAAGAAGGTTTTGCTTGTAGTTCTACTATAAGTGGCTTTTTTCTTAATTTCCTTTTATCAGGAGAGCTCTATTTGCTTTAACCTTAAACAATAACAAAGGGAAACAAATACAATCCCATTTTAAGTGGGCTCCAGCAACAATTGACCCACACCCGCCATGTGACCACCCAAGCTCCCCATGCAAGGTAAATCAACCGCAAATAGATGAGAGAGGAAGGAGCTCCGAGAACTTTCACCAATGCAAAGCTGCCCCCAAGCTGTAGCGCACTTCAGCAGCAGGCTTCCTTTACCCTGACACCTAGAGAGGAAGGCACAATAAACCACACACAAGTAATCCCAATAGTAAGGATAACCAAAAGGCACCACTGTGCCCCTCTTACCTGGGCCTGGCTAGTGCATGAGATGAGGCACCTGCTTCTGCTGTAGCAGCCAACAGTTTCTGCTTTCTTCATGTTGCACAGAGCAGCAGAATTCTGAGAATGCGGAGTGGCCATGACCCGCAGATCACATGTGGCAAGCCTCCACCACTGCAGCGGCTTCTCTTCACTGCAAGAACCACCTTGCAAGTCCTGGGCTGCATGACACAAGCTCGGACTTGGAGACACGCAACCGGGGCCCTCTGGAGGGGCTTGGAGACACGCAACCGGGGCCCTCTGCAGGGGCTTGGAGACACGCAACCGGGGCCCTCTGCAGGGGCTTGGAGACACGCAACCGGGGCCCTCTGCAGGGGCTTGGAGACACGCAACCGGGGCCCTCTGCAGGGGCTTGGAGACACGCAACCGGGGCCCTCTGCAGGGGCTTGGAGACACGCAACCGGGGCCCTCTGGAAGGGCTTGGAGACACGCAACCGGGGCCCTCTGGAAGGGCTTGGAGACACGCAACCGGGGCCCTCTGGACGGGCTTGGAGACACGCAACCGGGGCCCTCTGGACGGGCTTGGAGACACGCAACCGGGGCCCTCTGGACGGGCTTGGAGACACGCAACCGGGGCCCTCTGGACGGGCTTGGAGACACGCAACCGGGGCCCTCTGGACGGGCTTGGAGACACGCAACCGGGGCCCTCTGGACGGGCTTGGAGACACGCAACCGGGGCCCTCTGGACGGGCTTGGAGACACGCAACCGGGGCCCTCTGGACGGGCTTGGAGACACGCAACCGGGGCCCTCTGGACGGGCTTGGAGACACGCAACCGGGGCCCTCTGGACGGGCTTGGAGACACGCAACCGGGGCCCTCTGGACGGGCTTGGAGACACGCAACCGGGGCCCTCTGGACGGGCTTGGAGACACGCAACCGGGGCCCTCTGGACGGGCTTGGAGACACGCAACCGGGGCCCTCTGGACGGGCTTGGAGACACGCAACCGGGGCCCTCTGGACGGGCTTGGAGACACGCAACCGGGGCCCTCTGGACGGGCTTGGAGACACGCAACCGGGGCCCTCTGGACTTCTGACTTCTGACGGGCTGGAGACAGGCACCCGCGCACTTCTGACGGGCTGGAGACAGGCACCCGCGCACTTCTGACGGGCTGGAGACAGGCACCCGCGCACTTCTGACGGGCTGGAGACAGGCACCCGCGCACTTCTGACGGGCTGGAGACAGGCACCCGCGCACTTCTGACGGGCTGGAGACAGGCACCCGCGCACTTCTGACGGGCTGGAGACAGGCACCCGCGCACTTCTGACGGGCTGGAGACAGGCACCCGCGCACTTCTGACGGGCTGGAGACAGGCACCCGCGCACTTCTGATGAGCAGAAGACCGGTGGGATCATTGGAATTAAAAAAATACCAAAGTTTTGGTTATCCCTATGAAAGAAATAGAGAGGAAATATTACAATGGGGACACTTGTTCTGGTGACCTGGCGGTCCCCATGGAAAACTCTTAATCTGCAGGGAGTTCTTTTCAGTTCCTGTTCAGCTATGGGACAGGAAATAAAGGAAAATCTCGGCAATGGGACAGATGGCAAAAAATATCTGAGGTTATAACCCCCCCTTTACTCTATACAAAAATAAGGTTTTGCTTGTAGTTCTACTTTAAGTGGCTTTTTTCTTTACTTCACTTTTTTTTTATCAGGAAAGCTTTATTTGCTTTAACCTTAAACAATAACAAAGGGAAACAAATACAATCCCATTTTAAGTGGGCTCCAGCAAGAATTGACCCACCCCCACCATGTGACCACCCAAGCTCCCCATGCAAGGTCAAACAACCGCAAATAGAGGAGAGAGGAAGGAGCTCTGAAAACCTTCACCAATGCAGAGCAGCACCCCAGCTTTAGCGCAGTTCAGCAGCAGACTTCCATCACCCTTTACTTATATCTCATGATCCTCCTAGATTTTCTTGTAGCTAAAAAACACAGATTACATATTCTAACTACTAAATCGTATGCTTACCAATTTACCAAACTAACCCAAACAGCAAAGTCTTGCCAGAGCCCAACCATACTGATCATTCAGATGATCCACAACAAGATTTAGATAGAGTTAGATAGCTCCAGGCTGGGCATAAATCAGCAGCGAAGGGGAATTACTGGCATTGTATACAAACAACGCTAGAGAGGGCTTGATTACGCAACATATCATTTGCATTGCATATGAACGAAACACAGCTCTAGTAAAGCAGCCAATAACTATATGCATTGCCTATGAACTCTGCCTTGTTGGGACCACAAAGAGCATATGCGCAAGGGAAAATCATTTGCAATGCATTCTACACTGCTCCAGGGTGGGCATATAAATGAGCAGCAAAGGGGAATTAATGGCACTGTATTCGAACAATGCTCAACTGGACTTCAATACACATCATTTGCATTTCATCCCATCACTCCAGCACAGGAACCAGGCACTATGGGGATAGCATACGAATGCTGTTCTGTTGGGACCACAAAGAGCCTGCAATCAATGGGAAATTATTTGCAACCGCGTACTATACTGCTCCAAGGTGGGCATTAATGAGCAGCAATCAGGGAATTAACAGCCTTTTATACAAAGCTACATTGGGCTTTGGGAGAGGGACATTTCCATTGTAAGCCACAATCAAACATCTAGAGTGATTGTTAGGATGCACTGGGAGCAGTTGGAGAGAAAACTGAATCTGATCTAGCCCTGACCTTCTCGGAGGAGTGGGCACTCCTTCCCCAATCCAGCAAGGACTTTGATAGCCCCAGTCCCTCAACCCTCTACTACAGAACAGCCCAGCAACCAAGCGGGGGCTCCCTGTACACTTTCACAAGAGGGATCTCAGTGTGGGGATATTTAGCAAGCTATAGAATATAGTGGTAAAATATGTAGTAAAGCTTTGGGTCCACAAAACTGAGTGGCTAAACCCAAGCAACGTGTTATGATGAAAGCTCATAACTCAGTTGATCGCCTTCCTTACTCAGCATAACAAAACACTAAGTACGTTAATTTTTGGGTCCACAAAATTGAGTGGCTAAACCCAACCAATGAGTTATGATGAAAGCTCATAACTCATTTGCTTTTCTTCCTTACTCAGCATTGCAAAACTTATTACATTCATTTTTCGGTCCACAAAATTGAGTGGCTAACTCAAGCCATGAGCTACATTGGTACCCACCATGCGTTAATGCTGCAGGAGCAGAAAAGGGATTTCATCTTGCTTGGAGTGTTCATGGCTTCCAATTTTGCTTGGAGTGTTCATGGCTTCCCACCTTGCTGATCATTGCTTCCAACTATTAATGGAAAAGATAAAATTTACAATGGCATCATGCCTATGTTTTCAAAGATAATGAAATAGGAGATTTTAGTTAAAAACACACAATATAAACCATGTCATGAGAAAGACTTTCACCGTGAACCTAAAATGCTTGCTGCATGGTTGTTATGGTTAAATCTGGCTTCACTGTGTTCCAGATCGCCTTCAGGAATCTTCCCTGCTGTGGCATTGTATTGTGACAGCGGGGAGACTCCCCTGCTGTTTAACCACTTGCCGACCGCCGCAAGTACATATACTGAGGCGGTCAGCCCCGGCTAGGCAAAGTGACGTACCCGGTACGTCACTAGCCTTCGCCGCTCTGGTGCCCGCGGTCCCGCCGATGATTCGATTGGGTTCAGAACGATCAGTCATCAGGTCCAGGGCAATCATTTTTGGCCTGGACCTGTTGATCGGTCCTGCCCAATCAAATGACACTAAGGCTGTGAAATGTAAACACAGGCTTAGAGAAGAGGTGCCCTCCCCTGCCATCGTCCTTTTTGGATCCAGTGTGAGAGGAAAGCACATCTAACTGAGTAACTGCACAAGCACACCCACACACAGGTAGATAGGCACATTTAACCCCCGATCGCCCCCCCCCCCCCCCAATTAACCCCTACAGCCCCTGACACAACACACACTGTATACAGCATATAGCATTTTCCTATATACCTGTATAAGTGTGATTTGTGGTCAGATGTATCGCTTGCGACCCCCCCTTTTCCACTTAAATTACCCCCCACCCCCCCATAAAGATTTAACCCCCTGATCCCCCCGATCACCTCCAGTTAACCCCTACCCCGCTGTCACATTCAACACTAATACAAACGTAATATACAGTGTTTTTGTATTAGTGTGATTGTGATCAGAATTAGCGCAGGCGACTAAGTTTCTGTCCCAAGAAGGTTTAGGGTCCCCGCCACCCCCCCAATAAAGATTTAACCCTCTGATCCCCCCTACACCACCTGCCACAACACACACTGTATACAGTATATAGCATTTTCTATATACCCGTATAAGTGTGACTTGTGACCAGGTTTAGCGCTTGCCACCATTTCTTTTATCTGTAGGATACCCGCCAGCCCCTCCCAATAAAGATTTAACCCCCTGATCACATCCAGTTAACCCCTTCCCCCCCTGTCACATTGCACACTAATACTCACATAATATACTGTTTTTACTGCATTATGTATTAGTGTGCTTGTGACTTGAGTTTGCGCTAGCGAGTTAGTTTATATCCCAAAGGAGATTTGGGGTCCCCGCAGACCCCTGGCGCATAGTTAGAAATAACCCCTTGATTACCACACACATACGCACACATACACTTCCATTACTAGTATAGTGTTTGAACAGATCAATATCTGATCAGAACTATACTAGCAACCCCATAGTTTGGGGTTCCCAAAACTAGGTTTTTGCACGGTCAGCACTGATTCCTGCCAGCGCCTGCGTTTAACCCTTTCACCCAGGCAAGTGTAGTAATCAATAGATTATTGTCACTTACAAAAAAACACAACACACAAAACTGCTGTGTTAAGAGTCAGGCCTGATCCCTGCTAGCATTAGCAGTTTTTTTGGTAGCGCTTGAAATAGTCCTTGACAACCAGGTGCTTTTATTACCTGTGAGTCGCACCACTGTACCGGTAAATTTAGTTACCAAAATGGCCAAACGTTGGTACAGTGGTGAAGAGGTATATAATATACTGTCCGTGTCAGATGATAGCGATAGGGAAGCTACACTGGCAGAATCAGGGTCAGTATATGAACCAGATGACGGCAGCAGCTCCCTGACAGATAGCTCCGACGAAAGATGGGTCCCTGTTAGACCTAGGCGTACTAGGGAATGGGGGGGGGGTACAGATGTAGAATTAGCCAGTGGAAAGCAAGATTCAGAGGGCAGAAATGGGGGCACTAGCGGTAGGGTGTTCGGAGCTCCTAAACCCAGGGTGGGTACGGGGAAAAAATCAAGAGAACAGCCTAAAAACATCAAATGAGGATAAATATAACCGATCAAAATTAAGAGGTTTGTATACCAATGCCAGAAGCCTGACCAACAAGATGGGAGAGCTGGAGCTACTGATGTTTGAGGAGGACTTAGATTTTGTGGGTATAACTGAGACTTGGTTTGACAGCTCTCATGATTGAATGGCGACCATTCAGGGGTATTCCCTTTATCGCAGGGATAGAGAGGGTAAAAAAGGGGGAGGGGTATGTCTGTATATTAAGAACAGTATACAGGTAAATATGAGGGATGATATTAATAATGGAGCTAAGGACGAGGCAGAATCTCTATGGGTAGAGCTTCAAAGGGAAGGCACGGTGGGGATGGTAATATTGGACGTATGCTATAGGCCCCCCAAACAGAGGGAGGAGGGTGAGGCGGACCTCATGTTACAGATAGGATTGGCAGCAAGGATGGGAAATGTCATTATAATGGGGGACTTTAATTATCCGGATATGGACTGGGCAGAAGGAACCGTGCACTCAGCCAAGACTAGGCAGTTCCTAAATATTTTGCAGGACAATTTCATGGGTCAAATGGTGAATGCACCGACAAAAAACAATGCGGTACTTGACTTACTGATTACCAACAATACAGACCTGCTCACGGATATAGAAATACGGGAAAACTTAGGGAGCAGTGACCATAGGTCAATTGGTTTCAGTATTAATTACAGTAATAGGAAACATAAGGGTAATATTAAGACGCTGAATTTCAAAAGAGCCAATTTCCCGAAACTGCGCTCACTGCTAGAAAACATAAAATGGGATAGAACCCTGGGAACAAAGAACACGGAGGAAAAATGGGAGTGCTTCAAGAGCATACTTAAGGGGGTGGGCCAGTGCATTCCACAGGGAAATAAATTTAAAAGAGCAAAACTAAACCCAGGGTGGCTAAATTCCAACATAAAAATGTATATTAGAGCTAAAGAAAAGGCCTTCAAAAAATACAAGACTGAGGGGTCAGTGGCAGCATTTAAGCATTATAAAGAGTGTAATAAGAAATGTAAAGATGAAATCAGGGCGGCTAAAATAGAACACGAGAGACATATAGCGGAGGAGAGTAAAAAGAACCCCAAGAAGTTCTTTAAGTATATAAACAGTAAGAAAGCGAGGCCAGAACACATTGGCCCCATAAAAGATGATAAAGGAAAAATGGCCACTGAGGACAGAGAAAAGGCGGAAGTGTTAAATAATTTCTTTTCTTCAGTCTTCACAAAGGAATCGGGGGGCTACACGAACCTTGCTTGTAAGGCCGAACTAAATAATACACCTCAGGAAGTGCCGCCATGGCTAACAGAGGATAGACTTAGAGCTAAACTTGAGAAACTTAACATAAATAAATCCCCGGGACCGGATGGCTTGCACCCGAGGGTTCTTAAAGAGCTCAGCCTGGTGATTGCCAGACCATTATTCTTGATCTTTAAGGATAGTTTACAGACGGGTATGGTGCCAGCTGATTGGAAAAAAGCCAACGTGGTACCAATATTTAAAAAGGGGCCGAGATATATCCCGGGTAACTATAGGCCGATCAGCCTAACATCTGTAGACTGCAAAATATTGGAGGGGATGTTAAGGGACCACATACAAGACTTTAGTAATGAAAACGGTATTACAAGTATTAATCAGCACGGATTCATGAAAAATCGTTCGTGCCAAACCAATCTATTAACCTTCTATGATGAAGTGAGCTGCCACCTAGATAAAGGTAAGCCTGTAGATGTGGTGTATCTGGACTTTGCAAAGGCCTTTGATACCGTTCCCCACAAACGCTTACTGTACAAACTAAGGAAGATAGGTATGGACCATAAGGTGAGTACCTGGATAGAGAACTGGCTCCAGGGGAGAGTACAGAGGGTGGTGATTAATGGGGAGTACTCGGATTGGGCGGGTGTGGAAAGTGGGGTCCCCCAGGGTTCTGTCCTGGGACCAATCCTGTTTAATTTATTCATAAATGATCTGGAGGAGGGGATATCGAGTGCAATCTCAGTATTTGCAGATGATACTAAATTAGGCATTCCAATATCTTCTATGCAGGATGTGGAAACCTTGCAAGTGGACCTGAACAAAATAACGGAGTGGGCAACTACATGGCAGATGAGATTTAATGTTGAAAAATGTAAAGTAATGCACTTGGGGGCCAGAAACCAGAAAGCAAGCTACTCACTAGGGGGGGAACCTCTGGGTGAGTCTAGGATGGAAAAGGACTTGGGGGTACTGGTAGACAACAGGCTTGGCAGTGGCATGCAATGCCAGGCCGCCGCAAGCAAAGCCAACAGAATACTGGGTTGTATAAAAAAGGGGATTCACTCCAGAAATAAAGAGATTATTCTCCCGCTCTACAAGACTCTGGTCCGGCCACATCTGGAGTATGCTGTCCAGTTCTGGGCACCGGTCCTCAGAAAGGATGTGCTGGAACTGGAGAAAGTCCAGAGAAGGGCAACAAAAATAATTAGGGGGATGAAGGACATCAGCTATGAGGAAAGACTACAAGCCCTGAACTTATTCTCTCTGGAGAAGAGACGATTGAGGGGGGATATGATATCAATGTACAAATACTGTACTGGCGACCCTAGCATAAGGAACAAACTATTCAGAGAAAGGAGATACAATAAGACACGTGGCCACTCACTAAAACTAGAGGAAAGGCGGTTTAACCTTAAAGTGCGTAAGGGGTTCTTCACTGTAAGAGCGGTAAGGATGTGGAATTCTCTTCCACAAGCAGTCGTATCAGCAGGGAGCATTGATAGTTTCAAAAAACTGTTAGATGGACACCTTAAAGACCACAACATACAGGGGTATACAATGTACGGCTAAAAGCAAACACACACACACACACACATCATAGGTTGAACTGGATGGACTGATGTCTTTTTTCAACCTCACTAACTATGTAACTATGTAACTATGTAACTATGTACTGGACCCCATTCTGGAGTTGTTGAGATGCAGGAATCGCAGGGTGCTCGTATGGAGCAGAGTGTGGTTACTAGTGCCGGTCATCCTTCTGGTGACCTGGCAAGCGCCAGCGGCCTAGTACACCCTGGACCTAGTACAACCAGCACTGCAGTATCACCTGGTGACGTGGCGAGTCCCCTAAGTGCAGTTGAAGTTGGTGCGGTGGCTAGCACAAGTAGTGGCCCGCAGCCACCGCGTATTTGTAGACAGGCCCGTAGAGCCCATAGTGCCCTCCCTGATGCGCTGGCATATCCCAATTGGCAACCCACTGATTCTACAGCGCCAGTACTTCCCCCATTCACTGCCCAACCTGGAATCCACGTGGAGACAGCTGGTTTTACGCCCCTGAACTTTTTTTGAGCTGTTCTTCACAGAAGATCTTTACAGATCTATTGTGGATCAATCAAATTTATATGCACGACAATTTATCACCGCCAACCCAAATTCACCCCTTGCCAGACCATTTGGCTGGAAACCTAACGGTTTCCGAATTTGAAATCTTTCTGGGCCTTTCCCTGCACATGGGCATAACCAAACAGAGTGAAGTGTGGCTATATTGGTCCACTAGCCCAGTTCACCATATGCGACAATGAACTCTGTCGTCCTCGGGGAGACCCTGAATATGATCGGCTCCACAAAATTCGGCCCCTCATAGACCACTTCAATCAGCGGTTTGCAGCCTTGTTCACCCCTGAACAAGTTGTCTGCATTGACGAGTCCCTGATTAAATTTACTGGCCGCCTTGTTATGAAACAGTACCTCCCCAGCAAGCGTGCCAAGTACGGGGTCAAGCTGTATAAATTGTGTGACAGGGCCACAGGTTATACAGTTAGTTTCTGGGTCTATGAGGGGAGCCCCCCCAACTGCCCAGACTACATAGGGAGCAGCGGCAAGATTGTTTGGGACTTGGTGTCACCCTTATCCGGAAAGGGGTACCATTTGTACGTGGACAACTTTTACACAAGCGTGCCACTATTTAGTCATCTTTCTGAATTACAAATTGGCGCATGTGGCACCGTGTAACCTAATCGCCGGGGCTTCCCCCAACGGCTTGTAAATTCCAGTCTTAGTCGGGGGGCGAGAGCCTGCTTGAAAACGGACAAATTGCTTGCGGTGAAGTGGAAGGATACACGGGATGTTTATGTTCTGTCCTCCCTTCACGCAGACACGACTATCCAAATCCCTAGGCAACTGGCGTTATGGAGAAACCCCTCTGTGTCCACGAATATAACCTTAATATGGGAGGGGTGGACCTTAACGACCAGCTTTTGGCGCCGTATTTAGTTGCCCGTAAAGCCTGACACTGGTACAAAAAAGTGTCTGTTTACCTTTACCAATTGGCTATGCTGAACGCCTTTGTCCTATACAGGGTGTCAGGATGAACTGAATCCTTCCGGGAATTCCAGGAAGCGATCATCCTTACCTACCTGTACCCAGGAGGCATGCCTGCCCAACTTCCTCTTCCAGATGCAGTGAGCCGGCTGCATGAGAGACATTTTCCTTATGTCCTCCTGAATACCCCTACCCAAAGACGACCCCAAAGACGATGTCGTATCTGTAGCAGGCGCGGATGTAGGCGTGACACCCGTTATTATTGTCCCAAATGTCCTGACCAACCTGGTCTCTGCATGGGGGAATGTTTTGAGCGCTACCATACACACTAGTGGAGTATTAGTGTAGGGTACAGCACAACACAGTGTAGGGCACACAAACACAGGGTCTCGAAAGATGTTGGATGTCCATCGACATTTTGAGAGACCCAAGCTGGAAGATCGCAGTCCCAAATCAAGGAACAACAGTTAGAAAGAAAAATAAAAGGATCCAAAAACTGTTGTTGTGTCAGTCATTTTATATGTTCTTCTACTCTTCCTACTGTACTTTTAATGTACTTTGTTTTTCCATTCTTTTGTGACCCGTTTCTCTTGCAGGTACAGCATTTGCACTCAGCATATAGATAACTTTGCTGGCAGCAGCTGTGGCGATTTTCTGATTTCAGCACTGCAGTTAAAATCCAATTTTGGTATACGTGGATAGTGTCGTGTATACCCATCATTAAATTCAGTGGGTGGTTGTTTGGGCGGTTGTTTGGGGGGTTAATGAGTAATGCTACGCATTATTCCTGTGCTGATTTCTGATAGGTTCTCTTTTTCGTTCAGCCCACAGGCTGCATGAAAAAAAAAACCTATATGCAAAACAAGGACCAGCAATGTACTGGTACGTTGCTGGAATTTGAGTGGTTATACCAGGATGATGCCTGCAGATTTAGGCATCATCTTGGTATAGTTTTTTACAGCCAGCGGTCGGCTTACATGTAAAAGCAATCCTAGCAGGTAATTGGCCGCTAGACCGCTTTTACATGCAGTGGGAGGGGACTTCCCCCCCCCCCACCGCCGCCTTCCCCCCCCCCCCACCGCCGCCTTCCGCAGCCTTCCGTGGTTTTTCTCGGGCTCTCCTGTCCCACCGGTTAACCCGAGAGTGCAGACGGTGGTTCAATCATCTAACCATAGATTTAATTGGAGATGAGAATGGCTCAATCATCTCTATGGCCTAAGATACCGGAAGCTACGAGCATTTCATGACTTCTGTTTCACCAGAAATAAACAGGGCCATTGGGAAATTGTATTTTATCACACCAATTTTGGTGTGGTCAGATGCGTTAAGGTCAGAGGAGAGATCTAGAGTCTAAAAGACCCCAATTTTTTAAAAAAAGAGTACCTGTCACTACAGATTGCTATCATAGGGGATATTTAAATGAACTGAGATAAAAAAATTTTTTAAAAAAAGGAAAGGTGTCAAAATAACAAAAAAATCAAAAAAAAATCAAGCCCCCCCCTGTCCCCCCGTGCTTGCACGCAAGCGTTGGTCTAGTGACAAATGTAAACCGCAATTGCAGCATGCATGTGAGGTATCGCCACAAACGCCAGGTTGAGTGCAGTAATTCTTGCAGTAGACCTCCTCTCTAAGTCTAAAGTGGTAACCTGTAAAGACTTTTAAAGGTTTCTAAAAATGTACGTACTTTGTTGCCACTGCAGAGGCGTGCGCAATTTTTAAAGCATGTCATGTTTGGTATCTATGTACTTGGCATAAGATCATCTTTTAAATTTTACCAAACAAATTGGAATTATATAGTGTATTTGTGCAACAAATTTAAAAAAAATTTATTTTTTTTTCGCAGAAATTGCGTTTGGAAAATCTGTGCGCAAATACCGTGTGACAAAAAATTTTGCAACATCCACCATTTTATTCTATAGGGCCTCTGCTTTAAAGAAATATATGTTTGGGGGTTCAAAGTAATTTTCTAGTAAAAAAAAAATATATTTTTTCATGTAAACAAAAAGTCACAGAAAAGGCTTGGTTTTCAAGTGGTTAGAAGAGTGGGTGATGTGTGGATAAGATTGAGCATAAAATGCCAGGACAGTTCAAACACCCCCCAAATGACCCCTTTTTGAAAAGTAGACACCCAAAGCTATTTGCTGAGAGGCATGGTGAGTCCATGGAATATTTTATATTTTGCCACAAGTGTCGGGAAAAAATGGATTTTTGTAAAATCTTACCGTAAAATCCTTTTCTCTTAGCTCATTGACAGACGTAGTCCTCGGTGATACAGCACCTTCGGGTTATGTTGCCTCCACAGGAGCAGGACTAGACAGGAAATAAAAATGCTCTGGCCACACCCCAGGGGCAGTCCCCGAGGGTATATCCTCTCTCTCTCCGCCACAGCAAATCAGTTATGTGAAAAAGTCTTTAGAGATTTTAACCCAACTCAAAAAAACAGAGGGGCGGGGACTACGTCTGTCAATGAGCTAAGAGAAAAGGATTTTACGGTAAGATTTTACAAAAATCCATTTTTCTCTAGCGCTCATTGACAGACGTAGTCCTCGGTGATACACCACCTTCGGGACGTCCCAGAGCAGTATCACAACTGAGGGGTGGGAAAATGGAAATCAAATCCCAATCTAGAAGGCCCAGCCGGTGCCAACTAGAAGTTTACAATGCTCATCCTTAATGATGAGACTCAACAAAAAAAGAGAAAAAATTTTTTTTTTTTTTTTTTTTTTTTCAAACAGAAAAAAACCCTCGAGGTAGACCACCGGTCTCCTCAAATTGCGGCCTGCAAAACCTTGCGGCCAAATGAGGCATCCGCCGATGCCGTCACATCAATTTTATAGAACTTTGTAAAGGTATGTACCGACGACCAGGTGGCCGCCTTACATACCTGGACCACTGACGCCTGATGGCGAAAGGCCCAGGAAGTACTGAGCGCTCGAGTGGAGTGCGCCCTAACAGGGAACGGAGGACTCTGACCCTTAATAGAATAAGCCTGTACCACCGTTTGTCTAATCCATTTGGCAATGGTCGCGGCAGATGCAGGCAAACCCTTTCTGGGGCCATCCGTGATCACAAAAAGTGAATCCGTCTTACGGAATGATTCCGTAGCTTTCAGGTATACCCTGATTGCCCGAACCACATCTAAGGAATGCAACGCATGTTCCCGATGATGCTTGGGCTGAGGACACAAGGAAGGTAGTACAATATCTTCATTCAGATGAAAATCTGAAACCACCTTGGGAAGAAAAGATGGCTTAGGATGAAGTACTACCTTATCCCTATGAATCACTAGGTATGGTGACTGGCATGATAATGCAGCCAGTTCTGACACCCTGCGAGCAGAAGTAATAGCCACCAAGAAGGCCACCTTCTGGGATAAAGTAAGCAAGGGAATCTCCCTGATGTTTTCAAAGGGAGGTTTCTGTAGAACCGACAAAACCAAATTAAGATCCCAAGGTGGTAAGGGTGCGCGGACTGGAGGAGCCAGGTGCCGCACCCCCTGGATGAAATTCCGCACCAAGGATTTGGTAGCTAAAGGCTTCTGAAAGAAGATTGCTAATGCTGAAACTTGACCCTTGATGGTGCTCAAGGCTAGCTTCTGCTCAACCCCTTGTTGCAAAAAGGCCAATATTCGAGACACCGAATAGGTACGTGGAGGAAATCCTAAAGATTCGCACCACGCAATATAAGTTTTCCATGTGTGATAATAGACTTTGCTGGAAGTCGCTTTCCTTGCTTTAATAAGGGTAGGAATGACTGAAGCTGACAAACCTGTCCTTCAGTACTTGGGTCTCAATGGCCAGGCCATTAAACCCAGCGACTGTAAAGCATGATGGTAAATTGGTCCTTGAGACCACAGACACTCCCTGAGACGAAGTTCCCACGGAACGTGTACGACTAACATGTCCAAGTCGGCCAGGCCGGCTTGAGGAGGCCAGCCTAGAATTTCTAGGACCACTGGCGCTGATTGAATCTGAACCAGGCGTCCCTAGAGGTATCTGGCCCCGACCATCCGAGAAAGTCTGGTCGTTTTCTGTTCCCACACATTTATCAGATACCTGATAGTTATCAGGAAAGGTGATCTTTTCTGGTTGAACCTCAGGGACCGAAGTCACCCGACTAGAGGCTACTTGGCCTATCTGGTCAACCAGATCCGATTCCTGTGAGGTATCGGGACTAATCTTGGGAAAAGGTAAAGGAAAAAAGATCTATTCAGGGAACGGTAACTACCGCTTCCTGTAGAACTTAAATGTTGGAAGGGAAGAATCACACCGGTAGTAGTGGTTGATGCTCGATCTAATGTCCTGAATACCGGTGAAAACGTCCCCCCACCCTGAAACCGGGTGGGGGCGCACCTTCAGGCTGTGTACTCCTTTGCTTCGGGTTTGGCTGGGTTGGTCCCCTTCTTGAACCCTCCTGGAGGAGTCTTGCCTTTCCCGCTAGTACCAGCCGGGCGCCCTTTATGGGCGGTAAAGAAAGGTCCTCGCTTGTTGCGAGGTCCCTTAGCTTTAGCAGCCTGTGGCAAAAAAGTGCTCTTGCCCCCAGTGGCATCCTTAATGATTTAATCTAGGTTGGCCCCAAATAGACGATTCCCCTGAAAGGGGAGATTTGTCAAGGTCTTCTTGGAACATAGGTCAGCTGACCAGCATTTTAACCACAGCACACGTCTGAGGATCACCGCTGTCTTAGATGCATGCCCTAATAAGGGAGTAGTGTCCAAGGCTGCGTCACAGATAAACTGTAGCCCTTGTATAATCTGTTCCATCAAATCAGATGTCTCCTGGGGAATATCTTTTCCCCTAAGATCTTGGCGTACCATTTTCGCCCATTCCGTAAGTGTCTGGGAAACTAGACCAATAACAATTACTGGTCTAAAAGCTGACCCTATCAGAGAGAAGATGGTGCGGGACTCTGCTTCCATCTTTCGATCCACCGGATCCTTAAAGGACGAAGTGTCCTCCACTGGAATAACCGTGGCTTTATTCAGCCTGGAAATAGGCGGATCCACGACTGGTGGTACCGTCCATTTCTTAATGATGGATTCCTCAAACGGATAGCGTCTAGCAATACGCTTGGAAATAGTAAAGGTACGTTTAGAATGCTCCCATTCTCCTTTAATCTGATTACCGAAACATTTAGGTACAGGAAAAGCCTTCATCGTCTTGATGGGCTTATTAGTACCAAAAGGAATCTCTGTTTCAGTTGCCTCTGCCGGTAAAGCCTCAAGTTTTAAGGTTTCCTGCACTGCCACAACTAGTGCGTCCACCAATACTTCTTCCTGAATAATAGCAGAAGAAGCGTCCTCCTCACTGTCTGAGGGGGCTTTACCTGGGATAACAGCCCTTGCAGAGGAACCTGCAATTGCCGTGACCACCTCCGAATCTGAATCAGAGGTGTCAGATGGTATAGGGGTAGGCGGGGGTCGCTTCCTTGACCCCCGTCCCTGACAGGCCGCCTCCACCCGAGCCACCATAGACTCCAAAATTGCTGTAAATGACTCTATACTCTGTGCACCGGCGGGTCCCGTGGCCCCCTCGAGGGAAACAGGTGGGGGAATATGTGTGGCAGGGTCCATGATAATTCTAGTTACTTCCTGGATAATATAATTCAAAAATAAAACTTTTTTTTTTTTTTTTTTTCGACCCCCAGCGCCACAAAAGCCCCTTAGTGTTACCTGCTAGGGATCCCTATCGATCGAGAGAGAGAGAGAGATAGACCCCCCAGGCTCACCACTTGATGCTCAGAGTTTAACTGCAACAGGTTACAGCGCTGTCTTGACAAACAGGAAGTCTTTTGGCTGGCTGCCGAGGAAAAAAGGAGGCCGCTCCGCCCCTCTGTACGCCTTCCGGCGCCTCCCCCAAGCTCCACGAGGTGTTTGGATCACCTCAAACATGGCCGCCCCCTGGAGACACGAGGCTACGCCAAAATGGCGGCTCGTGCGATCCAGCAAAAAAAATGGCGGCGGCCCGTACTGAATAGCGGTGTGCTGCAGGGCACACAACACTCTCTCTGCATGGGGATATGGCGTGGTTGGCGGTACCGGCCCTGGCGGACCGCATGGCCGTTCAGGAGGCCTGCTAATAGCTGGAGATCTGATTAGGAAGGCAGTCTACATGTCCGTGGCTTCTGACTGGTAGGTAGCTTATTCTTAACCCATAAGATTCCCAGAATGCCACAGATTACATCTTTAAACATGTATACAATTAGATTGTTAGCTCCCAAACCAAGCCTCCTGGCTTTTTGCACACATAAAATCACACTCAAAGTAGGAGGATCTGTGTCATGTTGTAGGATAGAAAGGGACTCTTATCTTACCATACAGAGAGGGGCCCGCGTTCACCACAAAACCCGTCAGGGGGAAAGGGGGAACATACTACTCACCATACCGGAACCAGGCGGGCACCAACTCCTGACAGTACCCCTCTCCACCGGGGCGGGAGGGCTGTCGACCGATACGGACGCCGTGACTCATGGTCTTTGGCGTTTCAGCGAGACGTTTAACTCGCGTGGACAGTCCTTTAATGGGACTTTGTCGCGGCCGACCCAGCGCGGAGCTATGGCCTGCACGCGCTCGTAGGCTGAACTGGGGTGACCACAGGATCTCAACATCCAGCCCGTCGCCCAGTTCAGCTTTCTTGCTTGAAGATCTCACAGGAACACTGGAGAAAAAAAGCTGTCTAAAAAATCCTTTAAGAAAAAATTCTTGCCAGGACCTAAGATCCCAGCAAGGTATCTAGGTCCTTACTCCTAACTAGACAGAAAATAACTGATTTGCTGAGGCAGAGAGAGAGAGGATATACCCTCTGGGACTGCCCCTGGGGTGTGGCCAGAGCTTTTTAATTTCCTGTCTAGTCCTGCTCCTGTGGAGGCAACATAACCCGAAGGTGGTGTATCACCGAGGACTACGTCTGTCAATGAGCGCTAGAGAAAAACTGATTTGCTGTGGCGGAGAGAGAGAGGATATACCCTCGGGGACTGCCCCTGGGGTGTGGCCAGAGCATTTTTATTTCCTGTCTAGTCCTGCTCCTGTGGAGGCAACATAACCTGAAGGTGCTGTATCACCGAGGACTACGTCTGTCAATGAGCGATAGAGAAATTATCATTTCTTTTTTTTGTTGTTTTTACAGAAAGTTGTCACTAAATGATATATTGCTCACACATGCCATGGGTATATGTGAAAAGACACTCCAAAATACATTCTGCTGCTTCTCCCGAGTACAGGGATACCACATGTGTGAGACTTTTTGGCAGCCTAGCTGTGTACGCGACCCCGAAAACCAATCCACATCTTCAGGTTTTCTAATGGCGTAAATTGCTGATTTTACCCCTGACTACCTGTCACAGTTTCAGAGGCCCTGAAATTTCAAGATAGCACAAAACCCCCCCAAATGACCCCATTTTGAAAAGTAGACACTCCAAGCTATTGGCTGAGAAGCATGGTGAGTCCATGGAATAGTTTATATTTTGCCACAATTAACGGGAAAATTATTTTTTTTTTTACACAAAGTTGTCAGTAAATGATATAATGCTCACACATGCCATGGGTATATGTGAAAAGACACCCAAAAATACATTCTGCTGCTTCTCCCGAGTACAGGGATACCCCATGTGTGAGACTTTTTGGCAGTCTAGCCGCGTACAGGACCTGGAAAACCAATCCGCCACTTCTGGCTTTCTAAGGGCGTAAATTGTTGATCTCACTCCTTACTATCTATCACACTTTTGAAGTCCATAAAAAGCCAAGATGGCACAAAACCCCCCCAAATGACCCCATTTTGCAAATTAGACACTCCAATCTATTTGCTGAGAGGCATGGTGAGTATTTTGCAGCTCTCATTTTCTTGGGAAAATGAAGAAAAAAAACAGGAAAATGCATTTTTTCCTCTTTTTTCAATTTCCAAAACTTTGTGACAAAAAGTGAGATCTGCAAAACACTCAACATGCCTCTCTGCAAATAGCTTAGGGTGTCTACGTTCCGAAAAGGGGTCATTTGGGGCGGGGGGGGGGTTGTGCTGTCTTGGCATTTCATGGCCTCCGAAACTGATAGGTAGTCAGGAGTGAAATCAACAATTTACGCCCTTGGAAAGACTGAAGGTGCGGATTGGTTTTCGGGGTCCTGTACTCGGCTAGACTGCAAAAAAGTCTCACACATGGGGCATCCCACATTAAGTACTTGGGCATTAATATTGGAAAGTCACCGTCATCAATATACTCCTTGAATTTTCCCCCAGTAATTGACACGATCATCAAACAAATGGGGGTTTGGTCGGCCCTACCCCTCTCTTCTGGGCAGATGCCATCTTTTCAAAATGGTTGGCTATCCAAAACTTCTGTACCCAATGCAAACCATTCCACTATTACTCAAAGACTCCCAAAAACTTTATAAGGCTTTGTCCGCATTCTTGTGGCACATGAAGCGACCACGTATCTCACTAAAGAAGCTCCAAATGCCCAGAAGAGAGGGGGGCCAACATTCCAGACATCAGACTCTACAACTTATCCTGTCTTTTGAGGGTGGGTCTTGACTGGATCACAGGGAAGTCTAGATTTTCTAACTTTGAATTGGAATCCCACATGGTGTCACCTCTTAGCTTAGCAGCTTTGTTACATTGTTCTTTACTTACTATACCGGCATCTCTGAGAAATAATTTGTTGTTGCGGGATACTGTGATAGCATGGAGGGAAGTGTCCAAGTTATTATCTCTGTCTCCCCGCTTCTCCAAATACCTCCCAATCATGGGCCACCCCTTGTTTCCGAAAACCAGACAATACCTGCCCTTCTCTACATGGCCCGACAAGGGTCTCTCCCTTGCCCATCAGCTATTTGACCCTAACTCGGGTCGTCCACATCCCTACTCAGAACTTTGTGACCTACACAATATACCACTTCACCATTTCCTGCATCTCCAACAAGCCACAAAGTTTGCTGAAGTCTTATGTCCAGATAAGAGCAAGCGCTCCTGTGACTCTTTGCTTGACTTCAAATTAGGAAATTAACGCTATCGGATGTATATAAACCCCTCTTAAATCACCGTCTCCATAGAAAGGACATTGATCCACCAACGCCCTGGAAGACCGCCTTTCACTACCCTCACTTGTTCACCTCCATTCTCAGCGGCTTTAATACGACCTGTAAATTAATTGAAAACGAATTCTGGAGGGAACAACAACTAAAGATTATGCATAGGGCCTACTCTCCTTTTGCATCTTCTGCTACCTCGCCCACAGGTCAAGCATGTTCTTGGTGTCTACTGCATAGACCAACCCTATCCCATAGACTGTGGGACTGTCCTCAAATTGCCAAGTTTTGGTTGGATGTGCAGCATTTAGTTTCAACCGTATCAGGATTACCCCTAATGAACAACCCACTCCTCCTCCTGTTCGGAAATCTTCATGGTCCTACCCTGGGCCTGGCCCCGACACAGTCAGTTATATTATACCAGAACAAACCCTGGATATCTACATGTCTCATGGTCGCCAGAAGGTCTATCCTCAGGAAGTGGATCTCCCACGACCCCCCTAAGATCCAGGGGGTGCACGAAGATCTTAGTTCACTTATGGTTAAGGAACTACTGGATGTAAAGCTATTGTCGGGCTCCCCCGCACACTTCCAAGCCAAGTGGAACTCGTACCTGTCTTATTTTCCCCAGCCTTCTTCTGGAACACCCTGATTGTAAATTATTGTGGGCCACTGTGAGCATCTTGTCCTATTATGTTAGATTCTTTGTGCCGACCTGAACCTCCCTTTTCTTCTTACCCGACTCTCTCGTTTATCTCCCTCCCTCTCTCGGTATTCCTTTCCTTTCCCCAGTTAATACCCCCCCCCCCACTCCCACTACTCTACTCTACTCCCCCCCCTCCCTCTCTGCTTCATCCCCACACGACATCTAGTGCAACTCCAGATCAGATTGTGTCTTCATCTCCTATCTGTATGAGTACAGTTGTATGGTTTACTGATATGTTCATTTGTATTCTTCCATATGTTTATGGTTCTTTCTTATTTTGTATTTCAAAAAACTCCAATAAAATTTGGTATAAATAGAAAAAAGGGGTCTGGTCAGGAAGGGGGTAAAATCTTCCGGGGCTTAAGTGTTTAACTATACACATCAGCTCTGCAGCCTACTGCACTGATCGAGCGAGAATATGACTCCTGTAAACCGCATTGGCCACACATGGATCGAAATTCAGCTGGGCCCTGCTGAACCAGCCACATTTTGATCCATGTATGGCCAGTTTAAGGAAGTTACAAATCTTTCTGCATACATGTCATGGTTTAAGGCTGGCCATACATGGAACTGTTAAACTGAACAGATTTCCCCATCCACACAAGCGAGGTGTGTTGTAGAAGTTTTATTAATATTTATGTGGACATTTCTTTAGGATGTATTTTTAGTTAAATTGCCATTATGTCTCCCAGTGTCAGTTTACCGGTACCTCGTAACTTTAATCACTATGCGAATATTGCTTTAACTGGCATTGAGGAAAGACTTGTTAGTGGAACTCTTCCATTAGATGGAATTGCACAAAACTTGTAGCCTGATTTATGGCAAGGAGAAATCCATCGCACAAATATATATCCGCCATCGAGAGCACCAGTATTCACTGCAGAGATTTGTTTGCGATGTGGAATTCTTATAGTTTTACCAGGATTAATGGCTGGCATCTTTCTATTATATTTGATCCATATGACTGACATAAGACTGCTGCTATTGTCTTTTGCAGATATAATAAAGTCCCATTCACTGGAACAATAGCATGATCAGTATCAAATAGGGTTTATATGAACCATGAAAGGATTTATGTGGTTCCGCGCTTAGGATAGGGGGTATATAAGGAAAAATATATATGATACCGCACCTGGCTGCTGCCCACTTCAAAAAATGCAACCCTGAAAGGGGAGCATTTGAATGAATAAGAAAAAAAGGAGAAGTAATTGGCGCTGCCTGGTGGGGTATTGGGAATGCAATTTATGGTTGCTAGCCTCCTGAATTAAGTTATATAAAAAAATCTATTGTGATTTAGGGTATATAAAACAACATGGACAAATTGGTAAAACTGGGTCAATCTATGTGTAGAATCAATGGTGTTCCATGTGTAAATCAAAGCATCAAAAAATCTTAAAAATTATAAAAAACCAACATATACATACAATGTGTACAATCGGTGGATATAAAGTGCAACAAAAGAGTGCAATAGTGGATATCAGGAGTGAAATGATAAAAAATTAGTTAAAATATCCAATCATAAATAGGCAACCATATCATCACAATCAATAGATATAACCATAAAAATTCTAATAAATATAAGTGCAAATAGAGTGCATATATATAGCTGCCAAAAAATACGTGCAAAGGTGCAAAAAGGTGAAAACGATCAAAAAGATCTGCTAATACAGCTGTGCAAAAGAAACGGCAGCACAAAAAATTGAAGTGTCCTTATAGATTATGAAGCAAATAAATCACAACACATGTGCAATCTCGGTGATTCTGACAGATCCAGAGCGTGACCACGTCATTTCCGTTTTCCGAACCCGAGGCCTGGAACGCACATCCGGCGGTTGACGAGCACGCCATCCCCTAGCGTGCACCGCAAGTGAGGAGGTTGCGGTTCCTATGCCAGACGGGCATACGATAGGTTACACTTTTATGTGAGTACATGTCCTTTTTTTAACAATAAAGTGTCTTTTAAAACGATATTACACTATCGGAGGCTCCTTCCCTTTTCTTCTACATACCCTGGTACTGAATTGGAATTCATTATATCTACTGAGCTGACACCTGAACACTATTAAAGGAGAGAGATCGAGATCTGGGGACATCCTTGATTGCCAGTGTATGGGAGCGATCCCTTATTATCGACCCGCTGTTTACCCCTGTAGGGGTAAGGGAATCTGGTAAGCGCAGGACCCCAGGCTCAGGGGAACACTTCTTCCTTCTGCCCATTCACCACACTCTGGGCATAGAGAAAAGAGCACCATAATCACTATATATGGACTATACAATCTAGGACTTCTCTGGATCTGTCAGAATCACCGAGATTGCACATGTGTTGTGATTTATTTGCTTCATAATCTATAAGGACACTTCAATTTTTTGTGCTGCCGTTTCTTTTGCACAGCTGTATTAGCAGAAAGATCTTTTTGATCGTTTTCACCTTTTTGCACCTTTGCACGTATTTTTTGGCAGCTATATATATGCACTCTATTTGCACTTATATTTATTTCTATTGATTGTGATGATATGGTTGCCTATTTACGATTGGATATTTTAACTAATTTTTTATCATTTCACTCCTGATATCCACTATTGCACTATTTTGTTGCACTTTATACCCACCGATTGTACACATTGTATGTATATGCTGGTTTTTTATAATTTTTAAGATTTTTTGATGCTTTGATTTACACATGGAACACCATTGATTCTACACATAGATTGACCCAGTTTTACCAATTTGTCCATGTTTTATATACCCTAAATCACAGTATAGATTTTTTTATATAACTTAATTCAGGAGGCCAGCAACCATAAATTGCATTCCCAATACCCCACCAGGCAGCGCCAATTACTTCTTTTTTTCTTATTTATATGAACCATATTTGATAGGATCCACTAACAGGATATGATGAGTTCATGCTTGTGAATTAGCATGGCTGGGTGCATGGGAATCTATGTAGCAGCCATGTTTCTTTGTTCACCTGGCAGTTAGTCTCTGCACTCAGTGATGTTCATACATAAACATTGACTCTTTTCTATTGTACTTTGGAATGTATATATGTCTGGGGGCGTGGCCAGCGCGGGACAGTGATGGACGCCTGATCTCCCGCTCCGCAGATAGACGACTCCATCCAGCGCCATCCACAGCAACACAGACAGGATCCGAGCCTGATTTTCACCCCAGTTGACCGCGGCAACCTGCAGCGATGTCCCACAAGCAAAAGGAGAAAGGGCCGAAGAAACTCACCGCTTGCTTCCCCGCGCCTCGGGGGAAGCAGCGGGTGCACTATACTGACCTGCCGGAGGACGCTGCCTCGGCTGAACCCCTGCTGTCAGGTACTCTCCCCCCCCTTCGCATCTGCTCCCTCCAGCCCTTCCTGCACGAGCCCAGCTAAGTCAAAAATGAGGCTAGACAGCGCTGACAAGGCCCCACAGCCTGGGAGCTCCAGTAACCCTCTACTGCCCATCTCCCTGGGGACATCTCCATTTGCAGCCTTTCCCACGGTAGGCCAGCCTATCATGGACACAGCTCAAGGAAATGATGTATGCCCTCCATAACTCTCTCCAAGCGAACATTGTGACACTTGCTAACAAATTCTCAGCAGAAGTCCACTCCCTAGGGGACAGGGTACACACTGTAGAATACTCCATATCAGAGATTGTGACCACTGTGAATGATTTGGTAGAGGCACATGAAGAACATGTGGATGAGCGACACTGGATCAAAGCAAAAAACGCAGATCTGGAGGATCGCTCCAGAAGAAATAACCTTAAAATCCGTGGCATTCCTGAAACTGCTTCCTGCTAAGCTACACAAATTTGCCACGGACCTTTTCTTAGCTATATTGCCTGGAGCGTCTCCCCTGGAGCTGACGGTTGACTGTATTCACAGGGTCCCAAAGCCCCCTTTCCTCCCTCAGCATGTTCCCCCGCGACACATTGCTACGTGTGCACTTCTACCAAACTAAGGAATCCATCTTAACCAAAGCTAGATCCCTGGGCACTCTCCCTGACCCCCTACTCAGCTGTGCAAATCTTCAAGGACCTCTCTAAGCATACCCTAGATATGCGCAGACAACTTTCCACCATTACCAAAGCCGTGCGCAACCACAACCTGCCGTACAAGTGGAAACACCCTTCCAAGATCTTAGTGGAGAGGAATGGAGAATCATACACAGTCACCACGCTTGAAAGGGGCATATCCCTGTTAAATTCTTGAGCATCATCCCTGATCCGGTTCCCCCCCGGGAGCGAAAAAATCCCCAAGCAGAGTTCCCCCTCAATGGCATTCCCTGCCTCAATGCTCCGCAAGGGACACTTGAAGTCTGGACTCGTGCATCCTATTTTTTCTTTTTTTATCTTTTTTTACCTCTTCATCATTGGGTCCTGTTCTGAATCCAGCCCGTTTGGCTACTGAACTGTTCTTACCCCCATTTGGAAACGGCTACACCAGCCCATGGTTTCCACCCAATTTTATGTTCCCTTGTTGTCTTGATTTGTTTTGTCCTCTTTTTTCCCCCTTCTGCAGGTGTAACAGATGTTGTGCTCCCAAGCAACGCTATGTCTCCTTCCAGGACCTATTGGAATTTCCTTAAGCTCTCCAGATCCGCCAGCACACTACAGCCGCCCTGGAGCATGCCTAGACGGTCAACAGCTCGTCACTCCTTCAAGTTTCCAAAAGACTGCTTACGGTTCCGTGAGTAACGACTTATCGCACACTCCGACACTCACTTATGACAGTTAAAATCTTATCCCTGAACGCCAATGGCCTCAACCATCTGGCCAAGTGAGCTTCGCTGTGGCGCACTGCCATCAAGCACAAAGCAGATGTAGTTTGTGCCCAAGAGACTCATTTTTTGGATCAGCATGCTCCTACCTGCTCCCATAGAGACTACCCTACAGTATTCACATCCTCCTGTTTCAAGAAGAGGAAGGGTGTCCTATTGGCCGTTCACAAAGATCTGGACTTTGATCTAATGTCATCAGTAACAGACACCAATGGTAGATACCTCATCATTGTCTGTTCTATTAATGGCTTTACAGTGACTTTAGTTTCTGTTTATGCCCCCAACGTCCATCAAATTCGCTTTCTGAATCGAATTATGAAAAAATTTGTGCAGTTCAAAAGGGTCCCCTAGTGCTATGTGGTGACTTTAACCTACCCCCCGGATAGAACCGTGGACATTTCAGCCACCACCAAATGTCATCAATCCCTGCAAGGGTTTATCCATAGAAACTACCTCTACGACATTTGGAGGTGCCACCATCCCTCTGACCGGGAATTCTTCCACCATTCAGTAGTGCATAATACTTATTCAAGTATTGATGTTATTTTATCTATGTTGATTCTCCAGAGAGCAGTGGACTCAGAGATAGCCCCAATTACGTGGTCTGACTACACCCCAGTGAGCGTTGTACTTTCGCTGTCTTCTAAAACATCTTCGCAAAAACCTTGGAGAGCAAATGCTGGAATTCTTAAGATCCCAGAAAATGTAGATTTTCTAAAACACTCCATTTCTGATTTTTTTAAAGATAACCAGGGGTTGGTATCTGAGTCCGCGACTCTCTGGAACGCCCATAAGGCATTCAGTAGAGGGGTTCTGATCCAACTGCAGCGTCGAACAAACAGAAAACACTCGCACATTGTAGACAAACTCACCCGCGACATCACCTCTCCGGAAGCTCAAAACCAAACTAGCCCCTCCGCAGACCTCAAAATCAAGCTCTTATCACTTAGGCAGGAACTTAGATCACATCTCCTTGACACGAATGAACGCAATCGCCGAAAAATTAAGGCCTCTTATTATGCCACCAACAAATCAGGCAAATTATTAGCCACCAGACTTAAAGGGCAATGTCTTAAACACAAAATTAAATATATCATTCACCCCCACACAAACGAGCAGCTCTATGACCCCAGAGACATGGCCAACGCCTTTAGTAGCTACTACGAATCTTTGTACAATCTTAAAGACTCCCAGTCTACGTCGCCTACTCCTGACCACATCAAAAACTTTCTAGACAGCATCTCCCTTCCTACCCTCACTCCCGCACAATCTGCACAACTTAACATCCCCTTCACGGTAGAGGAGGTTTGTGAAGCCATAGCGTCCCTACCAACTGCAAAATCCCCAGGCCCGGATGGCTTGATTAATGACTATTATAAAGCTCCCAAACAGGGGTCTTCAAACTATGGCCCTCCAGTTGTTCAGGAACTACAATTCCCATCATGCCTAGTCATGTTTGGGCATGTCAGAGTTTTACAATGCCTCATGGGATGTGTAGTTCTGCAACAGCTGGAGGGCCGTAGTTTGAGGATCCCTGCTCTAAAGGATGTCCTAGCTCCCCACCTGTGCATGTTTAACGATGCCACCACATCCTCTTCATTCCCAACGGAAATGCTTGAGGCCACTATCATCACCCTCCCCAAGCCAAGTAAGAACCAATCACTCCGCAAAATTTCCATCCCATCTCCTTACTCAATTCAGACATAAAAATCTATGCCAAAATGGTAGCCAATAGACTAATGCCCATCCTCCCACAGCTTATCCACAAGGACCAATCGGGTTTCACCTTAGGTAGACAATCCGCAGACGCAACCAGACGCCTCATTAACATTATTCACAATGCAAATGCTTCTAGAACGCCTTCTCTGCTCCTGTCACTGGATGCAGATAAGGCATTCGATAGAGTGCACTGGGGGTACCTTCAGGAGGTGATCCGCAGATTTGGTATAAACGGCAGAATGCATGCGGCTATACTAGCGCTCTATTCTCATCCATCAGCCCGAGTACTTGTTGACGCCTCCCTTTCCTCACCTTTCTATATTACTAATGGGACGCGGCAGGGATGCCCACTCTCCCCCCTGGTCTTTAATATGGCCATAGAACCTCTGGCCCAAAAAATCCGAACGGACCCCGGCATCACGGGCATAATTATCGGCTCTCAGGAGAACCGCATCAGCTTGTTCGCTTATGTTATCCTGATGGTATCGAACCCAGTCACCTCACTTCCACGAAGGATATCCTTACAGCGTTCGGAGAAGTTTCACTATACAAGGTAAATGAGGCCAAATCCCATATACTTGATTTAGGTGTAGACGGAACAACCAGAAACCTTCTCAATCGGTCACTCCCGTACAAATGGGCAGATGCGGGTATTACCTATCTGGGCATTACGCTTACCAAATCCACATCCCTACTTTTTCAAGCTAATTTCTCTCCCTTCAAGAGCCAATTGGCCACGGAACTGCAATCTTTGGCAAAATTTGAACTTGCGTGGTCGGGACGCCTGGCTGCTTTTAAGATGTGCACATTGCCCAAACTTCGGTACCTATTCAGGTCGCTACCTATCCCCGTCCCCAAGTCATTCCTGCGTTCACTACAGACGATGCGGTCTCGTTATCTGTGGCAAGACAAAACGGTCTTGGTGTGCTAAAGGGATCTTACTGAAATCCAGGGAAGCCGGAGGTGCCTCCATGCCTGACCTGGAAGATTATTACACAGCCTCCATAATCTCCCAGTTGCGCACTTGGTTCCAGCGAACCCCAGACAGCCTCTGGGGAGCACTGGAAAGAGACCAAACCCCTCAAAAGGACCTCTCATCATGGTTATTGTCGTGGAAAATAAATAGGCTTGTACTGAAAAGTACAAGTGCTCCGCTCTTTTACATAACGATTTACCAAGCACTCGGGGATAAAGAAAGGAACAAACGCGCTGGGTCATTTCGATGCCATCTGCCAGGTCTCTCTCCATTGGATATGTATGTGTGTGCATTTGTGTATAAGAGCTAGTGTGTGTGTGAGAGTTTATGTGTCTCTTCATGGATGAATGATGTGTTAGCTGCTGTTATGTGAGCTGTTATGTGAGCTTGTGTGTGTGTGTGTGTGTCTATGTGTGTGTCTCCTTCTGTGTTCTGATCTGTTCTGAGCAGGGCTTGTTTATTTACAGCAAGTAAGTGAGTTACAGGGAGTGGCTTCATGGCCACCAATCACAGATACATATACATTCAAAAAGCACAATAGAAGCTGTGGAGTACACGCCCATAGATGGACAAGAGTGAACAAAAGACTAAACTGCCAGGAAGCACATGGCTTTTCATTGCTCATTCATGTCAATCCATAAACATGCATTCCATTACCTGTTGGTGGGTTTCCATCAAACATGATTCATATATATAAACCAATTTTGATAGTGACCATAAGATTTTCACCAGCAAGTCTTTCCTACAATGACAGTTAAAGTGATAATCGCTGTGAATAGCGATTATCAGTAAAACAGACACTGGGAGACATCATGACTATTTAAACTAAAGAATATGTCTATCAAAATTTCCACAACAGTTATGCAGTAGGAACATAGGGGACAAACTTCTGGAACACATATCGCCGACCATTAGAGCATCGGTCTCGGCTTGGCTACATTTGACACACTCTAGATGGAAACACCTCACTTACCACGATCTCCCTTCCTATGTCCAGCATCCTTCAAGTGGTCCCAGATATGAACCTCAACCGGTGGATACTCCATGGCTGTACCACCTTAGATGCCCTGTATAATCTCGGAGTCCTTAAACCCTTCTCACAGTTAGTATCGGAATAATGCATTCCCACAACGGAATGGTACCGTTTCATCCAAATTAAGTCCTGCCTGACAAAACCCCCAGCTCAGAGCTCCCCTCCCGAAGAAAATTTGGGATTACCTCACATCCACTTTGTCGAAAGCCAAGGGCATATCTACAATTTATCCCGTCCTCGGTGAGAACGTCCTGACCAAGACTCCCCCCCCCCCCCCCTACTTAAATGGGAAGGAGATTTGGGCACAGTTTTTTCCCAGCGTCAGAGGTCCCTGGCCCTAACCTCAGGTTGTAAAGCCTCCCTGAGCGCTTCTGTCAGGGAATTGCATCTAAAGATATCCTTGAGATGGTATCTCACACCGCATATCATAGCAAAATTCGATGACAACACCCCCCCAACATGTTGGCGAGAGTGTGGTCAGCAGGGTACCAAACATACTGTGGGATTGCCCGCCCATACGAGCCCTATGGTCTGAAGCCTTTTTACTCTCAAAAATTACTCAAATACCCCTAGACCCCTCCCCAGAGCTAGGTCTACTTAATCTGACAATAGAAAAAATACCGCTGCAAATCCGCAAAATAGTATTGAATATACTCCTGGCAACAAGATTAAACATCACTAGGAAATGGAACACCATCCAACCCCCATCATTGCTAGACATTGTCCGTACCACCCAATTGCACTACACATATGAACTGATTATGTCCCCCTCTAGCGAGCATTACCATAAAGAAAGAAATGGCACCCCTGGTGTCAATGGTTCAGTTTGAATTTTGATGTATAATCCAAGTTGATCACTAGATGGCGCACTTGTTTTTTCATTAGCTGTTGTGAGTGGTGAAGATGTAGGTATAATGCATTGTACTTTTCACCTGCCGATATTGTAGATGTTACGTGCTATCTGAGCTGATAGGATCTGGAAAGATATTGATGATTGAATTCTTCACAGTTTTACCTGTTACACATGTTTTGCAAACCTGCCGGCCGTCCTGGAAGGGTTAATAGAAAGGCCGTTACCGGTACACTAACGGTAAGTTTTCTCATTTCACCCTTCCAGGACGGCCTACATATGAGAGGATGATAAAGGAATCCATACTGGCCTACCTTAGGGCGGGACCACTGCCTGTAAAACCTTTCTGCCAAAGGCAAGGACTTGTTGAGACAGTACTTCCACACGATAGTGCTTTAGGAAGGTATCTTGACTGGACCAGGTGGCTGCATGGCGGATCTGTTCCCAGTATGCTCCGGCTCCTTCGGCCCAGGATGTTGCCATGCCCCTTGTGGAATGTGCCTTTAGATTTGCTGGTGTGGGGATACCTGACACCTTATAAGACATACTAATGGCTTGCTTAATCCACCTAGAGATCGAGGGTTTTGATGCTTGCAATCCCTTTCTTGGTCCAGAATGTAGAACCAACAGGTGACTAGACCTTCTAAATCCTTTGGTTCTTTCCAAATAGATAAGACACCTTTTTACATCCAGGCAATGGAATTTTCATTCCTTTGCACACCTAGGCTTTTCATAAAATGATGGCAGGACCATCTCTTGTTTTCTGTGAAAAGAGGAAACTACTTTGGGTAGGTACAGGGGATCTGGTCTAAGAATCACTCTGTCTTAGAGAATTAGCATAAAGGGCTCCTTTATGGACAAACTTTGTAAATCTCCCACTCTTCTGGCTGTGGTAATTGCCAACAGAAAAGGTAACTTAATTGACAAAATATTCAGATTAACCTTAACCAAAGGTTCAAAGGGTTCACTAGATAACGTCTCTAGTACTTGAGTTAAGTTCCATACTGGAACATTAGCCCTATTAATCGGGGTCGCTCTTCCCTGAGCTAACAAAAATCTTTTAACGGCTCCAGACTTATCTAAGAAAACAGAAAGTGCCGCTACCTGTACTCTAAGGGTGTTAACTGCCACCCCCTTATCTACCCCATCCTGTAAAAATTCCAGGATAATGGGGATCAAGGCAGAGGAATTCTTCTGACTGCCAAGTACAGAATTTTTTCCAAATTTTGGAATACATTTTCCTAGTAACTTGTTTTCTACTTAGAAGGAGGGTATCAATGACCTTATCTGAACAACCTTTTCCCTTTAGGATTTGGCGCTCACTACCCAGGCTGTTAACTGAAAAAAAACTGTGGTCTGGGGTGAATAAGAGGCCCTTGTAGTAACAGATCCGGAACCTCTGGTAGTTTCCAAGGAGCTGTCACTGATAGGGATACCAGAGTCGCGAACTACGTTCTCTTTGGCCACCAAGGGGCAATCAAGATGAGACGTAGTTGCGGCCATCCACTGAGTCTCTGTAGAACTCTTGGAATCAGATTTTGAGGAGGAAAAGCATAGGCTAGCCTGAAGTGCCATGGCTGTGCTAGAGCATCCAAGCCCAACATACCCTTTTGTTGTGTCAGGGAGAAGAACCGGCTTACTTTTTTGTTCTGCCAAGTGGCAAACATATCCACTTCCGGCTGACCAAACTTTTGAACTAGAAGTTGAAATATTCTGGGATTCAGTTCCCATTCTGTCTGCTTGATGGAATGGCGACTGAGGAAGTTCACTTCCCAGCTGTCCTTCCCTTTTATATGCACTGCCGATAGAGAAATCACTCTTTTCTGCCCAGCCCAGTGTCTCCTGAGCTAACTTTAACAGGGTGTTCGATCTGGTCCCCCCTTGATGATTCAAGTAAGCTACTGTTGTAGCATTGCCTGAATGGATTTGGACTTCTTTCCCTGAAATGTCCTTTTCGAATGCTCTTATTGCTTCTCCCACCGCTTTCAGCTCTCTGTAGTTGGATGAGGCCTGACTTCTCTGTATATCCCAGGTGCCCTGGGCATGAGCTCATTCAAGATGAGCTCCCCACCCCTCGGAACTTGCATCCGTGGTGATCTTTCAGGGTTGCTCTTGACCCCAGAGTCGCCCTACCCTCAGATTTTTGAGAACTGTCCACCATTTTAGGGATATTACTTGCGGGGAGAGCGTAATTTTTTCGTCTAGGGACTCTTGTTTCTTGTTCCAAGAGAGCAAGTGAAAAAATTGGAGGTGTCATGAGTGCAATTTGGCCCACTCTACAGCTGGGATACAAGCTGTCATCAGACCCAAAATCCTCATGATCTGTCTCCAGGAACACCGAGGATGAGAACAGACATTTTCCACCGCCGAGACCACTTTTTCCACCTTTTCCTCTGGGAGAAAAAGTCCCTTTACTCTGGAATCTATCTATCTTGTACCCCAGATAGACTTGAACCTGTGCTGGCTCTATTGAGGATTTCTCCACATTCATCAGCCACCCTACCGTCTGTAGGACTGACATCACTTTTTGGGTGTCTGCCGTGGCCCGTTTTGCTGATCTTGCAAAGATCAACATATCGTCCAGATAAGGGATCAAACTTAGGCCCTGAAGATGAAGATGGCCTACTACTTCTGCCAAGATCTTCGTAAAGATCCTTGGACTGGCTGCCAAGCCAAAAGGAAGAGCTCTGAACTGCCAGTGTGCAGTTCCTTTCTTCCATCACTACTGCGAATCTGAATAATGCTTGATGTTCCGGACAAATTGGGACATGCAGGTAAGCATCCCTTAGATCCAGTGTGGTCATAAATTGATGTTCTGAAACGCATTTTTTCTGACCGCATAAATGTTCTCCATAGAGAACTTCTTGTATATTAGAAATTTGTTTAATTTTTGAGGTTTATGACTAGCCGGAATTTTCCTGAGGGCTTTGGTACCACAAATATGTGGGAGTAAAAGCCTTGGAATACCTGACTTAATGGTACAGGTGTAATCACCCTCTGTTATGCTAACTCTTGAATACCTTCTAGCAGTGCTTTCTTCTTTTGTTTTACTCTTGAGGGATATGTCATTGTTATTTCTGTCACTGGCTGAGAGGAAAACTCCAGTCGGTAACCTTCCCGGATGATCTGGAGAATATAGGGGCTGGTTGAGATGTTTTGGGAAATTGGGAAATGAAATGGGATAACCTGCCCCCTACCCCGACGCTGGCGTCACTTGGTCTCTTTAGGATTGGGTCCAGGTTTAAGGAAAAGCAAGTTAGCTCCTTGTTTTCCCTTTGCCGGACCACCTCTCCTGGTTTGCCCCCTGAAAGGCCTTTGTTGGTTTCTGTCTTGGAAGTTCCGAAAGGAATACCTCCCCAACTTGTCCTTCCTCTTAGTAGGGAATGTTTTACCCTTCTCTGAGGATCTGGATAAAACATCATCCAGCCCAGAGCCAAACAAAAAAGACCCTTCAAAAGGTAATGCGCAAAGTCTCAGCTTGGAAGATATATCTCCTTCCCATGCTTTGACCCAAACTGCCCTCCTAGCAGAATTCATCAGAGCTGCTGTTCTTGCAGAGGCTAATATTGACTCTACTGCTGAGTCTGCTAAGACACCGCTTTCCCAATCACAGATAGGGAATCTAGTAAGTCTTGTGATCCCTCCATTGTAGAGATATGTTTTGACAATTCCTTGATCCACAAATCTACATTTCTGGCCATACGGGTATCTGCTAGAGCTGTAGTCATATTATATGAGTTGGAAGCCAAAGCCTTTTTTAGTAAGGATTCGATCTTGAGATCCATGACACCTTTAATGTGACCAGCATTTTCAAAGGACAAATCTGACGTCTTTGATAGCTGGGCCAGAGGAGCGTCTAGTTTAGGGCTTTTTATAAACTCCTCCAATTCCTGTTCCTCAAAAGGATACCTTGTTTTCCAGTTTTTTGGTCTGGATAAGGCATTCATAGGAAATTTCCATTCCTGGTCAATCATGTCCTTTAAAGACTGGTGGATGGGAATTGCTCTGTACTGGGCTCTTCCCAAGCCCTTGTACACTTTATCCTTAATGGAAGACTCTTTGACCGGAGTTGGGATCCCTTCAGTGGCATGCACCACTTTAAGGAGACCCTCCATACACTCTAAAGGAAAGAGACTCTTGTTTCTTTTGAAACTATCCCTTTCCTTCTCATTGTCACTGTTTGACTCCTTGTCTGAACTGGATGGGGATCTAATGTGACTAGTGCCTTCCCCTG
The DNA here is from genome assembly GCF_965119305.1 of Pelophylax lessonae. NCBI lineage: Eukaryota > Metazoa > Chordata > Amphibia > Anura > Ranidae > Pelophylax > Pelophylax lessonae. The sequence continues at coordinate 132,942,755 of NC_138775.1, read as the reverse complement.
GATTCTCCTCCTCCCTAACTTGTGATGAGGGAATGGGTTGGGATCCTGACAAGAGAGAAGAGGGTCCTCTTGACCACACACTATCCTGGGAGGATAACCTATCCCTTGATATTTCCTCTGTCTGTGTTGGGGTCTGAGTGATAGCTGCTGCAGTCCTAAATGACTGAATAGTAGCCAACATCTCATCCTGCATTGATTTAAGGAAACCTTTCATTAAAACAGATGCTTCTTGCCCTGCCAATTTATTAATACATGTATGGCACAATGGCTTTAAGTAAGACCTCGACAACTTATCCCCACAGTTACCACACTTTCTAGTCATGTTAGTGCTGGTGTTAGATGGGGGTCTGGTCTGGCAGGTGCCTCCTATGTAGCTGGAAGACCTGTGCATAGACACAAGAAGAGAAAACATTTGTTTGCAACAGACATATTTAGTCTAACACTGCGGCTGCTCAATCAGGAAAGAAAAAGGCATGACTGTCTCCTATAGACAGCAGTCAGCCCCGCCACCACTGTAGTCACTTACCCAGTTTTTCTGAGTTTCCTACAGCCACCTGCACTGACGCTTCTCTGTGGGAAGTGCGGTCGTTCGAGTCTCTTTGGGGTGTTTCAGCCCCTTCGTAGCCGGAGATTCTGCCATGAGTGCTCGTGGATCCGGCGTCTCCTCCCTCTCAAGCTTCCTTCCGGGTACTGCTCGCTCCTCTTCTGACCGGAACTTCCGGTCTTCACAGCGAGGCTTGAGGCACGCTCTTTGGCGGGAAATTTGAAATTCTTACCGTCCAGCAATAGAGGAGCAATGGAAGAGACTCTTCCTGCAGAGACAACAGGTATGGAGGGACCTTCTCCTTAAGGTAACCGACTACCCGACATGTTTGGCGACCTGTAAGTTCCTGTTTCCAGGACACAGATAGGGAGGAACCTCTCATAGGCTGTCCGTACCTGTCTTACAGGGGTACCTATCAGACACTCCTTTGCCTTCAGGTCAGAGAAAAAAACAAACGTTCCGGTGTAAGGTTGGAAACACAACTGAACTGAAGCTCAAGGATGGGTGGGACCTTTTTAACAGCTGCAAATTAGTTGTGTTTCCTGTAGCGTGGAGCCACAATCTCTCATATGTAGGCCGTCCTGAAAGGGTGAAATGAGAAAAATGCATTTAAGGGCTGGCTTGACGCTGGCTGAATGCCGGTCAACGCCCATAGGCGCTCGAGAATCTGACTCACTGTCGGTGAACTTAAACTTGACTTCTGACACTTCCTCACAGCTCAAAAGTCCTTTAAAGCACTCCCTGTAGACTTCACTGACCGAGGTAATCTCTTGTAATGCTGCAGCAACTGTTAACACTGTAAACACTGCACTGTATACTCTGCACTTCAGGGCCCAACCACTGGCACCCCCTTTATTTTGCTCCTGCACCAGCTAGCTAGCTCCTGGATCCCTCTGACCTTCTCCACAGTGGTCCCCTCTGCTAGGCAGACCCCCAGGGGCAGTTTACAGTACTCGTGACTGGGAATGCTTGCCTGAAACTCGACCCCTCACAGCTCCACTGGTCCTCAGCACACTGGATCCTCTCCTGCAGCTCAGCTGCCTGAGACACCTGATTCCTCCTGATAGGAGGAGAGACACCTATCGCCTCTCCTGGGACTCTGCTTCCTGCCAAAGACAATCTGTCATGTGCTCCCCACAGACTTATACCCCTTCCCAGAATGCTCTGCGGCAGAATCTGCCCTTCCAGGATGGATACAAGCCCAGGTGTGCTATTGGTCAGGTTTCCTCCACTGCCCAATGAGAGCCCTCATTGGGACACAATGGGGAGACTCCCCAACACAACAGGCACACCTGGGAACACATACAAGCCTAGATGAAAATCATGGCCCTGCTGGTAAGACTATACTTTATCTTAGCACCTACCATGGAGGGTGCATATATATATATATATATTAGTGTGACAAGTGCCATGGGCTACTGGAGGAGTGTGGAGGCCAGCCTCCTGCCCACGGACTACGGGCCCTGGCTTGTAGGGGAGTGCACCTCTGTGTGGGGGTATATGCTGGAGGACCATGGGAGTAGTGTTGCTTTGGACTCAAATCCATGTCACCCCAAGATACAGACTCAGACTGGGATCAATGTTACAGGTCTAAAGCGGCCTGTTGCCGCAGAGGACTTCTCCACACATTGAGAGACTAAAGAGATGCTAATGATGTCTACTGTGGGGATGTGTATTGACAGTTATAATAAGGGGTGTTGAAAATGGAGATGGGCAGTCAGAGCCTACGTCTTCTGCTTTCATCTGTTTAGAGGTTAAGTGTGTTCACATTTCTAGGAAAGTGTATTCAGCTATGTTTGGGCTGGTTGTTTGTGGAGTCAATTATGATAATGCTAATCCTGTCTGAGCCTGCAATGTCATTCACCTGTTTCTGTCCAGATGGTCAGGTATGTTAATTATGTTCTGTATACAATACATTTGCATGATGTAATCAAGCACCTAAAACTATATAGATTGGAAGTGAGTAGGTGAATAAAGTGTCTTTTGTTTTACCCTTCATTGAGCTTAGGCTAATGTTTGGGGGGAATTGAGGGGCCAGGTCACTGCATCACGTGAGAATCTGGAGACCTAAGACCGAAATACTTGGTCCAAGTATTGGGGATCGGTTACATACATACACACATAAATATATATATATATATATATATATATATATATATATATATATATATATATATATATATATATACACACACACATACACACACACATACATACAGGTCCCTCTCAAAAAATTAGCATATTGTGATAAAGTTCATTATTTTCTGTAATGTACTGATAAACAGTAGACTTTTATATATTTTAGATTCATTACACACAACTGAAGTAGTGCAAGCCTTTTATTGTTTTAAAATTGATGATTTTGGCATACAGCTCATGAAAACCCAAAATTCCCATCTCAAAAAATTAGCATATCATGAAAAGGTTCTCTAAACGAGCCATTAACCTAATCATCCGAATCAACTAATTAACTCTAAACACCTGCAAAAGATTCCTGAGGCTTTTAAAAACTCCCAGCCTGGTTCATTACTCAAAACCGCAATCATGGGTTAAGACTTACGACCTGACTGCTGTCCAGAAGGCCATCATTGACACCCTCAAGCAAGAGGGTAAGACACAGAAAGACATTTGTGAACAAATAGGCTGTTCCCAGAGTGCTGTATCAAAGCACCTCAGTGGGAAGTCTGTGGGAAGGAAAACGTGTGGCAGAAAACGCTGCACAACGAGAAGAGGTGACCAGACCCTGAGGAAGATTGTGGGGAAGGACCGATTCCAGACCTTGGGGCACCTGCGGAAGCAGTGGACAGTCTGGAGTAGAAACATCTAGAGCCACCGTGTACAGGCGTGTGCAGGAAATGCGCTACAGGTGCCGCATTCCCCAGGTCAAGCCACTTTTGAACCAGAAACAGCGGCAGAAGCGCCTGACCTGGGCTACAGAGAAGCAGCACTGGACTGTTGCTCAGTGGTCCAAATTACTTTTTTCGGATGAAAGCAAATTTTGCATGTCATTCGGAAATCAAGGTGCCAGAGTCTGGAGGAAGACTGGGGAGAGGGAAATGCAAAATGCCTGAAGTCCAGTGTCAAGTAACCACAGTCAGTGATGGTCTGGGGTGCCATGTCAGCTGCTGGTGTTGGTCCACTGTGTTTTATCAAGGGCAGGGTCAATGCAGCTAGCTATCAGGAGATTTTGGAGCACTTCATGCTTCCATCTGCTGAAAAGCTTTATGGAGATGAAGATTTCATTTTTCAGCACGACCTGGCACCTGCTCACAGTGCCAAAACCACTGGTAAATGGTTTACTGACCATGGTATTACTGTGCTCAATTGGCCTGCCAACTCTCCTGACCTGAACCCCATAGAGAATCTGTGATGTTGTGAAGAGAAAGTTGAGAGACGCAAGACCCAACACTCTGGATGAGCTCAAGGCCGCTATCGAAGCATCTTGGGCCTCCATAACACCTCAGCAGTGCCACAGGCTGATTGCCTCCATGCCATGCAGCATTGAAGCAGTCATTTCTGCAAAAGGATTCCCAACCAAGTATTGAGTGCATAACTGAACATAATTATTTGAAGGTTGACTTTTTGTATTAAAAACACTTTTTATTGGTCGGATGAAATATGCTAATTTTTTGAGATAGGAATTTGGGTTTTTCATGAGCTGTATGCCAAAATCAATATTAAAACAATAAAAGGCTTGCACTACTTCAGTTGTGTGTAATGAATCTAAAATATATGAAAGTCTAATGTTTATCAGTACATTACAGAAAATAATGAACTTTATCACAATATGCTAATTTTTTGAGAGGGACCTGTATATATTATATATATATATTATATATATATATATATATATATATATATATATATATATATATATATCTATCTGCACATCGCATCTGAACTCTGTTCTGTTGGGACCACAAACAGCACAGTCCAGGGGGGTAGAGCAAAGAGTCAGTTGGCCGACAGTCACCAGCTCTCTGCTCACGGAGCTCTGAGAACTGAGCGATCTGCAGTCTTTGATCGCTTGGTTCCAAGTCTTCGAGCCAGCAGGAGAGGACTAAGGCTGCATCTACATAATCAAGTATGATTTTTGAAAAAAAAAAAAAAAAAAACCTTTTATGTTCCAGGCATGTGGTATTTAAGGAATGAAAAAATATAATAGCCAATTTTGAGTAGTCCTACAAAGGTGCAGAACTTGAGCTGTAAGGAGCAGGGTGTCAATTTGAAGATTTGATAGATAGATAGATACAAGAACATCGGAGAATGGTAATGGCTATTCAACAAGAAAAAATAGACTTGTCTAAAGATATAGTATTGACTTCCCAAATATCACAGCAAAAAAGGACTTCTATGGAATCACAGGTTCTAGGATCCTGCCCAAATCTTACAGGAGCTGCAGAGGTGAACCATCCATCATTCACCCCCCCCCCCCCACTAATGCTTTTAAATGTTATACCACAGACTCTTAGTGTGTTTATCCATGGAATAATTGCTAATACATTAAACAGAGGAGCACTGGATGCTGTGTGTCATTTTTATACATTTCTTTGTTTCAGGGCTCTATGGAACCCTAGGGTTCCTCCAGAGGATACCAGGTGAATATAGTATAAAAAAATTACACATGCATACCCTTCTTCCACCAAGACTTTTCTTTTCATAGGTGGAAGGGTATTTATACATGTCATTTCTTATACCATTTTCATTCAGATATTTGACATTTAAGGTTTTTAGTATGTACTTAATTGAACTTCGTCGTTTGATACACCACGTGTGTCCTGTGAAAGCAACTTTCCTTTGGCATTCTCATGTCCCGTACACACGTGCAGATTATCTGAAGACTTTTGTCTGCAGACTTACCTTTTCTATGTAGTGCAAGGGCCTGCCGGATTGCATACAAATTGAAAGTGTTTAGGTTTGACCTCATATTATATGATTTTGGTAAGTCTGCAGACAAAAGTCTTCAGATAATCTGCACGTGTGTACGGGGCATTAGTCACCATTTTTCTTTTGTATTAATACTTATGCTGCAGGGCCCGCACTGACTGCGTTGGCATGTTTCTATGGTTTACACAATTTTACCTCTTTATTAGCAGTAAAAACAGACAGACGTTCACTGTGTCCATCCCACTGGATAGTGCATGAAATAAAATACTGCATGGTTGCATGAAATAAATATAGCATATTGCAATGAAATGGTGTGAAGAAAAGTCTGGTTGGCCGCACTTCCATAAAATCACCTTGACACATAATTCACGCTGACGATCCACAATGTACAAGGGGAGGCCAATAAGTTCTTACCCTCACCATGATCTAGATGTGCTAGGTATTTGAATATTTGCAGGTTTTTAAGTGGATATCTTTGTAATCTGCATGCCAATTTGTGGTGAATTATAGTTCGAGTCAAGAGAAATGCGTTCCAAGGTTACTGACAACTTTCCAAAAACAGCAAAGAGTAGAATTTGCACAAAGCATTTTGAACCTGTACCACAACAAGGAGGAGGACTTTTTAAACAGATTAGTGACCATGGGTGAAAGCTGGGTATATCTATATGACCCTGAGACTAAAGAAATGAGTAAAACGTGCTTAATCGCCCACCACCAAAAAGGATAAGGTGCAACATTCATTCAGCAAGGTCATGTTGTCAGCTGGTTTTCCTCCAAATCTGCATACTTCTATGCGGATGGTAGTAAAGATCTATTCGACAGATGTGAGAAGCGTGTAGACCATAGGAGGTAGATATGTAGATAAGGAAGAGTTAGTGGACTACATTTAGAATCCCTAGCACATCTGGATCTTGGTGAGGGTAATAAATTATTGGCCTCCCCTTGTACAGATGAGAGAATTTAGCCACCAGCTAAGTGGCTATATTCCCTCATTTGTACAAAGTTTATTTTGTAGAAGTGCAACCAACCAGATTTTTTTTTTCACACCATGACTTATGTGACAAACATGGCCAGCACCCATTAGTGTGCAGTGGGGGTGAGATAGGTGAAGACTCACCTTGAGCTGTGCTTCACGGTCTATAATTTGATGAAATAGCGCATGCATGCGGTATTTTAGTAGCGTTTTTTTTTTTTTGTGTGAATTGCAATATAAAAGCTATTTTACCTCAAATTGTAAACAGCAAAATACTGCTTCGTAAATGGAATGGAGCCCACAACTTAAAAAAAAAAATGTCACTTAAATGTCCCGCAGATTACAGCATTTATAGACTCTAATTTCCCAGCATTTGACCCTCACAGCACCGTGTTGTCATTGTTCAGCCTTGATGGTCATTTCACCATCTACAAAATAAAGAAAAGATTTGTCGTTGTAGAAAACAAATTGACAGAGAAATTCCATTTCTACTCCACACATTATTCATACACCACAATCATCAAAAAACGTCCCCAAAACAAAGCAACAACATAAGACTATGTAACCTCTTTCATTTCATTCCTCCGGCAAAAAGTCTACATTTTTCAAGAGTAACAAGTTCCCCCCCTACAATTTTCTGCACCATGCTGTAGCCCCAGTTCACGTGATGCGGAAATCAGCGCTATTCCAGTGTGGATTCCCGCATCCGATCTCCCTTGCAGGCAGTTCACACTGCCTTCTATAAACTGCTGTGGGTGTCAATATAAAGTTAATGACAACCCCAGATCAGTTCGCAGATCGCAGTGTGAAATGTTAATTCGGATAGAAAACAAATCGCATGGGTGTGATCCAATTCCAGTGCGGAAAAAAAAAAAAAAGTTTCTTGCATTATTTTCATGTGAATTCATTGCGAGCTCACCCATACAACTGTATGGCTGAATTAGCATTGCACAGCAGTGCAGTGAGAATCAAATGCAATGTCTGACATCACAGCAGTGTGAACCCAGGCTTAGAGCATTTTTTTTTCCACCTGCATACAATTTGGATACCAAATTAGAATACAATATGCTCATACACTCTCAATCGCAGAACGATCGGTCTCTACCACCTTCTGTTCCAAGCCATTCTTCCTAAGGAGTCTCAAAAAATAAACGTTGCAGTGATTTCCTAACCTCTTCTGGACTGCCCCATGTACATTTACTGCAGCGGGGCGGCCTCTTTGTTTGAAATTTCGTACCTGTATGTGATTTCACCCTTCCTCATCTGGGGCGCCTCCGGCGACCACCACATCCCGTTACACCCAAACACACATGAATTACACATGTTCTAAGGCTGATTTAATGCAGATAAGGCACCAAGTGAGTTTAATTACCACAGAACCTGTGTAGTTAAAGGGGTTTTTAAAGCAGTGCTCCCAATCACTGCCAGCCCCTCTGCTAGGACAACATGTAGTATATGCTGCATGTTTTGTAAAATTCATCTTCTAAATTTCTTAATCCTTCTCCCCCCATCAGCGGTCACGTGACCGCCCGTCGCTCTCTTTATCTGAGGTATTTACTAAAGAGGGAGGGGCCGAGATTTCTTAATGACATCTGCCAGGCAGTCACGTAACCTCCCTTTGTAGTGTATACATTGGAGGAAGAAAGCAACGGGCGGTCACATGATCGCTGATCTGGAGAAGGATTGAGGTATTTGGAAGATTCATTTTACAAACCGCATACAGTATATACGACATGTTATCCTAGCAGAGGTGCCGACAGTGATTGGAAATAGTAATGTTTGCACCACTCAGGACAGTGCTAGAAAGGGGCGGCTCAATCACAGTGTACAGGCGGGAGGGGGAGGGGGAGGGGGACACATGAGACAGAAGAGAGAGTGGATGATGGAGGCACGTAAACTTGACCATGATACACCGTGGACAGTTTACAGGGGGGAGGGCAGAACCAGGCAGGATCAGTCAGGTATTGCAGGTGATAGAAGGGGACAAATGACACAGCACAAGCACTGTGCGGTTATCCATGCTTTAAAGAAACGGGATATTTTTTTTCTTTTCTGGGTAACAAACATCCTAACCACTTCCGGGACCGCCCGCTGCAGTTTTATGTTGGTACTTTGATGTTAAATACCGGTGTTATGGCAGCAGCTTGCTGCCATAACCCCGGTATTTTCTTACAGGGTGGGTGGTCCTCTCACATAAAAGTGGTCCCAGTGGTGAATTCACGCGGGATCACTTAGGGGGGGCAGAAGAGGTGCCCCCCCAGTCATTTTTCCTGCTTACCGGAGCCATTGGTAGCGGAGAAAACGATCCGGTCCGACCATGTCCCAGGCAGGAAGTCAGGTGAGGGCAAGATGGCCCCCACTTAACTGTATGGCTATGAGGACCGCAGTGACCTCATACATCAATTTCTCCCAATGGCCCATTTTTTCCATGCTGAAATAAAAAAACTACTTTTTTTGCTTTTTAGTGTAGATGCGAGATTTGATTTCTTTTTGACCCCAGATCTCACATTAAAGAGGTCCTGTCCTGCTTATTTCTATTACAAAAGAGGTTTACATTTTTAAAGCATCGCCTTTGGAGATTTTTAAGTACCAATATTTGTTCCCATTGCACGAGCATGCGCAATTTTGAAGCATGACATGTTGGGTATCTATTTACTCCGCTATTACATATCTTTCACATTTATAAAAAAAAATGGGCTAACTTCACTGGTTCTTATTTTTTTTTTTATTAAAAAAAGTGATTTTTTTCCAAAAAAACTGCATTCGTAAGACCGCTGCGCAAATACGGTGTGACAAAGTATTGCAATGATCCTTATTTTTTTCTTTAGGGTCTCCGCTAAAAAAAAAAATATGTTTGGGGGTTCTAAGTAATTTTCTAGCAAAAAATACTGATTTTAACTTGTAAACAAGTGTCAGAAATAGGCCTGGTCCTTATGTGGTTAATACGCGTTCAGGTATAAAGGGATGAGGTGGCAACCCTAGACCAGCTCCCGCTGTGACAGGAGCCAATTAGCGGGTCCGGTGGACCCACCGATTGTTACCAAGGCAAACAGAACGGCAGTCTGCCTATGTAAATAAGGCAGATGGCAGTTCTGTGACAAGAGAAGTCAGGGATCCTATGTTTTTGCTAAGCAGGAACACAGATTTCTGTCTTCTTACAGTACAAGCCCATCCCCCACACAGTTGGAAAACACCCCCTAGGGACACATTTACCCTTTGATCACCCCCTGATGTTAACCCCATCCCTGCAAGTGCCATTAGTACAGTTGCAGTGCATATGTTTTAATACTGATCACTGTAGTAGCGTCACTGGTCCCCAAAAAGTGTCAGGGTTTATTTACTAAAGCTAAAGAGTGCAAAATTAGTCCCATTGCTGCATAGATGCCAATCAGTTTCTAACCTCAGCTTGTTAAATTAAGCTTTGGCAGAAAAAAAAAAACCTGGAAGCTGATTGGTTCTGTGGAGAATTGGGACTAATTTTGCACTCTCTAGCTTTAGTAAATACACCCCTTCATGTACGATTACCTGCCACAATATTGCAGTCGGATATAAGTCGCTGATCACCGCCATTACTAGTAAAAAAAAATAAAATAAATACAATATAATACAATACCACATAGTTTGTAGAATTTTGCTCAAACCAAATCAATATACAATTAATGTCGATGTTTTTTTTTTGAATTTTCATTTAAAAATTGTCAATTTTTTTTTTTTGTTTATAGAGCAAAAAATAAATGCAGAGGCGATCAAATACCACCATAAGAAAGCTCTATTAGCAGGGGGGAGGGGAGAGGTTGGGGGGGCTATGATGTAAAATGGGTCTGTGATGGCTGCGGACCACTAGAAGATTGAGCCAAAGTGCATTAGTCTTCACCTGTAATATCATGCAAACAGATAACATTTAGGGCTGATTTACAGTCAATGCATTTTTAAACAGTTGGCAGTATGAACGCATATGTAAAAAAAATGAATGCATTCCAATTAGCTTAGTTTATAGCATGGCAGTGCTTTCGTCTGCATGTTAAAAAAAGTACAGCATACTGCACTTTCTGCAAAAAAAAAAAATGCATTGCAAACATACGTAGATGCATACAAAAAAAATTAACAAAAAAAAAAAATATTCCAAAAAACACTGCAAATGCGCCAAACACGCACTGCGAATGCATGTAAACGCACAACCAATATGCTTGCAGAAACACACAGTTAAAGCAGATATTGTGTATATGACCCCTAGGGTACATTCACACAAGTATTAGTGTATTAATAAATTCTACAAGCAACATTTCCTGCAACGCACATCTTTCAAATGGGTGAATAACAATTTTGACAATAAATGAAACCTGCACTGGAGCTCAGCAGCAGCCAGAGAGCCAGGCAACTAGCATTTTCAGCAGGAGAGATCCACAGTGGCAGGCCACTGTCTCTCCTTTCCTGAAAATGCATGTTTAGTTTTTCTTATTTCTAACACCAGTCTTAGTCAACATAAAAAGTTCTAGAGAAACTGAGCACGCTGTAAAATGGTTTATAGTATGGGTGACTGTTCAGTATGCATCTAAGTTTAGGCACATAGCAAGGTGCAATAACCATAGCAGCCAATCAGCAACTGACCCATGCTGTTTTCCAGCAGTCATGTGATTGTTTGCTATAAGGGCACACATTGTACTATATATAAATAAAGCCCCAATTGTCACTGAGCTATTATTGAACAACAAAGGCTAGGGGTTGCATGCATCCCATTGAAAACCAATGGCTAGGGGTTGCATGCATCCGATTGATCACCAGTGGATTGATTTTAGCAGGGGTTCCCTTGCTGTGAAAAGGTCTATGTGGTGCAAGAGCTTATCTGCTTGAATACAAACCATTAAGGCAGGCCCCAGCATAACATATTAGTAAATTTTAGGAGATTATACATGAATATTGGAACATGTACAGGATTTGTTACATTTTAACAAAGTGCAGAAAAAAAAAATAAAGTTTAAACTGTAGTTTTTAAAATCAACATTGCAAACATAATCAAACAATACTTACCAAACAAACATGGCGGCAGCAAACCATGTGCTCACATCTGTAGGCCAGAGGGCAGACTGCTTCACAAGTGGGCGTATTTATAGGTAAATCAGCCTTTTTTTCACCCAACTTTATTTGTGACAGTACCAAACTGACAAAGCTCACAAACTCTAAAAACGTTGAAAATAACTCTTTTTCTCTTGCAGGAAGGGTTTGCATGCGTCGCTGCTCCTGAACAACTGTGGAGAAATGGAAAATAAATTTAAATCAAGGAAAAAATAAAATAAGGCAAAAAAAAAGGTCACACACAGCCACACCCCCTCAACTTTAACTCCTTATCGCCCAGATTCAGTGTTTGCTTGCTTTGCTCAGGGTCAATTTGGCTGCGGTTGTTGTTTTATGGTTTCAGTTAGCAAAAAAAAAAAAATTGTCAATTGTTCAAATTCAGCAACCTAATCAGACAAATAAGGTTATTTAATAATGCAGAGTACATTCAGGGCCCATTCATATCTGGGTGTTGTGAAACACACTTCGCGTTTTTAGTGCATTATTAATGCGTTGCGTTACATTTTTACTATCAATGGCACCATGGAAGACGATTATTTTATTCCCACCAACATCATTGATGGAGTTTATTCTGTCCCCAGCCACACTACTGATGAGCTTATTCTGTCCCCACTCACACCAAAGAGGGGGCTTGTCCTATACCCACCCACACCAATGATGGGGCTTATCCTACCCCACCAGGGCCGGACTGGCCATAGGGCAGTACGGGCTTTTTCCCAGTGGGCCGCGGTCTGCAGACATCACAAAAAGTTCCCTCATAGTCACTGCGGCCGCCGGCCGGCTTCGCAGCCAATCAGCCTTCTGCTCAGGGGGGGTGTGAGTCACACCCCCCCTGAGCAGAAGGCTAATTGGCCGCGAAGCCGGACAAGGAAGTAATCAACACTCGTCACGAGTCACTCTTGTTCTTTCCCGCCAGTGTCATGCTCGGCACGGCCAGCCCAGCCCGAATCTCTCAAGCAGCTGCAGTCAGTCTCAGATGTGGCAGCTTCTTCAGCCCGGAGCCCGGGCTGTTCACGGGGGACAGTGGCGGCGGCTGCGGGGAGAAGGTAAGTGAGTGCAGAGTGCAGACAGTGCTGTGCTGCCCCGGTGTTACGGGGAAACCGATATCGGGACAACACCGGCCGACCATGTGTGCTGACTGCTGATCACTCTGCCTGATCCCATCCATCCCTCCCACTGCCATCACTCTACCTGCCCTGATCCCATCCACCTCCCCCCACTGCCATCACTGCCTGATCCCATCCATCCCTCCCACTGCCTGATCCCATCTCTCCCACTGCCATCACTCTGCCTGCCCTGATCCCATCCATCCCTCCCACTGCCATCACTGCCTGAACCCATCTCTCCCACTGCCATCACTCTGCCTGCCCTGATCCCATCCATCCCCCCCACTGCCATCACTGCCTGATCCCATCCATCCCCCCACTGCCATCACTGCCTGATCCCATCCATCCCTCCCACTGCCATCACTCTGCCTGCCCTAATCCCATCCATCCCCCCACTGCCATCACTCTGCCTGCCCTGATCCCATCCATCCCCCCACTGCCATCACTGCCTGATCCCATCCATCCCTCCCACTGCCATCACTCTACCTGATCCCATCTCTCCCACTGCCATCACTCTGCCTGCCCTGATCCCATCCATCTCCCCCACTGCCATCACTGCCTGATCCCATCCATCCCCCCCACTGCCTGATCCCATCCATCCCTCCCACTGCCATCACTCTACCTGATCCCATCCCTCCCACTGCCATCGCTCTGCCTGCCCTGATCCCATCCATCACTGCCAGATCACATCCATCCCTCCCACTGCCATCACTCTACCTGATCCCATATCTCCCACTGCCATCACTCTACCTGATCCCATCCCTCCCACTGCCATCACTCTGCCTGCCCTGATCCCATCCACCCCCCACTGCCATCACTCTGCCTGATCCCATCCATCCCTCCCTCCCACTGCCATCACTCTGCCTGATCCCATCCATCCCTCCCACTGCCATCACTCTGCCTGATCCCATCCATCCCTCCCACTGCCATCACTCTGCCTGATCCCATCCATCCCTCCCACTGCCATCACTGCCTGATCCCATCTCTTACACTGCCATCACTCTGCCTGATCCCATCCATCCCTCCCACTGCCATCACTCTGCCTGATCCCATCCATCCCTCCCACTGCCATCACTCTGCCTGATCCCATCCATCCCTCCCACTGCCATCACTCTACCTGCCCTGATCCCATCCACCCCCCCCCACTGCCATCACTGCCTGATCCCATCCATCCCACTGCCATCACTGCCTGATCCCATCTCTCCCACTGCCATCACTTTGCCTGCCCCGATCCCATCCATCCCTCCCACTGCCATCACTGCCTGATCCCATCTCTCCCACTGCCATCACTCTGCCTGCCCTGATCCCATCCATCCCCCCCACTGATGTCACTGCCTGATCCCATCCATCCCCCCACTGCCATCACTGCCTGATCCCATCCATCCCTCCTACTGCCATCACTTTGCCTGCCCTTATCCCATCCATCCCCTCCACTGCCATCACTGCCAGATCCCATCCATCCCCTCCACTGCCATCACTGCCTGATCCCATCTCTTACACTGCCATCACTCTGCCTGATCCCATCCATCCCTCCCACTGCCATCACTCTGCCTGATCCCATCCATCCCTCCCACTGCCATCACTCTACCTGCCCTGATCCCATCCACCCCCCCCCCCACTGCCATCACTGCCTGATCCCATCCATCCCACTGCCATCACTGCCTGATCCCATCTCTCCCACTGCCATCACTCTGCCTGCCCTGATCCCATCCATCCCCCCACTGCCATCACTCTGCCTGCTCTGATCCCTCCCACTGCCACCCCCCACTGCCATCACTCTGCCTGATCCCATCCATCCCCCCACTGCCTGATCCCATCCATTCCTCCCACTGCCATCACTCTACCTGATCCCATCTCTCCCACTGCCATCACTCTGCCTGCCCTGATCCCATCCATCTCCCCCACTGCCATCACTACCTGATCCCATCCATCCCCCACACTGCCTGATCCCATCCATCCCTCCCACTGCCATCACTCTACCTGATCCCATCCCTCCCACTGCCATCACTCTGCCTGCCCTGATCCCATCCATCCCCCCCACTGCCATCACTGCCTAATCCCATCCATCCCTCCCACTGCCATCACTCTGCCTGATCCCATCCATCCCTCCCACTGCCATCACTCTGCCTGATCCCATCCATCCCTCCCACTGCCATCACTCTGCCTGATCCCATCCATCCCTCCCACTGCCATCACTCTGCCTGATCCCATCCATCCCTCCCACTGCCATCACTCTTCCTGATCCCATCCATCCCTCCCACTGCCATCACTGCCTGATCCCATCTCTTACACTGCCATCACTCTGCCTGATCCCATCCATCCCTCCCACTGCCATCACTCTGCCTGATCCCATCCATCCCTCCCACTGCCATCACTCTGCCTTATCCCATCCATCCCCCCCCACTGCCATCACTCTGCCTGATCCCATCCATCCCTCCCACTGCCATCACTCTGCCTGATCCCATCTATCCCTCCCACTGCCATCACTCTGCCTGATCCCATCCATCCCTCCCACTGCCATCACTCTGCCTGATCCCATCCATACCTCCCACTGCCATCACTGCCTGATCCCATCCACCCCTCCCACTGCCATCACTCTGCCTGATCCCATCCATCCCTCCCACTGCCATCACTCTGCCTGGTCCCATCCATCCCTCCCACTGCCATCACTCTGCCTGATCCCATCCACCCCTCCCACTGCCATCACTCTGCCTGATCCCATCCATCCCTCCGACTGCTATCACTGCCTGATCCCATCTCTCCCACTGCCATCACTCTGCCTGATCCCATTCATCCCCTCCACTGCCATCACTGCCTGATCCCATCCATCCCTTCCACTGCCATCACTGCCTGATCCCATCCATCCCCCCACTGCCATCACTCTGCCTGCCCTGATCCCATCCATCCATCCCCCCCACTGCCATCACTGCCTGATCCCATCCATCCATCCCACTGCCATCACTCTACCTGATCCCCATCTCTCCCACTGCCATCACTCTGCCTGCCCTGATCCCATCCATCTCCCCCACTGCCATCACTGCCTAATCCCATCCATCCCCCCCACTGTCTGATCCCATCCATCCCTCCCACTGCCATCACTCTACCTGATCCCATCCCTCCCACTGCCATCACTCTGCCTGCCCTAAAACCCATCCATCCCCCCACTGCCATCACTGCCTGATCCCATCTATCCCTCCCACTGCCATAACTCTACCTTTTCCCATCTCTCCCACTGCCATCACTCTTCCTGATCCCATCCCTCCCACTGCCATCACTCTGCCTGCCCTGATCCCATCCACCCCCTCCCCCACTGCCATCACTCTGCCTGATCCCATCCATCCCTCCCACTGCCATCACTCTGCCTGATCCCATCCATCCCTCCCACTGCCATCACTCTGCCTGATCCCATCTATCCCTCCCACTGCCATCACTCTGCCTGATCCTATCCATCCCTCTGACTGCCATCACTGCCTGATCCCATCCATCCCTCTCACTGCCATCACTCTGCCTGATCCCATCCACCCCCCCCACTGCCGTCACTCTGCCTGATCCCATCCACCCCCCCACTGCCATCACTCTGCCCGATCCCATCCATCCCTCCCACTGCCATCACTCTGCCTGATCCCATCCATCTCTCCCACTGCCATCACTCTGCCTGATCCCATCCATCCCTCCCTCCCACTGCCATCACTCTTCCTGATCCCATCCATCCCTCCCACTGCCATCACTCTGCCTGATCCCATCTCTTACACTGCCATCACTCTGCCTGATCCCATCCATTCCTCCCACTGCCATCACTCGGCCTGATCCCATCCATCCCTCCCACTGCCATCACTCTGCCTGATCTCATCCATCCCTCCGACTGCCATCACTCTGCCTGATCTCATCCATCCCTCCGACTGCCATCACTGCCTTATCTCATCTCTCCCACTGCCATCACTCTGCCTGATCCCATCCATCCCTCCCACTGCCATCACTGCCTGATCCCATCTCTCCCACTGCCATCACTCTGCCTGATCTCATCCATCCCTCCGACTGCCATCACTGCCTTATCTCATCTCTCCCACTGCCATCACTCTGCCTGATCCCATCCATCCCTCCCACTGCCATCACTGCCTGATCCCATCTCTCCCACTGCCATCACTCTGCCTGATCCCATCCATCCCTCCCACTGCCATCACTCTGCCTGATCCCATCCATCCCTCCGACTGCCATCACTGCCTGATCCCATCTCTCCCACAGCCATCACTCTGCCTGATCCCATCCTTCCCTCCCACTGCCATCACTCTGCCTGATCCCATCCATCCCTCCCACTGCCATCACTCTGCCTGATCCCATCTACCCCTCCCACTGCCATCACTCTGCCTGATCCCATCCATCCCTCTGACTGCCATCACTGCCTGATCCCATCTCTCCCACTGCCATCACTCTGCCTGATCCCATCCATCCCTCCCTCCCACTGCCATCACTCTGCCTGATTCCATCCATCCCTCCCACTGCCATCACTCTGCCTGATCCCATCCACCCCCCCCCCCACTGCCATCACTGCCTGATCCCATCCATCCCTCGGACTGCCATCACTCTGCCTGATCCCATCCATTCCTCCCACCGTCATCCCTCTGTCTGATCTCCACCCCTCCCATGAGGCAGTGGTGATGGGGGATAGGGATGACATCAGTAGCGGTGGTGGTGGGGATAGAGATGACATCAGTGGCAGTGAACATTGTCATTTCTATCCCCACCACCACTGCCACTGATGCTATCCCTATCCTTACCACTACTCCCACTGATGTCAACCCTATCCTCATCATTCCCACTGATGTCATCCCTATCCTCAACACCGTCACTGATGTCAACGCTATCCCCACCACCACCACCACTGATGTCATCCCTATCCCCACCACTTCCACTGATGTCATTCCTATTCCCACTGCCAATGATGTAACCCCTATCCCCACCACCACTGCCACTGATGTCACCCCTATCCCCACCTCTACTGCCACTGATGTCACCCCTATCCTCACCACCACTGATGTCACCCCTATCTCCACCACCACTGCCACTGATGTCACCCCTTTCCCCACCAACACTGATGTCAACCCTATCCCCACCACCACTGCCACTGATGTCACCCCTATCCCCATGACCCGCCAGCACCGCTATGATCACTATTGCCGTTTTTACACAACTACAAAGTAAGAGGCTGTCTTTGTGTGCACCTAGCAAATAAAGTATATGTCAGTATTGCACTATGGGCTTGTCTGCCTTTATGTTCCCCATTACATGGTCCTGAGTGGAGCAGCAGTCCAGAGCCTTATCCAGGGACATATATTGCTTAAGGTGCGGTGGAGTAGAGCTGTCTTCCCTTACATTTGTGGATGATCGTCCAGTGATTGCCCGTTTGATATATGCTTACAATCAGTGCTCTGGAGGTGAGAGGCCATTTCGCATGGTGGTGGTCGGTAGTGCACAAGCGCACCTGTCTGTCCTTCATGAGAGAGTGTTTGACACTTGTTCTTTCCACGGGCTTTTTACATGGACATTTTTCTCCAATACCAAATATTTATTTTGTCTCATTTTTGTGTTTAGTTTATGTCTACTAGCGCTGCTCTATTTTATGTTATAGATTTTACACGGGTGTTGTTTGTTGACCTGAGAGTGCAGCTGCTTTATGTGAATTTTAAATATTTTTTTGCGCTGATATTATCCCTGTTACTGTACCACTGATGTCACCCCTATCCCCACCACCACTGATGTCACCCCTATCCCCACCACCACTGTGCCTATGGAAAATATAGGGTACTGAAATGTTGCCATTTTCGGGCATGCATAGTCTTAAGGTTTGACATGTTGGGTATTTATTTACTTGACACAAACTCATCTTTTATATTTTACCCAAAAATTGGCTAATATATTTTTTATGTACCCTAAAATTACCTTTTCCCTCTTAGCCTGGGTTCACACTAAATGCAGGACTGCATCTAAATAGCAACCCGTCAATGCAAACAGATTGCGGAGTGTATGTTAGGTTAACGACACCCCGCAATCGGTTTTCAAAACGCAGCACGATTTGCAGAATCAAATCGCATGGGTGTGCAGGCTAAATATAACTAAAAAACATAGAGAAACTGGTAGTTGTTCATCATTGGTCATTTTGTTTAAAAAAAAAAAAATGGGCTGCTCAGCCTAAAATGCCCGGGCCTATTTTTGTCCCAGTCCGGGCCTGATCCCCCCCCACACCAATGATGGGGCTTATTCTATACCCACCCACACCAATGATGGGGCTTATCCTATCCCCACCCACAACAATGATGGGGCTTATCCTATACCCACCCACACCAATGATGGGGCTTATCCAGGGCCGGATTAACATAGGGGCTATTGGAGCTGCAGCTCCAGGCCCCTCCCTGAATATAGGCCTATGCCAGTGGCTTATCGATATCTACGTGTGCTGTCTTGAAGAAGAAGTCCCCTCTGCACTGCACATGTGAAGGAGAGAAGTCTCAGCTGCTGCAGCTGAGTCCTGTTCCTGCCGATGCCTGGCTCCTATCACAGGATCTGTTACACTCACACAGATCCTCAGTGTAAAGGGGATGCAGGCAGCCGTCAGGGGGAGGGGTGCTGATGTCATCCTAACCATCAGAAGCCCGGGAGAAAGGAAATATTTCATGCTGCTCAAATGAGGTTAGTAAACTTATTAGAGAGAGAGGATTGTGCAAAAACTCTCCTGGGGGCTGTGATGATTGTGGGAGAGGCTGCTGCTTCCCCCCATGTAATGTGTTCCCTTTTGCCCACAATGTAATGTGTTATGCCATACAGTGCCCACCATGTCATATGCTGTGCCATGCAGTGCTTGCAGTGTAATATGCAGTGCCCACCATGTAATGTACTGTGCCATGCAGTGCCCACCATGTAATGTACTGTGCCATGCAGTGTCCACTATGTTATGAGCAGTGCCCACTATGCCATATGATGTACCATGCAGTGCCCACCATGTACTGTGCCCAGCATGTAATACGTTGTGCCCACTGTGTAATGTGCTATGCAGCAGTGCCCACCATGTCGTGTGCCATGCAGTGGCCACCATGTCACGTGCAGTGTCCACCATGTCATATGCTGTGCCCAGCATGCAATGTGTTTTGCCCACTGTGTAATGTGCTATGCAGCAGTGCCCACCATGTCATGTGCTGTGCAGTGCCCACCATGTCACATGCAGTGCCCACCATGTCACATGCAGTGCCCACCATGTAATGTGCTGTGCCCAGCATGTAATGCGTTGTGCCCACTGTGTAATGTGCTATGCAGCAGTGCCCACCATGTCACATGCAGTGCCCACCATGTAATGTGCTGTGCCCACCATGTAATGTGCTGTGGCCAGCATGTAATGCGTTGTGCCCACTGTGTAATGTGCTATGCAGCAGTGCCCACCATATAATGTGCTGTGCCCACCATGTAATGTGTTGTGCCCAAAATGTAATGTGCTGTGCATTGCCCACCATGTCATGTGTATTGCCCACCATGTAATGTGCTATGCCATGAAGGCCTCCCATGTCAATTGCTGTTCAGTGCCCACCATGTCATGTGCTGTGTTGTGCCTATCTTGTCATGTGCTGCACCATGCAATGCCTACCATGTAATGTGCTGTGTATTGCCCACCATGTCGTGTGCCGTGCAGTACCCACTATAAAATGTGCTGTGCCGTGCAGTGCTCACCATGTCATGTACTTTGCCCACCATGTAATGTGCTGTGTTGTGCAGTGCCCACCATGTCATGTGCAGTGCTCACCATGAAATGTTCTGCACCCACAATGTAATGTGGTGCCGTGGAGTGCCCCAGGTAATGTGATGTCCAGTGCCCACCATGCCATGTGCAGTACCCACCATATATTGTGCTGTGCCCACCATATGATGTGCAGTGCCCACTTGTAATGTGCAGTGCCCAACATGTAATGTGCTGTGCCAGCCATGTCATGTGCTGTGCCCACCATATAAGGTGATTTGCCCACCATGTGCTGTGTTGTGCCCACCATGTAATGTGCTGTGCAGTGCCCACTATGTCATGTGTTGTGCCCACCATGTAATGTGCTGTGCAGTGCCCACTATGTCATGTGTTGTGCCCACCATGTAATGTGCTGTATCCATGTATCCACCATTTAGTGTGCTGTGCCCACCATGTAATGTACTTTGCTATTACCCCCATGTATTGTACTATACTGTGCCCCCCCACAGACTCACCTCCCCTCTACCCTTTCTCTCTCTCGCCCCCTTAACCCCCTCTCTCCTACCACTCTCTCTCTCTTTCCCCCCACTCTCTCTCGCACCCCCTCTTTCCTACCACTCACTCTGTCTCTCTCACCCTCTCTCTATCCCCATTTTTCTCACCCCCTCTTTCTCTCTCTCACTTTCACCCCCCTCTCTCTCTCATCCCCTCGCTTTCAGCCCCCTCTCTCTCTCTTTCGACCCCCTTCTCTCTCTCTCAGCCCATCTCTCACTCTCTTTAATTTATTTTAACAAAAAAATGTTTGCGTTTTCATTTTATTTTATTTTTCATTTTATTTTTTTTCATAAAAAGGCCCACCAAAATCCTCAACACCAGGCCCATGATGCTCTTAATCCGGCCCTGGGCTTATCCTATCCCCACCCACACCAATGATGGGGCTTATCCTATCCCCACCCACACCAATGATGGGGCTTATCCTATCCCCACCCACACCAATGATGGGGCTTATCCTATCCCCACCCACACCAATGATGGGGCTTATCTGATCCCCACCCACACCAATGACGGGGGCTTATTCTATCCCCACCCACACCAATGATGGGGCTTATTCTATCCTCATCAATGATGGGGCTTATTCTATCCCCATTCACACCAATAATTGGGCTTATTATATTCCCACTCACACCAATAATTGGGCTTATTCCATTCCCACTCACACCAATAATTGGGCTTATTCCATTCCCACTCACACCAATAATTGGGCTTATTCCATTCCCACTCACACCAATGATGAGGCTTGTTCTATCTCCACCCATAAAAATGATGGGGCTTTTATCTCCACTGACACCAATGATGGGGCTTATTCTATCCCCACTGACACCAATGATGGGGCACCATTTCTCCCACTGATACCAACGATGGGGGCTTATTCAGTCCCCACTCGCACCAACGATGGGGGTTTATTCAGTCCCCACTCACACCAACGATGGGGGCTTATTCTGGCCCCACTTGCACCAACCATGGGGGCTTATTCTGGCCCCACTTGCACCAACGATGGGGGCTTATTCTGGCCCCACTTTCACCAACGATGGGGGCTTATTCTGGCCCCACTTGCACCAATGATGGGGGCTTATTCTGGCCCCACACGCACCAACGATGGGGGCTTATTCTGTCCCCACTCGCACCAACGATGGGGCCTTATTCTGTCCCCACTCGCACCAACGATGGGGGCTTATCCTGTCCCCACTCGCACCAACGATGGGGGCTTATTCTGTCCCCACTCGCACCAACGATGGGGGCTTATTCTGTCCCCTTTCACACCAACGATAGGGCTTATTTTCTTCTCCCTGGCACCAATAATGGGGCTTATTGTATCCCCACTGACACCAATGATATGGGGTAATTTTCCTCCCACTAACACCACCAATATGGGGCTTATTTTGCTCTCACTGACACCAACTAGAAAATGTATTATTCTCTTACTAACACTAAGAGTGGAGCTTATTTTATCCTCATTGATAACAAAGATGGGGCTGAGATGGGCTCGGGGGTGTTCAAGTTCCCACTTGCCCAATCCCACCAGGATGCCGACACTGCACTCTGCTAATCACAGGCAGTGAGACATTTCCCGATCCGCAGCTGCGCAGATCAGGAAATGTCTCAGTGCCTGTGATTAGCGGAGGGCTCGGGCACATGGAAACTCAAACAAACCCGAGCCCATCTCTAAACACCAATAATTAGTCCTATTGACTCCAACAATAAGGATTTGTTTATCCCAAAGATATCCTTGATTGGTTCTTTTTATTCTGACTCCAGCAATGTGGGGCTTATTTGACTTCCAGGTAACATTGACAACATGGGACCCATTTTGCTTTCATTGACATAAACAATATGGGTGTCAGCTCACTGACACCATCGATATGGGGTCTTACATTTTTTTCTAACTGATATCAATGATATGTGGCTTGTTTTGCTCATGCTGATACCAGCAACAATGTTTTCTCCTCCCACTGACATTATCAGGCTTTTTTTTTTATATCCCCACTGACACAAGTGATGGGGCCTTTCCACTACTAGGAACATCAAAATACATTGGGTCATTTTCCTCCCACTAAACCAAAAATATAAGTCTTATGCTGCTGCCAATGACACCGGAAAGATTCATTATCCTCTTACTGACAGGGGGGCTTATTTTATGAATGTGATTTTTATTTTATTTTCTAATGATTTGCTTCACATATGTGTGCTTTGCTAAAATGTGCATTTTATTCCATTCATATA
This sequence comes from Pelophylax lessonae, assembly GCF_965119305.1. NCBI lineage: Eukaryota > Metazoa > Chordata > Amphibia > Anura > Ranidae > Pelophylax > Pelophylax lessonae. Next base: position 132,919,671 of record NC_138775.1, on the reverse strand, counting down.
CCGCAACGCATGGAAGCAAACAATTTATACCCCCAACGTTCCTTCTAAATGCATTCCACTGTACATTCATTGCGGCACACCACAATGTACAAATGACATGTTGGCAGCTGCTTTTTACCATCACACACATTAACGCATACACCTAACGCACAAGCGTCAAGGAGCCCTGAAGGTCATTTAGTTACAAACAGCAGTTAGCAAAACCTTCCTCTGTACAATCAATCTGAAGCAATGTAGAAGTTTCATAGATAGTTACTGAGATCTGTATGGGAGCAGAAGCTCTGGGCGCTGCTTTGTGGCCAAACATTGCAAAGGATTGTGTTATATGGAGAGGAAGATGGAGGGAAAGGTAGAAAATCAAGCTTTGAACTTATACTAAAACGCATTGCTGGAATGGTACAGCTTGATTGAATATAAAAAGCTTGGTTTAGCTCAATGGGGACCAAGCTAGGTGGAGTGTAAGCAGACTTTGACTTTATTGCAGGAGGAAGCCATTGCACATGGAAATACAATTGGTGAGTTTAGGGTGTGATCCATTACAGTCTAACATTGTCTTACCTTCTTGATGTCAGGTGGCTATTGTACCTTACACAAGCAGAATGTGAGGATCCACCCACCAACACAACCAGCATGTGGGGATCCACCCTCCAACTCAACCAACATGTGAGGATCCACCCTCCAACTCAACCAACATGTGAGGATCCACCCTCCAACTCAACCAACATGTGCGGATCCACCCTCCAACTCAACAAACATGTGCGGATCCACCCTCCAACTCAACCAACATGTGCGGATCCACCCTCCAACTCAACCAACATGTGCGGATCCACCCTCCAACCCAACCAACATGTGCGGATCCACCCTCCAACTCAACCAACATGTGAGGATACACCCTCCAACTCAACCAACATGTGCGGATCCACCCTCCAACTCAACCAGCATGTGCGGATCCACCCTCCAACTCAACCAGCATGTGCGGATCCACCCTCCAACTCAACCAGCATGTGCGGATCCACCCTCCAACTCAACCAACATGTGGGGATCCACCCTCCAACACAACCAACATGTGCGGATCCACCCTCCAACTCAACCAACATGTGCGGATCCAACTCAACCAACATGTGAGGGTCCACCCTCCAACTCAACCAACATGTGCGGGTCCACCCTCCAACTCAACCAACATGTGCGGGTCCACCCTCCAACTCAACCAACATGTGAGGGTCCACCCTCCAACTCAACCAACATGTGAGGATCCACCCTCCAACTCAACCAACATGTGAGGATCCACCCTCCAACTCAACCAACATGTGCGGATCCACCCTCCAACACAACCAGCATGTGGGGATCCACCCTCCAACTCAACCAGCATGTGCAGATCAACCCTCCAACACATCATACGTGCTGGCTGCTGATTAGGGACAGACAGGCAAAAAACATTTGTGTCCGGATAGAATTGAGGGACAGGTCGGAGTGTGTTAAGCCCCGTACACACACGCAGATCGTCGTCATACAAATGTTCGTCTTTTCTCCCCGGGATGTCGGTGTCTGTTGAAAAGTGCAAAGACAGCACAAGGACAGCACAAGAATTTTGTCCGCAGACTTCAGCTGACTGCAGAAGTGATGTCATGTAATGGTTAACTTTCCCTGTGTTTTTTATTTTCTGAGCATGCCCAGTCTTGCAAATCTGCGGTCTGTCGGCTGATTTCTGTACTGACAGGCGAACAATCGTCCGTTCTGGTGTCTGCAGACAAAAATTTTCATGTTTGCAAGAAAGACTCTTGTCCGCGGACTGTGTGCAGACATCTGTCGGAGGCACCATACTAACACGCATACAATCGGCAGATCTTTCGTCCGCCGACGTTTGTATGACGACGATCTGCGTGTGTGTACGGGGCTTTAGGCAGGGCGAGTTGTAGGGCATTTTAGGGTGAGGCTGCTGATTTTTAGGGTCAGTGTGTTCTACAATCGATATTGCTGTGTGGGGGGGTTTGCAGTGACCGATCTTATCAATCCTTTTAGGGAGAGGCTGGAGATAGGCAGGTGTCAGTGGTCCACATCGATTTTGCTGTGTGTGGGGTGCAGTGAACACAATCTTTTTTGCCCACTGAGGAGGAGGGAGAAAAGTATTTTTCTATCAGTCACTGTGTGCAGCGTTTTTCCTTCAGTGCTGTGCTGTGCTGACTGTGATCATACACTGCTGTGTTCAGTGTTCACATGTGCTATTATTGAGAGATTTCAACAGTTATACACTTTTTTCTATTCCACTATTCAATATACACCCTTGGGTTAAAAAAATAAATTGGGGCATAGTCTGTACTAATCTAGTTAAAAATTACAAACTTAAAAGGGGATTTTTTTCCCCTCCATAGCCTGCAGCAGAGCTGGTCCACATCGATTCTGCTGTGTGTGGGGTGCAGTGAAAACAATCTTTTTTGCCCACTAAGGAGGAGGGAGAAAAGTCTTTTTCTATCAGTCACTGTGTGCAGCGTTTTTCCTTCAGTGCTGCTGTGCTGACTGTGATAATACACTGCTGTGTGTGTTCACATGTGCTATTATTGAGTGGTTTCAAAAATCATGCACTTTTTTCTATTCCACTATTCAATATACAGCCTTGGGTTAAAAAAATTAAATTGTGGCATAGTCTGTACTAATCTAGTTAAAAATTACAAACTTAAAAGGGGAATTTTTTTTTCCCCTCCATAGCCTGCAGCAGAGCTGAATGATATAAGACACTGCTGTTCACATGTGCTATTGATAAATCACACCAATTTTATATCATATTTTCTATTCCGCTATTCAATAAAAACCTTTGGGTATAAACAATTAAATTGCGGGATAGTCTGTGTTGGTACGTGTGAGATACACCTTTCCAATTTTTGGGGTGCATCTCATACTTCTGAGGATTTGAGGGTGCGGCCTGTTCCGAACTCCTCCTACTCCTCATCCTGCCTTTGGGGGTACAAAAAATAGTAATTGGGGCATAGTCTGGTTCTGTACGTGTGAGATACATACACTTTTTTTGATAATATTTTCTATTCCGCTATTAAATAAAAACCTTTGGGTATAAACAATTAAATTGCGGGATAATCTGTGTTGGTACGTGTGAGATACACCTTTTCAATTTTTGGGGTGCATCTCATACTTCCGAGGATTTGAGGGTGCTGCCTGTTCCGAACTCCTCCTACTCCTCATCCTGCCTTTGGGGGTACAAAAAATAGTAATTGGGGCCTAGTCTGGTTCTGTACGTGTGAGATACATACACTTTTATTGATAATATTTTCTATTCCGCTATTCAATAAAAACCTTTGCGCATAAACAATTAAATTGCGGGATAGTCTGTGTTGGTATGTGTGAGATACACCTTTCCAATGTTTGGGGTTCATCTCATACTTCTGAAGATTTGAGGGTGCTGCCTGTTCCGTACTCCTCCTACTCCTCATCCTGCCTTTGGGGGTACAAAAAATAGTAATTGGGGCCTAGTCTGGTTCTGTACGTGTGAGATACATACACTTTTTTTGATAATATTTTCTATTCCGCTATTCAATAAAAAACCTTTGGGTATAAACAATTAAATTGCGGGATAGTCTGTGTTGGTACGTGTGAGATACACCTTTCCAATTTTTGGGGTGCATCTCATACTTCCGAGGATTAGAGGGTGCTGCCTGTTCCGAACTCCTCCTACTCCTCATCCTGCCTTTGGGGGTACAAAAAATAGTAATTGGAGCCTAGTCTGGTTCTGTACGTGTGAGATACATACACTTTTATTGATAATATTTTCTATTCCGCTATTCAATAAAAACCTTTGGGTATAAACAATTAAATTGCGGGATAGTCTGTGTTGGTACGTGTGAGATACACCTTTCCAATTTTTGGGGTTCATCTCACACTTCTGAAGATTTGAGGGTGCTGCCTGTTCCGTACTCCTCATCCTGCCTTTGGGGCTACAAAAAATAGTAATTGGGGCCTAGTCTGGTTCTGTACGTGTGAGATACATACACTTTTATTGATAATATTTTCTATTCCGCTATTCAATAAAAAACCTTTGGGTATAAACAATTAAATTGCGGGATAGTCTGTGTTGGTACGTGTGAGATACACCTTTCCAATTTTTGGGGTTCATCTCATACTTCTTTTTTTTTTTTTCCAAATAATTTTTATTGGTTTTAAACGACAGATAAAAGAGAATCAAGTCAATATCTAGAGTAAGGAGGGCCAGAGCCGGGTTTGGTGTAATGGGCGAGTGTACTATAGATGAAATAAGGCCAAAGACCTGGTTCCAGAAGCTGGTGAGGTTTTTACACGTCCACAGAATGTGGTACAAGTTGCCTACCTGGCCACACTCCCGCCAGCAGAGCAAGGAGTGGGTCTGGCAGAATTGTGATAGCCTGTACGGTGTAAAGTACCAGCGGGACAGGATTTTCTGCGACAATTCCCAGTGGTTAGTGCATTTCGACACCCCGTAGGAGTGCCGAAAGGCACACGTCCACTGTTGTGGCAAAAAGGTCCGTTGTAGATCACTTTCCCATTTGACCAAGGGACTCGATTTGTGAAAGGTGGTCTTGGCATTGAATATATTGTAAAAAAAAAGTGATGCCTTTAGTCGATCCAGAGGGATTAGTAAGGAACTGGTGAACCGTATATGGAGTAGTAATGGTAGGGGGTGGATGTTTGGTCAGAAACATGGAAATGCGAGTGTAGGTATAAAGCTCTGAGCGTGGTAGTTGGTAGTGCTGTGTGAGGGAAGGAAATGGTTTCAGTCGGCTATCACTAAAGAGGTCATTGATCCAGTAGATACCACGGTCCCTCCATTTCAAAGTGGAGAGACAGGGAATCAGGATGTCTAGCAGGCTAATAGGTAGTCTTGGTTTGTAGTGGGCTTCTCTTATATTTGTGTGTTTGTGGAGTTCCCTCCATGCGTCGATAGACGTTTTGGTTGTGATTAGCAAGTCAGGCATATTTTGGGGCTTCCAGCCATCCGCTAGTAATAAAAGGTGTAGGCGATCCACCTTGCTGTATGCGGCTTCTAGTTGAGACCAGTGAATGTCAGGGTTCTCAGGGAACCATTTATGTAGCTGGGTAAGTTGGGACGCCAGGAAGTAGTCCTGCAAATGTACCATACCCGTGCCTCCCACCTTTTTGTGTTTGATAAGATGGGCCCACGAGCATCGGGGGTGTTTTCCTTGCCAGATATAGTGTTTGAGTACCCGATTTAAAGATTTAAGTATTGCCGACGGGAGAGGAAGAGGAAGAGTTCGGAACACGTAAAGGATCTTGGGAAGGGCCATCATTTTAAAAGCTGCCAATCTGCCCAACCAAGACAGCTCTTGGTAGGGTTTCTTGGCCAGGTCGGCTTGAATCTCAGCTAAAAGTGGTTTGTAATTGGCTTCCGCCAGTGATGAAATTGAAGGAGTCAGTTTTAGGCCTAGATATGAGATGTCACTATCAGTCCATACATATGGGAATTGGTATTCAAGGTGTCGTCTAGCATGGAGTGGCAATCCTAGATTAAGAATGAGGGACTTGGTGAAATTTACCTTATAGTACGATATGGAAGAGAAGGATGTGAGAAGTTGATGTAGGAAGGGCATGGATACTACGGGTTTTGTGATGGAGAGAATGACATCATCCGCAAAAAGAGTTATCTTGTGAGAGATGCCTCTAATGCGAAATCCGGATGTGGGGATGTGATCGTATATGTTCAGCTAGCGGTTCCATCATCAAATTAAATATACTTGGGGAGAGTGGGCAACCCTGGCGAGTGCCAATGGTGATGGAGAAGGGTTTGGAAATCACACCTGAGACAAATACGTGAGCAGATGGGTTAGAATATAGAGCCATAATGGCAGATAGAAATCAGGCCTGTGAATTCAAATTTCTCCAACACCAAGAGCATGTACTTCCAGTAGACTCTATCAAACGCCTTTTCAGCGTCGATGGATAGGCGAAGGGAGGGGGTTTTCGTCACTTCAGCGTAGTGTATTAGGTTGATAACTCGACGCGTGGCATCCGCCGCCTGTCTATTGGTCATGAAGCCCAGTTGATCGGGATTTATTAAGGTGGGAAGGATGGTGGAAAGGCGAATAGCAATAATTTTGGCATAAATTTTTACGTCCGAATTCAACAGAGAAATCGGGCGGAAATTCGCCGGGGTGTCCGGGGATTTGCCTGGTTTAGGGAGAGCCACTATATGCGCCTTAAGCATCTCTGGTGGGAAAGAGCCCGATAGGGAAATGGACTGGTATAGGCGAAGTAGGAATGGGGATAGTGTGTCCTGGAATTGTTTGAAGTATTCATTTGTGAAGCCATCAGGGCCCAGGGATTTGTCGTTGGGGAGCGTGCCAATAGTGTGGGTAATTTCCTCAGGGGGAGATGGGTGAATTCAGTGTCTGGAGTTGTTCCTCAGTCAGTGTGGGGAGTTTTATCTCAGTCAGGAAGGATGATATATCCAAATCAGTTGGGGTGGGGCAGGAGGGGTCCTCTTTCAAGTTGTATAATGCCCCATAGTAGTCTGAAAATGCGTCTGCTATATCTTGAGGCTTTAACAATTTCTGCTTGATAAATGGGTGGAAGATGTGAGGGATTTTACTCTTTGCCTTCCTTGCTTTCAGGCGATTGGCTATGAATTTCCCAGCTTTGTTATGTTGCGAATAGAATTTCAGTTTGAGGGATCGCATAGCTTTGTCATGATCTCGGATTAAGAGCAAACGCAACTCGTGACGAAGTCGGGTGAGAGTCGTTGAGGTTGTGTCTGTGGGAGAGGCCTTATTGGTGGCTTCCAGTTTACGGATGTCCGCCAATAAGGAGTCAATAGATGATTTGTGGGATTTCCTGTCTCTGGCTTTAAGTTGAATCAGTATGCCTCTCATGAAGGCTTTGTGGGTGTTCCATAGAATTTGGGGTGAAATACTTGGACCATCATTGGTCTGGAAAAAGGATGTCAGGTGGTCTTGGATCAAGGCAGAGTGTTGTTGGAGTTGGATCAGTCTGTTATCACATCTCCAGGTGGAAAAGCCAGAACCAGGCCCCTCCAACTGGAGCATGATGGATATAGCCGCATGATCTGACCAGGAGATGTCATGAATCGTGACCTCTGAAGTGCGATGTAATAACCATGAGTTCAACACAATAAGGTCAATACGGGAATAGGATTTGTGGCGGGTTGAAAAAGATGTGAAATCTTTCTCCTCAACGTGAAAACAGCACCAGGCATCGTATAGCTCCTCTTGGCCTAGCAGGCTCCCCAGAACAGCCGAGCGCCTGCCACACCCAGAGGTGGTATCGATCCGTGGATCTGGAGGTAAGTTAAAGTCACCGTAGAGGAGGAGGTGACCTTCCCTTAGCGCCCGAGCCTTCTTGAGGAGTTTGCGGATAAAGTGCAATTGCTTAGTATTAGGAACATATAAACATACCAATGTTAAGGGCACATTATCTATGACACATATCAGAATTACATATCTATCCTCCGGATCTAGATGTGACGATTTAAGGGAGAACACCAATGAGTCCCTGACAGCCACTAGTATACCGTTCTTCTTGACCGGAGCAGAAGCAAGGAAAATGTGTGGAAAGTTCCGGTGCTGGCAGTACGGGGCAGCATCCACCTGAAAGTGTGTTTCTTGGGCAACCAGGATGTCAACCTTTTGGCTAATGGCTTCCTTCCATAAGGTCCTCCATTTGGCCGGGTGGTTTAGTCCATTGGAATTGATAGAGAGAATCTTCAGTCCCATGGGAAAAGGATTAGAGGCGATGGAATCAGCTGACGGTGCGTCTTGAGCTCGGAGAATGGGTCAAGGTGTATATGGTGCAGCAAGGTGAAGACCAACGAAGCTATGTACTGGCAATGTAGAAGTATGAAGCAGAAAAGTCTGATGGCACTGGAGCGCGCTGGGCACTGGGAGTAGGAAAACTGCATGTTGTTCTGAGAGTCAATGAGGCAGAGAAAGGAACGCTGTATAGTGGTAACATCGAGCTCCAACGGGAGCAACCAAGGGGCCCATTGCTGGGCATAAAAAAGAGAATTCCTAGAAAGGGATTCGGGCAGGGAGACCTGCAACATTTGTCAGGGTACGGTACGGTGGTTTGTACCAGGGCACTGGACCAGGGAAGTCCGTTGAGCAGGAAGGAATGAGAACAAGGCCTTCAAGGTTTGTTGCGGTGATTTGTAGGGGGTCTAGCCCATCCTACTTCTGGATGGGCTGGGTGCATCTCATACTTCTGAGGATTTGAGGGTGCTGCCTGTTCCGAACTCCTCCTACTCCTCATCCTGCCTTTGGGGGTACAAAAAATAGTAATTGGGGCCTAGTCTGGTTCTGTACGTGTGAGATACATACACTTTTATTGATAATATTTTCTATTCCGCTATTCAATAAAAAACCTTTGGGTATAAACAATTAAATTGCGGGATAGTCTGTGTTGGTACGTGTGAGATACACCTTTCCAATTTTTGGGGTTTATCTCATACTTTTTTTTTTTTTCCAAATAATTTTTATTGGTTTTAAACGACAGATACAAGAGATGCAGTCAGCGTTGCAAGATATAACGTAAATTCAGTTACACAAACAACAAGCGGTGTGAAATATAACATGTCAGAAAACAGAAGTAGAAACAGTTGACAATCATTTATCATTCCAAGTGGTCCATGTTTCCCAGTTTTTGGTATGCTGCGGAAGAGATTGAGAGCGCAGTGCCAGTGATTTCTCAAATTCAAACGTGGTCATCACTGATACTACAACCTCCGAAAGGTTAGGGGCTTCCGTGTTTTTCCATCTCCTGGTGATGGTGGCCCTAGCGGCCAGTAGTATGTGCGAGACCACCCATCTGTATTTGCTAGGAATCAAGTCAATATCTAGAGTAAGGAGGGCCAGACCCGGGTTTGGTGTAATGGGCAAGTGTACTATAGATGAAATAAGGCCAAAGACCTGGTTCCAGAAGCTGGTGAGGTTTTTACACGTCCACAGAATGTGGTTCAAGTTGCCTACCTGGCCACACTCCCGCCAGCACAGCGAGGAGTGGGTCTGGTAGAATTGTGATAACCTGTACGGTGTAAAGTACCAGCGGGACATGATTTTCTGCGACAATTCCCAGTGGTTAGTGCATTTCGACACCCCGTAGGAGTGCCGAAAGGCACACGTCCACTGTTGTGGCGAAAAGGTCCGTTGTAGATCACTTTCCCTTTTGACCAAGGGACTCTATTTGTGAAAGGTGGTCTTGGCATTGAATATATTGTAAAAAAAAAGTGATGCCTTTAGTCGATCCAGAGGGATTAGTAAGGAACTGGTGAACCGTATATGGAGTAGTAATGGTAGGGGGTGGATGTTTGGTCAGAAATGTGGAAATGCGAGTGTAGGTATAAAGCTCTGAGCGTGGTAGTTGGTAGTGCTGTGTGAGGGAAGGAAATGGTTTCAGTCGGCTATCACTAAAGAGCTCATCGATCCAGTAGATACCACGGTCCCTCCATTTTAAAGTGGAGAGACAGGGAATCAGGATGTCTAGCAGGCTAATAGGTAGTCTTGGTTTGTAGTGGGCTTCTCTTATATTTGTGTGTTTGTGGAGTTCCCTCCATGCGTCGATAGATGTTTTGGTTGTGATTAGCAAGTCAGGCATATTTTGGGGCTTCCAGCCATCCGCTAGTAATAAAAGGTGTAGGCGATCCACCTTGCTGTATGCGGCTTCTAGTTGAGACCAGTGAATGTCAGGGTTCTCAGGGAACCATTTATGTAGCTGGGTAAGTTGGGACGCCAGGAAGTAGTCCTGCAAATGTACCATACCCGTGCCTCCCACCTTTTTGTGTTTGATAAGATGGGCCCACGAGCATCGGGGGTGTTTTCCTTGCCAGATATAGTGTTTGAGTACCCGATTTAAAGATTTAAGTATTGCCAACGGGAGAGGAACAGGAAGAGTTCAGAACACGTAAAGGATCTTGGGAAGGGCCATCATTTTAAAGGCTGCCAATCTGCCCAACCAAGACGGCTCTTTTTTTTTTGAATAAACGTTTTATTGAAACAAAAGGCAAATGAACAACGACAAGTAATGGCAAAGTGGCAAAGTCAGCTGATACAGAATAAAAATCAACATAATAAGTCAGAGAGCAACATAAACCATATCCAAGTACCGGAGTCCTAATTATATAGCAGATAAACAAACTAGAACCTATCATGATAGGACAAGGCGTACTGTATACGGACGACACCTCGGTACAGTACAGGACATAGGGGTGCCGATACAGCACGGGCAAGTGCCCTAGCTACATGGGCCAAAACAAGCAAGCAGTTGGTCTAAGAGCTCTCACATGGGTGGAAGGAGACATACAATACATAACCAATTGAAGGGGAGGGATGGACTCTGTCCCATCAGCCTGGAAAGATGTGAGAAGGAGCAGTAGGGGTGCAATAGTGTTACAATCCTAGATGGCACACCTCCGGAATGGACACCCCCAGGGGGAGCTAACTGTGTCCAATACCGGAGGGCGGCCATCCACCAATGCGAGAAAACTGCTCCACACTAAGCAGAGGGACATGGGGGTGAGGAAAGGTAAAGGGGGGACAAGGACAATCAATGGTGGGAAGCAGACGCCAGGGGCGTCCAGAAACAGTGGGTGGGGGGGACAGGAATGTAAGTAGGGAGATTAGGCTAAGCAAGGAAAGAGGAACGGAGAATAAAGGTAACAGGGGATTGGGTAGAGGAATGAAGGTGCACTCCCCCAGACTCCGGCCGGGAGACAGGGGTGTGAAGCCTACACAGGTCCAGACTAGGTATTCAGCAGTCGGCGGTATTCATCCGATGATGCAATATCAATCCATGGGGCCCAAATGTCATAAAACTTGGATGGGGTATCGAGGGCTTGAAAGGTGAGATCTTCCATACGGGAAATCCTGTCCACCCTCCGCAGCCTGTCAGCTACAGTGGGAGGAGAAGGTGAAAGCCATTGACAAGGGATGCACAATTTGGCGGCGGAGACCAAGTGAAAAACCAGGGATCTTTTGTAGCGCCGTTGGGAAAGGGAGGTGTGGTGAAGAAGGTATTGCGCCGGGATGAAGTCTGGTGTGAAGGTGGTGATACGGGCGATGAGGGCGTGTACTTCCCTCCAAAAGGGCTGAATCTGGGGGCAATCCCACCATATGTGTAAAAGGGTACCGGTCTGGAGGTGACAACGCCAGCATAGGGGGGATAGCTCAGCAGAAATTTTATGCAGAACGACCGGGGTCCTGTACCAATGTGCGAAAATTTTAAAGCCGTTCTCCTGGGTGAGAACGTTCCTGGAGCCCTTGTGGATGTGAAACATGATGCGCTCCCAGTCCTCGTCCAACAGGGTAGTGGCCAGGTCCCTCTCCCAATGTGCACGAAGATTAATGAGTCGAGGTGGGTGTTGCAGGGAGAGGAGGGAATACAAAAGGGATATGAGATGGCGTTGAGGGTCACGCGATCTACACAGGGCTTCGAAGGGGGTGGGCTCCCTATACCAACATGAGATATCAGGGGTACGGAGTAGAAAATCCCTCAGTTGCAAATAATTGAAGAACTTAAGCTGAAGGTCTGGGTATTTCTGGGACCATTCAGGATAAGAGAGCAATTTGCCCTCGTGGAAGCAGTGCTCAGCCCTACAGGGGGCGGTAGGCAAGGATCCAGGCAGGGGAGGGCAAGGAAGGCCTGGTGGGAAGTCTGGATTTTGAGTCAGGGGTACCATGGGACCGGGCGTAGAGGCTAGGCCCATTTTCTTGCACAAGTGTCGAAAGACCGTGATCGTGGGGTTGATAATTGGGTGCTTATGGCAATTAGCCTGCAGTGATGAAGGAGAAATCCAGGGAAGGTGGTGTATGGGGAAGGCAAAAAACGACTCCTCCAGGGTGACCCAGTCCTTGAGGTGTCGATGTTTATGCCAATCCACAACCCTAGCCAGGTGACAGGACCAATAGTATTTCTGCAGGTGCGGCAAGCCCAGGCCACCCACCTCCTTCGGGGTGGTCAGAACGTCCCAAGAAAGCCTGGGTCGCTTCGAGCGCCAAGTGAAGGACGTGCAGGCCGAGCGATAGGAGTGGAAAAATGCCGGGGGGAGTTTAAGAGGGACAGCCTGTAGCACGTAGAGAAGTCTGGGGAGGATATTCATTTTAACGACCGCTATCCTACCAAACCATGAGAAGGGGTCCGATTCCCATTTGGACAGATCCGTTTTAACGGTTTGTAAAAAAGAGGCAGGTAATTTCGTGCGTAGAGATCAGAAAGGACTGAGGGGATTTGAATGCCCAGATACGTGATGGCGGAGGGTTCCCAATGAAATGGAAAGTTGTCCCGGCAGAGCTGTACCGCGTGGGACGGAAGGGTTATGTTGAGGGCTTCGGATTTGGCGTAATTTATTTTCTAAATTGGAGATAAGACGAAATGCATCCAGATCACAGAGAGGATTCGGTAGGGAGATGGTTGGGTTAGTTAGAAATAGCAGAATATCGTCGGCATACGCCGCCAATTTATATGTTTTGTGGGCTATGGTTACACCATTGATATCGGGATTTGAGTTGAGGCGGCGGAGGAGGGGTTTGAGGGTGATGATGTAAATCAGGGGGGACAGGGGACAGCCCTGTTGCGTCCCATTCGACACGGAGAAGGCATCCGACAGGCCACCGTTGACCCTCACTCGCGCCGAGGGTGACGAGTAGAGGGCTGATATAAAATTCAACATGCGGCCAGAGATGCCCAACGACTCCAATGCTGCAGTCATGTAGTCCCAGGCAACCCTGTCGAACGCCTTCTCCGCGTCGAGGGAGAGGAAGAACCCGGGTGTATGGGAGGATGTGAGCCAGTGATGAATGTTGAGGGCCTTGAGGGTATTATCCCTGGCCTCGCGGCCGGGGACAAAGCCTACTTGATCGAGCGAAATAACGTCGGGTATGTGGGGCAGCAGCCGGTTCGCCAATACTTTGGCATACAATTTGATGTCGACGTTAAGAAGGGAAATTGGCCTATAATTGGAAACCAGGGAGGGGTCCTTCCCAGGCTTCGGGATAACGGTGATGTGGGCCTCTAGGTAGTCTGGATGCAGAACTGGGGACTCGGAAAATGAATTAAAGGCGGCCAGCATGGGAGGAAACAGGGTATCCCCAAAGGTTTTGTAGTAGCCCACCGTCAAGCCGTCAGGACCTGGGCATTTCCCCAGCTTAAGTTGTTTGAGAGCCGATTGAATTTCGAGCAAGGAAATGGGGGCATCCAGGCCCGACAGGGCTTCGGGTGAGAGAGGCGGGGGGGAATAGTTCTGCAAAAATGCCTTAATACCCTCGGCCCTGCCCCAAGAAGAGGGGTCGGAACCAGTGGTATCTAAGTTGTACAGCGCACGATAATAGGTCAGGAATTGGTGGGCAATATCATTAGTGGAGGTAATCTTCCTACCCTGTGGGTCCGTAATCGAGTGAACCGTCCTCGCCGCCCGGCGAGCTTGGAGCGCTCTGGCCAGTAGCTTGCCCGATTTATTGCCACAGTCATAGAATAGTCTTTGCTGTAAGGCGAACTTTCGTTGGGTAATGAATCCCAATTCAGTTAGTAGGTCCTGGCAGGTCTGTGTTAGTTCAGTTAGAGTGTGAGACGCCAGTGTGCGTTTATGAACGCGTTCCAATGAATAGATGCGTTTGGTGAGGGTAGCAATACGCGCACGGCGTTCCTTATTACGTTTCGCGGCTAGGGCAGCAAACACTCCCCTAATGACACACTTATGTGCAGCCCACAACGTGGCAGGGGTGGTATCCGATGTGTTGTTAAGGGCAAAGTACTCCAGCAGGGCGGACTTCAGCTCGGAAACTAAGACTGGGTCAGACAACAGGGAGTTATCCAGGCGCCAGGAACGGGAACGACCAGGGTCGGGCAGCAGGGAGAGAGAGATAGAGACCGGATGATTATCGGACAAAAACATTGGGTCAATGGATGCAGACAGTAAAGAGGGGAGGGCACTCTGTGAGATAAATATATAGTCTATCCTGGTGTATTTGTTGTGCGGGTGAGAGAAGTAGGTGAAATCCTTCGTATCTGGGTTTAACGTCCGCCAAGTGTCATGTAACAAGAGATCTCTAAGGAGGGTTTTGATCGAACGTAGGGCAGAGTATGGAAGGGACGTAGAGCCTGAGGAGACGTCCAGGAGGGGTGTTAGGGCTACATTGAAATCGCCGCCTACTACCAGGGTACCGGCTTGAAATTCGGTCAGACGGAGAAGCATTTTTCCCGAAAGTAGGGGACCACTCGTTTGTTCGGGGCGTAAATGTTAGCGAAGGTGAAGAGTTGACCTCGAATTGCGCCCTTAACAAAAAGATATCGCCCGTCAGGGTCGGAAACAGAGTCGTGGAGGGTCCAGGGGCAATTCTTAGAAACGAGTATAGATACACCCTTAGACTTGGAGACGCTCGAGGTGGAGTGATATACAATCGGAAAGTGGCAGTCGTGTAGGCGTGGAATGTTGTCCGAGCGGAAGTGGGTCTCTTGCAGAAACACCACGTCTGCCCTAGCCTGCCGAGTAGAGAGTAAGAGCTTGGATCTACGTTCAGGTACATTTAAGCCTCTAACATTAAGGGAAAGTACTTTCAGGGTGGGAACGGAGGCGCTCATTCTGGGGGAGTGCACCAAACGTGACTGAGGATGGGAAGACACCGGGGTGAACGGGGAGGGGGGAAAAGGGGAGAAGGAAAGGGAAGAGAAGGGGAAAGAAGAGGGGAGGGGAGGAGAAAGGGATGAGAGAGAAAAAAAAAAGGGGGGGGAAGAAGAGGATGGGGGGAGGTAAGGGCGATCCGGCGGCAGGAGGACCTGCCTACCTGTCAAACACGGAGTCGGTAAAGATGAGGGTAGTGTGAAGGTGTGTACACAGGTAGCTGAACAAAAAAAAAAAAAAAGATTAATAAACAGCAAGACACTAGTGGGGTTGGATTAGACCAGCCCGGGATGGCACGCAGAGGCCCTGTCTCCAAACTCGGAGAGAGGGAATAAAAAAGGGGAAAAACAACCAACGGTGCGTCCTGTCCACGGACAAAAAGTGAAGGGCAACAAGTGGAGAATCAAGGGGGATAAAGCAAGTAGCATCAGCCCATGGTAGGGGATTCCTGGTGGGCCCATGCACCGAGGGATCAGGGCAAGGGGTCCCCGGGAGTGCCGGTAATGCGGGACACAGACCGTTCAGCGAGCACCCCGTCACCCATGGGCACACGGGGGAACAGGTGTCACCGAACGGAGTGCAAGGATAGGTCAAACAATTCACACCCAGAGCACGGAAACAGCCAATGGGGAGGGTGGAATCCGCCAATCCCGGCGGAATCTCGACGCAGAGAAGGGCGGAGTCCCCCCAACTTGCACTTATCAAAAAGTATAAACAAAAGAGAACAGGAATAGACCCGACCATGACCCAACTAAGAGATAGGCAGCACTATATCCTCTCCCCAGGGAAGGAGCAGACCCGGCCAGATGAGATGACCCCAGGTCAGCTGCCCCCCGGCGAGCCGACAGAACCTGCAGCATTAGCCTCCCCACACAAAGTAAACATTAAGACCCCCCCCCCAGTGCACCCCAAGTCTACAGCAAACTCACAAGACCCCGGGCCCAGTCTAAGCAATACAAACGACAGTATCAGCACTCGGTAGGTGTGGGCGAGCGGGGATGGATCCTGGTACCCGCGTCCACCGGGTGGCACCGAAAGTGGAGTTCTAACTTCAGCAGGGGTTCCGTTGAAGACGAAAAATCCACAAACCATCAAGCAGGGCAGCCAGGAAGTCCACAAAGGTAGTGACCGTGGGGGCGAGGAGGGGAGCTCCAGAAGACATCAAGTCTGACTCGGGGGGCGAGTGGGGGGAGGGGGGTAAGCCAACAGCAAACAAGAAAGGGCAGGTAGCTGTATCCATAACCCAGATTAATGGTAAAGTTCGAGCAGGGGAGGCAAAGCAAAGTGAGTTTAGAGAACTAGGGCGAGTCAGAGTCCTTCAGAAATTGCATGGAGATGGTCGGGTGGGGCAACTTAAGGGGCGATCAAACTCTGTCAAAGTGTGCAGCAGTAGAGCAAGAGATCCGTGCGGAAAGGGATGCGAGTAGACTGTCATTCGAGCAAAGGAGATGCAGGAGGAGGGTATGCGGAAAAGCGATAAAGATATTAGTAATACTTGCCAGACGGATCGAGGTGGGCCGATCGTCAATCACCCAAACGAGCTTTTCGTTGTTGAGGAGGTTTCGTGGGACTTGTGGCCAGCGGAAGTTTAGGAGGAGCCATTAGAGGTCTGTGGATGGATGGCGAACGAGGACGTCTGAAGCGGGAGTCCAGTGCTTCCATAGGTTCCTCTCTCGGCGCGGATGGCGTGGGGGGGCCCCCCCGAAAGGCCGCGTACCAATTCGGCGTATCGATCAGTGGGAGTCCCATGGCAGAACAAAAATGAGGGATGTCCTCTGGAACCTTGAGGAGTGCCGTGCTTCCCTGCGTAGTGGCGGACAAACAGAAGGGGAACTTCCATTTGTATGGAATCCCCTTTAAGCGCAAAGCCTCCAGTAGGGGGCACAGATCCCTGCGATGCTGCAGGGTGATGTTGGAAAGATCCTGAAAAATGTGTACCGTGGCGCCCTCATGTTCCAAGTTAATTCTGCTTCTGGCCTTACGGAGGATCTCCTCCTTCAGCCTGTAGTCCACCAGACAGCACACAACGTCCCGAGGGGGATCTCCATCTCTACCCCTGGGTCTCAGTGCGCGGTGTATGCGCTCCAATTCAATGGGAGACTGTGGGGGGCGGTCAAGGAGGGTATTGAAAATGCCTGTGACAGAGGAGGCAAGCATGTCTGGCTCGATAGATTCGGGGAGGCCACGCACCCGCAAGTTATGGCGTCTCCCTCTATTGTCCAAATCCTCCAGGTGGCGGTGGAATTCCCTCAGCTGTAGGGAATGAGAGTCAACGGTGCGTGTGACCGAACGGAGCACCTTGTCATGTTGAGCTGTGGTGATCTCCACCTCGTGCACCACCAAGACAGCTCTTGGTAGGGTTTCTTGGCCAGATCGGCTTGGATCTCAGCTAAAAGTGGTTTGTAATTGGCTTCCGCCAGTGATGAAATTGAAGGAGTCAGTTTTAGGCCTAAATATGAGATGTCACTATCAGTCCATACATACGGGAATTGGGATTCAAGGTGTCGTCTAGCATGGAGTGGCACTCCTAGATTAAGAATGAGGGACTTGGTGAAATTTACCTTATAGTACGATATGGAAGAGAAGGATGTGAGAAGTTGATGTAGGAAGGGCATGGATACTACGGGTTTCGTGATGGAGAGAATGACATCATCCGCAAAAAGAGTTATCTTGTGAGAGATGCCTCTAATGCGAAATCCGGATATGAGGGGATGTGATTGTGTATATTCAGCTAGCGGTTCCATCATCAAATTAAATATACTTGGGGAGAGTGGGCAACCCTGGCGAGTGCCATTGGTGATGGAGAAGGGTTTGGAAATCACACCTGAGACAAATACGTGAGCAGATGGGTGTAACGCTCCTGCGTTTTATGTATGATGTGGATTTACAGCTGCAGAAATATTCTACTTCAGTAGTCATGTAGAGAAACGCTGAGACACCAATCCCAACTCCCCAAGACTCATCATGTGTGGATGATCTCAATTCAGCAAGTAAATACACACACTCAATAAGATGTTCCTAGAGTGACTTATGTATATAGTAACACAGTGATGATAGGCTGAAGAGACAGGTTGGGTAGAGATGGTAGATGACAGACACTTGAAAGGAAATGTTCTTGAAAGTAAGATAGTAGCAGATGGGATGCAGATAGGTTAGCAATCATAGATAATGCAGATATAATAATAGTCCTTAGTATGCAGAGCTAGATAGTGTAAGCTTTAGTATGAAGGTTATAGAGGTTTCCCCTGTGGGGTACTTATCACTAGTAGCAATGTAGCAGAGGAGAGGTTCGGCAAGAGCGGATGATCCGGTAGCGGGATACAGGGATCAGCGCAGCGTGGTTCCGACAGTGAGGTATGCTTGCAAGCATGAGAGCTTCAAGACAGGTTAGCATCAAGGCACAAAGCAGGCACACAGCAGGTTGAACAAACACATGTGAGTGAGAGCTTGTGATTTAAATAGCTGTTCAGTCCGGCGCTCAGTGATGATGTCAGCACTCTTAAAGGGAAACACACCTATATGTGCTTCATCTATCTAGGTAGATGGAAAGCACCCGGAAATGATGTGATAGGAGGCACTGAGAGTGCCAGAACCTTACAGTACCCCCCCCCCCGTAAGGCCGGCTCCGGAAGGCCTCTAAGGCTGGTTGTCGATATAAGAATCGGAAAAAGCTGGTTGCCGATGTAAGAATCGGAAAAGACTGGTTGCCGATACGAGAATCGGATAACACTGGTTGCCGATACGAGAATCGGATAATACTGGTTGCCGATACGAGAATCGGATAAGACTGGTTGCCGATACGAGAATCGGATAAGGCTGGTTGCCGATACGAGAATCGGATAAGACTGGTTGCCGATACGAGAATCGGATAAGACTGGTTGCCGATACGAGAATCGGATAAGACTGGTTGCCGATACGAGAATCGGATCAGGTTGGTAACCGATGTGAGAATCGGATCACTTGTTGCCGATATGAGAATCGGATCAGGTTGGTAACCGATGTGAGAATCGGATCACTTGTTGCCGATATGAGAATCGGATCAGGTTGGTAACCGATGTGAGAATCGGATCACTTGTTGCCGATATGAGAATCGGATCAGGTTGGTAACCGATGTGAGAATCGGATCACTTGTTGCCGATATGAGAATCGGATCAGGTTGGTAACCGATGTGAGAATCGGATCACTTGTTGCCGATACGAGAATCGGATCAGGTTGGTAACCGATGTGAGAATCGGATCACTTGTTGCCGATATGAAAAATCGTATCAGGTTGGTAACCGATGTGAGAATCGGATCACTTGTTGCCGATATGAGAATCGGATCAGGTTGGTAACCGATCTGAGAATCGGATAGGACTTGTTGCCGATACGAGAATCGGATCACTTGTTGTTAGGGTGTCTGCTACATGAACCCCTCACTAGAATCGGACGCATAACCATCCGAAGTAATCCCAGTAGTCCTAGCAACCAATGCTTCTTCAAACATCCTCAGATCCTTCCTACATACCACCGTGCCATTAGAAGCATGTATGCAGTCAGGTGCAAGAATCTCAATGTTTTCATTGGAAGCTAGAAATGTACTTGCAAAAATAGGAGTATCTATACCAACATCTGCCAATTTCTGGGTGTCCTTTTCTGATATAGAACGGGGACAGGGCTGGCAACAGCCTTGGTAATTTCCAGGCTGTTTTTCAGGGAAGACAGTTCGGATTCGCCTGGCCTCCATTAGGAGAGCCTTAGGCCTATGGGGTCTGGTTGGGCAGGATGTAATGAAATGTCCCCCTTCTCCACAATAAAAACAAAGGCCACAGATTCTCCTGTGATCTTTTTTTTTTTGTAAGGACAACTTAGTATGTACGGCACCAATCTCCATAGGCTCCTCATCCATCTCTGTAGGATCAGGGTTCAAATGAGATGTGTCAGAGTGACAAGGCTGACTGTTTAAGGCAGGTTTGGACCATGACCAGGCAGGATCACCATATTCATTTGGTTTCCTTTTTTCCCTAGGTAGCCGGGGTCTGCGGTTACCTGGAGCAGGTTTAGGAGTAGATTTTTGGGAGGGGAGACACTGGGAGTGCATCGCAATTGCAAATGATTCCCAATTGTCTAGGATCGGACTTTTTCCTTGCAGTTTCTCGTATGCCCACGTTTTCATTTTGCCAGAAAGCAAATTAATGGCAGCATGCACTTTAATAAAGTCATTATGATAGGTCCTAGGCTTAAGGATAAATAGGAGCTCACAATCCATACGAAAAAAAAGAAAAGAGGAATGGGAACCATCAAACCTGTCTGGTAGAAGGACAAGAGGTTCTGGGGGTTGAGCAGCAGTAGGCTGTGTCAGTCTGGCCACCTGCTGTGTCAGAGCCTGATTGTCTTCTTTTAATTCAGTAAGTGCGTGTATTAAACGCAGTTACTTGTTGTGTTAACTGTGTCACCTGAGTGGTCATTTCTGCTGAATCCATTTTATCTGGTTCGTTCAATCTGTAACGCTCCTGCGTTTTATGTATGATGTGGATTTACAGCTACAGAAATATTCCACTTCAGTAGTCATGTAGAGAAACGCTGAGACACCAATCCCAACTCCCCAAGACTCATCATGTGTGGATGATCTCAATTCAGCAAGTAAATACACACACTCAATAAGATGTTCCTAGAGTGACTTATGTATATAGTAACACAGTGATGATAGGCTGAAGAGACAGGTTGGGTAGAGATGGTAGATGACAGACACTTGAAAGGAAATGTTCTTGAAAGTAAGATAGTAGCAGATGGGATGCAGATAGGTTAGCAATCATAGATAATGCAGATATAATAATAGTCCTTAGTATGCAGAGCTAGATAGTGTAAGCTTTAGTATGAAGGTTATAGAGGTTTCCCCTGTGGGGTACTTATCACTAGTAGCAATGTAGCAGAGGAGAGGTTTGGCAGGAGCGGATGATCCGGTAGCGGGATACAGGGATCAGCGCAGCGTGGTTCCGACAGCGAGGTATGCTTGCAAGCATGAGAGCTTCAAGACAGGTTAGCATCAAGGCACAAAGCAGGCACACAGCAGGTTGAACGAACACATGTGAGTGAGAGCTGGTGATTTAAATAGCTGTTCAGTCCGGCGCTCAGTGATGATGTCAGCACTCTTAAAGGGAAACACACCTATATGTGCTTCATCTATCTAGGTAGATGGAAAGCACCCGGAAATGATGTGATAGGAGGCACTGAGAGTGCCAGAACCTTACAATGGGTTAGAATATAGAGCCATAATGGCAGATAGAATCAGGCCTGTGAATCCAAATTTCTCCAAAACCAAGAGCATGTACTTCCAGTAGACTCTATCAAATGCCTTTTCGGCGTCAATGGATAGGAGAAGGGAGGGGGTTTTCGTCACTTCAGCGTAGTGTATTAGGTTGATAACTCGACGCGTGGCATCCGCCGCCTGTCTATTGGTCATGAAGCCCAGTTGATCGGGATTTATTAAGGTGGGAAGGATGGTGGAAAGGCGAATAGCAATAATTTTGGCATAAATTTTTGCGTCCGAATTCAACAGAGAAATCGGGCGGAAATTCGCCGGGGTGTCCGGGGATTTGCCTGGTTTAGGGAGAGCCACTATATGCGCCTTAAGCATCTCTGGTGGGAAAGAGCCCGATAGGGAAATGGACTGGTATAGGCGAAGTAGGAATGGAGATAGTGTGTCCTGGAATTGTTTGAAGTATTCATTTGTGAAGCCATCAGGGCCCGGGGATTTGTCGTTGGGGAGCGTGCCAATAGTGTGGGTAATTTCCTCGGGGGAGATGGGTGAATTCAGTGTCTGGAGTTGTTCCTCAGTCAGTGTGGGGAGTTTTATCTCAGTCAGGAAGGATGATATATCCAAATCAGTTGTGGTGGGGCAGGAGGGGTCCTCTTTCAAATTGTATAATGCCCCATAGTAGTCTGAAAATGCGTCTGCTATATCTTGAGGCTTTAACAATTTCTGCTTGGTAAATGGGTGGAAGATGTGAGGGATTTTACTCTTTGCCTTCCTTGCTTTCAGGTGATTGGCTAGAAATTTCCCAGCTTTGTTATGTTGCGAATAGAATTTCAGTTTGAGGGATCGCATAGCTTTGTCATGATTTTGGATTAAGAGCAAACGCAACTCGTGACGAAGTCGGGTGAGAGTCGTTGAGGTCGTGTCTGTGGGAGAGGCCTTATTGGTGGCTTCCAGTTTACGGATGTCCGCCAATAAGGAGTCAATAGATGATTTGTGGGATTTCCTGTCTCTGGCTTTAAGTTGAATCAGTATGCCTCTCATGCTCGGACCATCATTGGTCTGGAAAAAGGATGTCAGGTGATCTTGGATCAAGGCAGAGTGTTGTTGGAGTTGGATCAGTCTGTTATCACATCTCCAGGTGGAAAAGCCAGAACCAGGCCCCTCCAACTGGAGCATGATGGATATAGCCGCATGATCTGACCAGGAGATGTCATGAATCGTGACCTCTGAAGTACGATATAATAACCATGAGTTCAACACAATAAGGTCAATACGGGAATAGGATTTGTGGCGGGTTGAAAAAGATGTGAAATCCTTCTCCTCAGCGTGAAAACAGCGCC
Organism: Pelophylax lessonae; assembly: GCF_965119305.1. Lineage (NCBI taxonomy): Eukaryota > Metazoa > Chordata > Amphibia > Anura > Ranidae > Pelophylax > Pelophylax lessonae. Next base: position 132,897,475 of record NC_138775.1, on the reverse strand, counting down.
AGGCATCGTATAGCTCCTCTCGGCCTAGCAGGCTCCCCAGAACAGCCGAGCGCCTGCCACAACCAGAGGTGGTATCGATCCGTGGATCTGGAGGTAAGTTAAAGTCACCGCAGAGGAGGAGGTGACCTTCCCTTAGCGCCCGAGCCTTCTTGAGGAGTTTGCGGATGAAGTGCAATTGCTTAGTATTAGGAGCATATAAACATACCAATGTTAAGGGCACATTATCTATGACACATATCAGAATTACATATCTACCCTCCGGATCTAGATGTGACGATTTAAGGGAGAACACCACTGAGTCCCTGACAGCCACTAGTATACCGTTCTTCTTGACCGGAGCAGAAGCAAGGAAAATGTGTGGAAAGTTCCGGTGCTAACAGTACGGGGCAGCGTCCACCTGAAAGTGTGTTTCCTGGGCAACCAGGATGTCAACCTTTTGGCTAATGGCTTCCTTCCATAAGGTCCTCCATTTGGCCGGGTGGTTTAGTCCATTGGAATTGATAGAGAGAATCTTCAGTCCCATGGGAAAAGGATTAGAGGCGATGGAATCAGCTGACGGTGCGTCTTGAGCTTGGAGAATGGGTCAAGGTGTATATGGTGCAGCAAGGTGAAGACCAAAGAAGCTATGTACTGGCAATGTAGAAGTATGAAGCAGAAAAGTCTGATGGCACTGGAGCGCGCTGGGCACTGGGAGTAGGAAAACTGCATGTTGTTCTGAGAGTCAATGAGGCAGAGAAAGGAACGCTGTATAGTGGTAACAACGAGCTCCAACGGGAGCAACCAAGGGGACCATTGCTGGGCATAAAAAAGAGAATTCCGGGGCGTGTCCTGGACATGGCGGAGGGAGGTCACACTTCTTTAGAGCTCCCGCCGTCTCTCCCTGTCCACCACGATTAGACTGCCAGCTACCACCCCGGAATGAGCACCGGCCGTAGGAGAGGACCCAGAAATAGAGGTGAGCGGACACCTGGATGTCCGTGTTCGGCCGAACTTTAAAAAAAAGTCCGGGTCCGTGTCCCGGACTTTTGACGAACTTTTCCCGGACACCGAACCCCATTGAAGTCAATGGGGACCCGAACTTTCAGGCACTAAAATGGCTCTAAAACACCAATGGAAAGGGCTAGACTGCTGCAAATGGCAGCAAAACGTAGTTAAGAGCATGGCAAGTGCTCTGCAAACAAATGTGGATAGGGAAATAACTTAAAACAACAAAAAAAAAAACAGAAAAATAAAACAATGTTCTTCATCTCTGAAGGACGAGGCCCATATGGAGTAGGAGGGAGGTTGAGGTGGTGGTGGATGTGGCGGTGTCATAGGCGTGTGCACAGGGTGTGCCGGGTGTACCTGGGCACACCCTAATCACCTAGGGCACATAGCATTATCGCTCTGTTTGCCAGTGAGGAGATGGGAAAGATCTCCCTCGGACCTGCTCTGCTCTATTTCTCTTTGCCAGCAGGGAGAGTAATGTATCGGGGCCATGTACATGTAGGCAAACACATGCATGTGTATTTAATATAATATAATGCAATAGGCTACATAGTTACATAGTTACATAGTTAGTGAGGTTGAAAAAAGACACCAGTCCATCCAGTTCAACCTATAATGTGTGTGTATGTTAACTTTTAACCGTACATTGTATACCCCTGTATGTTGTGGTCTCTAAGGTGCCCATCTAACATTTTTTTGAAACTATCAATGCTCCCTGCTGATACGACTGCTTGTGGAAGAGAATTCCACATCCTTACTGCTCTTACAGTGAAGAACCCCTTACGCATTTTAAGGTTAAACCGCCTTTCCTCTAGTTTTAGTGAATGGCCACGTGTCTTATTGTAATCCCTTTCTCTGAATAGTTTGTTCCTTATGTTAGGGTCGCCAGTACAGTATTTGAACATTGATATCATATCCCCACTCAATCGTCTCTTCTCCAGAGAGAATAAGTTCAGTGCTTGTAGTCTTTCCTCATAGCTGATGTCCTCCATTCCCCTAATTATTTTTGTTGCCCTTCTCTGGACTCTTTCCAGTTCCAGCACATCCTTCCTGAGGACCGGTGCCCAAAACTGGACAGCATACTCCAGATGTGGCCGGACCAGAGTCTTGTAGAGTGGGAGAATAATCTCTTTATTTCTGGAGTGAATCCCCTTTTTTATACATCCCAGTATTCTGTTGGCTTTACTTGCAGCGGCTTGGCATTGCATGCCACTGCCAAGCCTGTTGTCTACCAGTACCCCCAAGTCTTTTTCCTTCCTAGACTCACCCAGAGGCTCCCCCCCTAGTGAGTAGCTTGCTTTCTGGTTTCTGGCACCCAAGTGCATTACTTTACATTTTTTCAACATTAAACCTCATCTGCCATGTAGTTGCCCACCCAGTTATTTTGTTCAGGTCCGCTTGTAAGGTTTCCACATCCTGCATAGAAGATATTGGCATGCTTAGTTTAGTATCATCTGCAAATACTGAGATTGTACTAGATATCCCCTCCTCTAGATCATTTATGAATAAATTAAACAGGATTGGTCCCAGGACAAAACCCTGGGGGACCCCACTTTCCACACCCGCCCAATCCGAGTACTCTCCATTAATCACCACCCTCTGGACTCTCCCCTGGAGCCAGTTCTCTATCCAGGTACTCACCTTATGGTCCATACCTACCTTCCTTAGTTTGTACAGTAAGCGTTTGTGGGGAACGGTGTCAAAGGCCTTTGCAAAGTCCAGATACACCACATCCACAGGCTTACCTTTATCTAGGTGGCAGCTCACTTCATCGTAGAAGGTTAATAGATTGGTTTGGCAAGAATGATTTTTCATAAATCCATGCTGATTGCTACTAATAATACAGTTTTCATTACTAAAGTCTTGTATGTGGTCCCTTAACATCCCCTCCAAAATCTTGCAGACTACAGATGTTAGGCTGACCGGCCTATAGTTCCCCGGGATACACCTCGGCCCCTTTTTAAATATTGGTACCACGTTGGCTTTTTTCCAATCAGCTGGCACCATACCCGTCTGTAAACTATCCTTAAAGATCAAGAATAATGGTCTGGCAATCACCTGGCTGAGCTCTTTAAGAACCCTCGGGTGCAAGCCATCCAGTCCCGGTGATTTATTTATGTTAAGTTTCTCTAGTTTAGTTCTAAGTCTATCTTCTGTTAGCCATGGCGGCATTTCCTGAGGTGTATTATTTAGTCTGGCCTTACAAGCTAGGTTCGTGTAGCCCTCCGATTCTTTTGTGAAGACTGAAGAGAAGAAATGATTTAACACTTCCGCCTTTTCTCTGTCCTCAGTGGCCATATTTCCTTTGTCATCTTTTATGGGGCCAATGTGTTCTGGTCTCGCTTTCTTACTGTTTATATACTTAAAGAACTTCTTGGGGTTCTTTTTACTCTCTTCCGCTATATGTCTCTCGTGTACTATTTTAGCCGCCCTGATTTCGTCTTTACATTTCTTATTACACTCTTTGTAATGCTTAAATGCTGCCAATGACCCCTCAGTCTTGTATTTTTTGAAGGCCTTTTCTTTAGCACTAATATACATTTTTATGTTGGAGTTTAGCCACCCAGGGTTTAGTTTTGCTCTTTTAAATTTATTTCCTGTGCACACCTATGGGCGGTGTAGGTGGAAGCGGCGGTGGAGGAGGACCAGGGCTGGATTAAGAGCATCATGGGCTTGGTGCTGAGGATTTTGAAGGGCCTTAAGGGCCGTGCCTTGGCATGCACCCAGAGGAGGAAGGGTGCAGCCATGCATGCCTAATTCCACATGGGATGCTGTCTCTGAAGCCTATAAACACATCCATGCATCGGCAACTGTCCCTCCTTGTCCGGCCTTCGTGCTGTGTGGGGAGGTTCTGGGGGAGCTGCCTGGGGAAGCGAGCACAGAAGCCAGACTTCTGTGTTTACAAGGGACAGAAGAGCGGTAACAGTGAATATGGCCAACCCGGGGCCTGGAGCTGCAGCTCCAATAGCCCCTACGTTAATCTGGCCCTGAGGAGGACGAGGTAGCCAACACTGCTTCTTTTCACAAATTTTAAATGAGGGTACACCCCAAAAGAGTGAGAAAGAGCAAAAATGGAACAATGGCTGGGTAAGGTCGGTATCCATCGCTATTCTGCACAAGGTACGGAAAAGTCCCGTGGGATCCATGCCTGGTTCATTTTAATGAACGTGAGCTTGTCCACATTGTCTCTGGACAGACGGCTGCGCTTGTCTGTGATAACGCCCCCAGCCGTGCTAAATACCCGTTCAGATAATACATTGGCTGCAGGGCACGCCAGCACCTCCAAGGCGTAAAGGGCAAGCTCAGGCCATGTGCCCAACTTGGAGACCCAGAAGTTGAAGGGGGCAGACCCCTCATTCAGTACATCTAGGTGTGTGCACACATACTGCTCCACCATGTTGGTGAAATGCTGCCTCCTGCTAAGACGTTCCATATGAGCTGCTGGTGCTGCTGTTTGTTGTGGCATGCTGACAAAGCTTTTCCACATTTCGGCCATGCTAACCCTGCCTTCTGAGGTGCTGGCGGTGCCCTGGTTGCGTTGGCGACCTCTTCCTCCTCCTCCTCCTTCTCCGCCTTGTGCTTTCACTGTGGCCCCGCTGTGAGGTGGGAATGCCAGCAGCATCGCGTCTACCAGCGTGCGCTTGTACTCGCGCATCTTGCGATCACGCTCCAGTGAGTGAATTAAGGACGGTACGTTGTCCTTGTAACGGGGATCCAGCAGCGTGGCCACCCAGTAATCAGCACAAGTTAGAATGTGGGCAACTCGGCGGTCGTTGTGGAGACACTGCAGCATGTAATCGCTCATGTGTGCCAGGCTGTCCAGAGGCAACGAAAGGCTGTCCTCTGTGGGAGGTGTATCGTCCGTGTCCTCTGTATCCCCCCAGCCACGCACCAGTGATGGCCATGAGCTGGCCTGGGTGCCACCCTGCTGTGAACATGCTTCCATCTCCTCCTCCTCATCCTCCAGAACTGTGCCCCTGCTGGACAATTGTGTCCCTGGCGTTTGTGTGTGCAGGAACCCACCCTCGGAGCCCCTTGCGAATGACTGCCCTGAAAGCCTTGGAAATGTTACCTCTTTATCCTCCTCCTCCTCCTCCTCCTCCTCATCCTGTGCCACACCCTCTTCCATCATCGCCCGAATTGTTTTTTCAAGGAGGCATAGAAGTGGGATAGTTAAGCTGACAACGGCGTCATCGGCACTGGCCATGTTGGTGGAGTACTCAAAACAGCGCAACAAGGCACACAGGTCTCGCATGGAGGCCCAGTTATTGGTGGTGAAGTGGTGCTGTTCCGCAGAGCGACTCACGCGTGCGTGCTGCAGCTGAAACTCCACTATGGCCTGCTGCTGCTCGCACAGTCTTTGCAGCATGTGCAAGGTGGAGTTCCACCTTGTGGGCACGTCACATATGAGGCGGTGAGCGGGAAGGCCGAAGTTACGCTGCAGCGCTGCCAGGCGAGCAGCAGCAGGGTGAGAATGCCGAAAGTGCGCACAGACGGCCCGCACTTTCTGCAGCAGCTCTGACATATCGGGGTAGTTTTTAAGGAACCTCTGTACCACCAAATTCGCCAGGGAAGGGATGTTCGTCAAACCAGCTAGGCCCAGAGCTGCTATGAGATTTCGCCCGTTATCGCACACCACCAGGCCGGGCTTGAGGCTCGCTGGCAGCAACCACTCATTTGTCTGCTGTTCCATGCTCCTCCACAACTCCTGCGCGGTGTGTGGTTTTGTTATACCTGAAGGGTTTCACATGTACTGTCACTTTAAGGCTGGCTCCACCCAGGAGTGATGACAAGGGTCAAGGGGCAGAGTGGCCATCTTTAGACACATGTAGAGATGTATGATATGCAGAGCTGTCCTGTAATGCTGTACAGTGAGTCCTGAATAAACAACCGTTGTTCCAGACCAGAGTCCTGTGTCTCTCACAACACGGAGAATATAACAGTGGCGACGAGGATGGGATTTACAAGGTTACTATCCGTGTGAGAAAGGAAAGGAAGAAAAAAAAAACTCTGGATTGTCAGGAATACAAAACCCACAGAGCCCAGCAGGAAAATGTCATTGATCGGGACATTAAGTGAATTTGATGGCGAACAGACAACGTGGAGCTCCTGGATTGAAAGATTAGAACAATATTTCTGTGCAAATGCCATCCCAGACGACAGGCAAGTAGCAGTTTTTCTGACACTGGTTGGTGCTAGGACATATGACACTCTTAGGGATCTCCTTTTCCCTGAAAAACCAGCAACTAAGACTTTGGCAGAGCTCCTGACACTGTTAGGGAATCACTTCCAGCCTAAACCACTAGAGATTGCAGAAAGATTCAGGTTCTATCAGCGGCAGCAGCAGCCAGGTGAAGATATTAAGGCTTATGTGCTCGCCCTTCGCAGACTAGCCTCAACCTGTTCTTTTGGGGAGTATTTACCAACTGCACTGAGGGATAAGTTTGTCATGGGACTGAATAGTGAGTCTAGCCAAAAGAGACTGTTAACAGAGAAAGACCTTACCCTTACAAAGGCAATTGAGATAGCTTCAGTGATGGAAATGGCTGTGAAAGATACAGAAGCTTTGAACCCCCAGAGCAGAAGGGGAGAGGTTAAAGAGGAAGTTTTCAGAACAGCAGTCAAGCAAACTGCAGCTAACGGTAAATATAGACCCTCACCAACCAGGACGTCAGCTTGCTACCGTTGTGGGAATACAGACCATGATCGCAAAGTCTGCCGGTTTAAGGATCAGCTCTGTCATAATTGTGGAAAGGCAGGCCATCTGAAACGAGTCTGCCGTAGTAAGAAGGTGCGAAATAAACAACCTCTGAACCCCAGGACAAAGGCATATATGGTGGGAAGATATACATCGTCATCTGAATCAGAGGATGAGGAAGTGCTCCACAGATTGGACATACATCATATGCATTCAGCACCCTCTGCAATGACTGTAGAGGTAACCGTGGAAGGAAAGAAACTCAAGATGGATGTAGACACAGGAGCAGCAGTTTCAGTTATCACCCAGAAACAATGGAGAAAACTTCTGATCCGAACAACTGTCCGTCCAACACCAATCAAACTGCAGACATATTCAAAGCAGATACTCCACCCACTGGGGTACGTGAAAGTACAGGTATCCTACAAGGGTCAGACAAAGAGAATGCCATTATATATCCTAGAACATGGGGGACCCCCTCTTTTTGGGAGAGACTGGATTGCTCACTTTGGCATGCCAGACATCGCCATTAACCCCTGCAACAGCGTGACCATCCCATCAGGGGATGAAGAGGGATGGGTGAAGTCCCTGAAACAGCGATTCCCGCAAGTCTTTGATAACCATTTGGGAAAAATAAAGCATGACTGTGTGAGACTCAGGCTGAAACCCAATGCCCAGCCTAGGTTCTTCAAAGCTCGGACGGTACCTTTCGCACTCCGAGCAGGTGTGGAAGCTGAACTAAGCCGGCTGGAGGAACAAGGTGTCATCTCAAAGGTAGAGCACAGCGAGTGGGCATCACCAGTTGTACCAGTAAAGAAAGCGAATGGGGACTTACGCATTTGTGGCGATTTCCGCATGGCACTAAATTCTCAACTGGAGATAGACCAGTATCCCCTACCCAGAGTAGATGACATTTTTGCCTCTCTTGCAGGAGGTCAAAAGTTCACCAAGCTTGATCTCAGGCAAGCTTATTTACAGTTTGAGGTCCACCCTTCGTCCCGCAAGTTTCTAACAATCAACACTCACAAGGGACTGTATGAATACAATCGGATGGTGTTTGGGGTAGCCTCCGCCCCAGCCATTTGGCAACGCAAAATGGATGAGATTTTGGCGGATATTCCTTTCACACAGTGCCTGTTAGATGACATGCTCATCACGGGCCTGACGGACCAGGAACACAAGCATAACGTGGAGCTTGTGTTGGCGAGACTGCAAGAACAGGGTCTAAAAGTGAACTTGGCGAAATGCCAATTCATGGTACCTAAATTGGAGTTTTGTGGCCACCTTGTGGATGCAGAGGGTATACACACCACGGAAGCCAAAGTTGATGCTTTAGTAAAAGCTCCAGCCCCGACCAACGTCCAGCAGCTGCGATCATACCTGGGCTTGCTGAACTATTACCACAAATTCCTGCCGGATCTAGCACACACTTTGTTTCCATTAAACAAGCTTTTGGAGAAACACTCCAGATGGAACTGGTCGGCTGCATGCCAACGTGCTTTTGAAGTTTCTAAGCGAAAGCTGTTGGCGTCACGCATGCTCGTGCATTATGACCTCCAAAGGCCTCTCACCTTGGCTTGTGATGCCTCACCCTATGGTCTAGGGGCTGTACTATCTCACGTTTTACCAGATGGGTCAGAGAAACCTGTGGCATTCGCCTCCAGGTCCTTGACAAAAGCAGAAAGCAATTACTCTCACATTGACAAAGAGGCTCTGGCGCTCATATGGGCAATTAAGAAGTTTCATCTTTACCTGTATGGTAGGGAATTCACCATACTGACTGATCATAAACCACTCCTTCAGATCTTTAGCCCTGACAAAGGCATCTCCCAGACGACTGCAGCCCGTCTTCAACGCTATGCCCTATTCTTGGGAGCATATAGCTACAAAATCCAGTATCGCAGCCATGATGCCAACGCTAATGCAGACGCCATGTCCCGTCTGACAAGGACATTAACAGACTCTTCTCCACCTGTCAAGAGTTGTCGTTACACCAGCCTGTCCTTTCTGTCTTCCGGGGAAGTAGCAGCCCATACAGCCAAGGATACCTTCCTTAAGACAATACTCTCCTGGGTACGGTACGGTTGGCCTGCAACTGTCACACAGGATTATGAGCCTTACTTCCGTAGGCGTCTGGAATTAACTGTGTCTGGCAACTGTGTTTTATGGGGAGACCGAGTGATCGTTCCACAGACCCTCCGGAGACACATTCTGGAATTGCTACATACTGGTCATCCCGGGGGCACACGTATGAAACAAAAGGCCCGAGGCTATGTGTGGTGGCCGAACCTCGACTCCGATATCACGACATATGTGAATGCGTGTGCTGGATGTGCACAAACTGCGAGAGACCCTCCTCGAGGGTGCGTCCAGCCCTGGACTTGGCCCACGGTTCCCTGGTTTCGCCTACACTTGGACTTTGCAGGCCCGATCAGAGGACACACCTTTTTGATCATTATTGATGCCCATTCAAAGTGGCCTGAGGTCGTTCCTGTTACTCAGCCAACGACTAAGGCGACGATTTCCATACTGTTACATCTCGCTGCTACGTTTGGATACCCCAGAGAAATTGTCACAGACAACGGTGCACAATTCACAAGCCAGGAGTTTCAGGGTTTCCTGACTGCCCACAACATCAAACACAAGTTGACCGCACCTTACCACCCGGCTACAAATGGTCAAGCAGAAAGGTTTGTACAGACCTTCAAACGCTATTTCAAAGCTACTGTGGCTACAAGTAAACAACAGTCCCTGTCACCCCAGCAGCTGGACTCCTTCCTTTCTGCTTACAGAACCACACCACATGCAACCACTGGGAAAACTCCAGCTGAACTTCTTTTGGGTCGGCAGCCATGGACTGTTTTGGATATGCTCCGCCCTCAAACGGTCCAGGAACATGTACGGCAGTCCCAAGACAAGAGGGTCGAACACGACGAGATTCCCCGGTTTACAGCCCAGCAAAAGGTATGGGCCCGATCTTATGGCGCTTCCAACACTCGTTGGATTCCTGCTATCGTCGCAGAGACTTTGGGACCCAAAATGTATAGGGTCTGCCTGGAAGATGGTTCCATTTGCAGAAGGCATGCGGACCAATTGCGTCCTCGTTCTCAGCTGCCCGAATCCCTGACATCGGCTGCACCTCCAGTGTCTCAAGGATCTGCTCCTACCGGATCAGGAGGCATTGAGACTGATGCTTGGGGAGACTCTGAACTTTTGAACTCAGCTCCAACAGAGCCCTCCAGCCCTGGTCCAGAGGTCTGCTCACCCTCTGAGCTAGGGAATCCCCTCTTGGCCCCGCCGGTGTCCATTCCGGCCAGCCCTGCTTCCTCCAGCCCCGAGTCGCTGGGTGCCCGTCCTCAACGACACTGTCGCCCTCCTGACCGGTTTCAAATGCAAGACCGGTTACGAGACTTTCGACGGGCCCGCCGAAAGTGATCCGCTGCCATTTTCTCCCCGGAGCTTCCCTGGAAGTTGTTCTCACATCCGGACATGGAAGAAACCATGTAAATCTCCTGAGTTGGAGGACTGTATTGGACAATTATGAGTTACTGTTTTATGCCTGTTCTTGTTTTGTTGTTTTTTTTTTTTTGTTTTTTGTTTTTTTTTTTAGGTAGGGATGGAAGGTGTTATACCTGAAGGGTTTCACATGTACTGTCACTTTAAGGCTGGCTCCACCCAGGAGTGATGACAAGGGTCAAGGGGCAGAGTGGCCATCTTTAGACACATGTAGAGATGTATGATATGCAGAGCTGTCCTGTAATGCTGTACAGTGAGTCCTGAATAAACAACCGTTGTTCCAGACCAGAGTCCTGTGTCTCTCACAACACGGAGAATATAACAGGTTTGTCCCCCAAACAGGAAAGTTTTAAAACTGTGATGAAAATATTAAAGTCCCAGACACAACGTGTCTATGTGTTGAAATCTATCCCGTGAAATAGGTGATGACAAATGGTGATAAACTCAAATGGTGACTTAAGTTCCCTCCACCTGTTGGAATTCCTCCTTACCGGACGGAATAAAAATAAGTGCTCTCCTCTGCACACAGTCAACAATCCGACATTCCAGCTATAATTTAAAAATACATTATTAAACTTAAGCCAAGGGACCCGCAAGAGACTTCCGGAGCCTTCTCTGCGGACACCGGAAGTGACGCGGATCCCTGCAGAATAAATAGGACGGAAGTGACGGCGCGCGAGAACCTCCTTTCTCTGAAGATAACCTATCGGTGGAAACGCGTCAGAGGGAGGCGTACCGTCACTACGTCGCTTGGGAACCGGGCTGCAGCCGGTCCCATTCATCCCAGGAATTCCTCATCGCTTTTCTAACATCTAGCGCATTTGTCTGCATAACATGTAAGTGCAATATTTATTTGAATAAATTATGTATCGAAGGTAATACACTATTAGTGATTATTCCTTTACATGCTATGCCATGCTATATGAGACGATCCATTGAGCATATTCAATCAAGTGGCTGTCATTATCATCCGGATAAGGAGCTATACTCTTTAGGAGTTTGGGGCAGTGTGCATTACCCACATCCATCTGGTAAGAGGCCTAGCGGGCTACTTTGCATGCAAGGTGGAGAGCTCGTATTTAGGTTGGAGCACAAGGATTGTTGACTGTGTGCAGAGGAGAGCACTTATTTTTATTCCGTCCGGTAAGGAGGAATTCCAACAGGTGGAGGGAACTTAAGTCACCATTTGAGTTTATCACCATTTGTCATCACTAGTGTTGAGCGAACACGGACTGTATTATTCGTGTTCGTACCGAATAATTGGATTTTTTGTACCCGAACACGGACACGGACACTTTACTGTATGTTCGGGTAAAAATCTGTGTTCGGTCGTTTTATTTCCGGGTTTTGCATGCTTTGGCGCTCTTTTCATGGCGGGCTTTCAACAGCCAATCAACAATCGTTTAACTGGTGTGCCTTAAGCCATCCCAGCCATGCCTGCAAATGTCTCAGTAGCTGTGATTGGCCGTCTGAAGCATGTGACCAAGTCTTTATAAGTTCCAGGCAGCCGCAGCGTCTTCATTCTGCTGCTTAGATCAGGGACAGAGCACACATCAACGTGCTGGCTGCTTATTAGGGAAAGACAGGCAGGAAAAAAACATTTGTGTCCGGATAGAATTGAGGGACAGGTCGGAGTGTTTAGGCAGGGCGAGTTGTAGGCATTTTAGGGATAGAGTCTGCTGAATTATAGGGTCAGTGTCTTCTACAAAGTACAATCGATATTGCTGTGTGGGGGGTGGGGTGACTCTGCACTCAATCCTGATCTACGATCTCTTCTCAATCCTGTTAGGGAGAGGCTGCTGCTGCTGAATTTTAGGGAAACTGTGTTCTACAAACTACAATCGATATTGCTGTGTGGTGTGGGATAGGAGATAGGCAGGTGTCAGTGATCCACATCCATTTTTCTGTGTGTGAGCTGCAGTGAACACAATCTTTTTGGGCTGCAGTGAACACAATCTTTTTGGGGTGCAGTGAACAACGTCCTTTTTGGGGTGCAGTGAACAAAATCTTTTTGGGGTGCAGTGAACAAAATCCTTTTTGGGGTGCAGTGAACAACATCCTTTTTGGGGTACAGTGAACACAATCTTTTTGGGGTGCAGTGAACAAAATCCTTTGTGGGGTGCAGTGAACACAATCTTTGTGGGGTGCAGTGAACACAATCTTTTTAGGGTGCAGTGAACATCCTTTTTGGGGTGCAGTGAACACAATCTTTGTGGGGTGCAGTGAACACAATCTTTTTGGGGTGCAGTGAACAAAATCCTTTTTGGGGTGCAGTGAACACAATCTTTGTGGGGTGCAGTGAACACAATCTTTTTGGGGTGGAGTGAACAACATCCTTTTTGGGGTGCAGTGAACAAAATCCTTTTTGGGTTGCAGTGAACACAATCTTTTTGGGGTGCAGTGAACAAAATCCTTTGTGGGGTGCAGTGAACACAATCTTTTTGGGGTGCAGTGAACAAAATCCTTTTTGGGGTGCAGTGAACAAAATCCTTTTTGGGGTGCAGTGAACACAATCTTTTTGGGGTGCAGTGAACAAAATCCTTTGTTGGGTGCAGTGAACACAATCTTTGTGGGGTACAGTGAACACAATCTTTGTGGGGTGCAGTGAACACAATCTTTGGGGGGTACAGTGAACACAATCTTTTTGGGGTGCAGTGAACAAAATCCTTTGTGGGGTGCAGTGAACACAATCTTTGGGGGGTACAGTGAACACAATCTTTTTGGGGTGCAGTGAACAAATCCTTTGTGGGGTGCAGTGAACACAATCTTTGTGGGGTGCAGTGAACACAATCTTTTTGGGGTGCAGTGAACAAAATCCTTTTTGGGGTGCAGTGAACAACATCCTTTTTGGGGTGCAGTGAACACAATCTTTTTGGGGTGCAGTGAACAAAATCCTTTGTGGGGTGCAGTGAACACAATCTTTGTGGGGTACAGTGAACAGAATCTTTGTGGGGTGCAGTGAACACAATCTTTGGGGGGTACAGTGAACACAATCTTTTTGGGGTGCAGTGAACAAAATACTTTGTGGGGTGCAGTGAACACAATCTTTGGGGGGTACAGTGAACACAATCTTTTTGGGGTGCAGTGAACAAAATCCTTTTTGGGGTGCAGTGAACACAATCTTTGTGGGGTGCAGTGAACACAATCTTTTTGGGGTGCAGTGAACAAAATCCTTTTTGGGGTGCAGTGAACAACATCCTTTTTGGGGTGCAGTGAACACAATCTTTTTGGGGTGCAGTGAAAAAAATCCTTTGTGGGGTGCAGTGAACACAATCTTTGTGGGGTACAGGGAACAGAATCTTTGTGGGGTGCAGTGAACACAATCTTTGGGGGTACAGTGAACACAATCTTTTTGGGGTGCGGTGAACAAAATCCTTTTAGGGTGCAGTGAACACAATCTTTGTGGGGTGCAGTGAACAAAATCCTTTTTGAGGTGCAGTGAACACAATCTTTGTGGGGTGCAGTGAACACAATCTTTGTGGGGTACAGTGAACACAATCTCATACTTCTGAAGATTTTGAGGGTGCTGCCTGTTCCATACTCCTCCTCCTACTGCTCAACCATCCTTTTAGGGGTACAAACAATAGTAATTGGGGCCTAGTGTGGTGGTGTACGTGTGAGATACATACACTTTCTTTTTGATCATATTTTCTATTCTGCTATTCAATTAAAACCTTTGGGGATCAATTAAATTGCGTGATAGTCTGTGTCGGTACGTGTGAGTTCCACCTTTCCAAGTTTTTGGGGTTCATCTCATACTTCTGAAGATTTGAGGGTGCTGCCTGTTCCATACTCCTCCTCCTACTCCTCAACCATCCTTTTAGGGGTACAAACAATAGTAATTGGGGCCTAGTGTGGTGGTGTACGTGTGAGATACATACACTTTCTTTTTGATCATATTTTCTATTCTGCTATTCAATTAAAACCTTTGGGGATCAATTAAATTGTGTGATAGTCTGTGTCGGTACGTGTGAGATCCACCTTTCCAAGTTTTTGGGGTTCATCTCATACTTCGGAAGATTTGAGGGTGCTGCCTGTTCCATACTCCTCCTCCTACTGCTCAACCATCCTTTTAGGGGTACAAACAATAGTAATTGGGGCCTAGTGTGGTGGTGTACGTGTGAGATACATACACTTTCTTTTTGATCATATTTTCTATTCCGCTATTCAATTAAAACCTTTGGGGATCAATTAAATTGCGTGATAGTCTGTGTCGGTACGTGTGAGATCCACCTTTCCAAGTTTTTGGGGTTCATCTCATACTTCTGAAGATTTGAGGGTGCTGCCTGTTCCATACTCCTCCTCCTACTGCTCAACCATCCTTTTAGGGGTACAAACAATAGTAATTGGGGCCTAGTGTGGTGGTGTACGTGTGAGATACATACACTTTCTTTTTGATCATATTTTCTATTCCGCTATTCAATTAAAACCTTTGGGGATCAATTAAATTGCGTGATAGTCTGTGTCGGTACGTGTGAGATCCACCTTTCCAAGTTTTTGGGGTTCATCTCATACTTCTGAAGATTTGAGGGTGCTGCCTGTTCCATACTCCTCCTCCTACTGCTCAACCATCCTTTTAGGGGTACAAACAATAGTAATTGGGGCCTAGTGTGGTGGTGTACGTGTGAGATACATACACTTTCTTTTTGATCATATTTCCTATTCCGCTATTCAATAAAAACCTTTGAGGATCAATTGAATTGCGGGATAGTGTGTCGGTACGTGTGAGATCCACCTTTCCAAGTTTTTGAGGTTCATCTCATACTTCTGAAGATTTGAGGGGGCTGCCTGTTCCATACTCCTCCTCCTACTCCTCAACCATCCTTTTTTGTGTACAAACAATAGTAATTGGGGCCTAGTGTGGTGGTGTACGTGTGAGATACATACACTTTCTTTTTGATCATATTTTCTATTCCGCTATTCAATTAAAACCTTTGGGGATCAATTAAATTGCGTGATAGTCTGTGTCGGTACGTGCGAGATCCACCTTTCCAAGTTTTTGGGGTTCATCTCATACTTCTGAAGATTTGAGGGTGCTGCCTGTTCCATACTCCTCCTCCTACTGCTCAACCATCCTTTTAGGGGTACAAACAATAGTAATTGGGGCCTAGTGTGGTGGTGTACGTGTGAGATACATACACTTTCTTTTTGATCATATTTTCTATTCCGCTATTCAATTAAATCCTTTGGGGATCAATTAAATTGCGTGATAGTCTGTGTCGGTACGTGTGAGATCCACCTTTCCAAGTTTTTGGGGTTCATCTCACACTTCTGAAGATTTGAGGGTGCTGCCTGTTCCATACTCCTCCTCCTACTGCTCAACCATCCTTTTAGGGGTACAAACAATAGTAATTGGGGCCTAGTGTGGTGGTGTACGTGTGAGATACATACACTTTCTTTTTGATCATATTTTCTATTCCGCTATTCAATTAAATCCTTTGGGGATCAATTAAATTGCGTGATAGTCTGTGTCGGTACGTGTGAGATCCACCTTTCCAAGTTTTTGGGGTTCATCTCATACTTCTGAAGATTTGAGGGTGCTGCCTGTTCCATACTCCTCCTCCTACTGCTCAACCATCCTTTTAGGGGTACAAACAATAGTAATTGGGGCCTAGTGTGGTGGTGTACGTGCGAGATACATACACTTTTTTTGATCATATTTCCTATTCCGCTATTCAATAAAAACCTTTGAGGATCAATTGAATTGCGGGATAGTCTGTGTCGGTACGTGTGAGATCCACCTTTCCAAGTTTTTGAGGTTCATCTCATACTTCTGAAGATTTGAGGGTGCTGTCTGTTCCATACTCCTCCTACTCCTCATCCATCCTTTTAGGGGTAGAAACAATAGTAATTGGGGCCTAGTGTGGTTTTGTACGTGCGAGATACATACACTTTTTTGGATCATATTTCCTATTCCGCTATTCAATAAAAACCTTTCTAGGGCAAGATCTTAAATTACAGAAATATGAGGAGACCGTCAAATAAGGGCCGTGGCCTGGGTCGTGGTGCTGCTGGTAGAGCTCCTGTTGCAAGGAGAGGACGTGGTCGATCTGTGCCAGGTACACGCACAAGTGAAACACCTTCCTCAAGTGTGAGTAGGCGACAGAACCTGCATCAGTATTTGGTAGGGCATCATACGCCCCTAGAAGTGATGAGGCCAGAACAAGTGGAGGCGATAGTAGATTGGTTTGCTGCTGACAGTGCCTCCAGTTCCTTCACATTGTCTCCCACCCAGTCTACTGCAGAAAGGTCACAGTTGGCACCTGCAGCCGATGTCCAACCGTCTTTCACCTCACCCCCTTGCAAATCAGGCAAGCAGTCTGAGCCCCAAGCCATACAGCAGTCTCTTCTTCTTTTTGATGACTCTGTCAGCAGAGTTTCCCAGGGCCATCCACCTAGCCCTGCCCCAGAAGTGGAAGAGATTGAGTGCAGCGATGCCCAACCACTTATTTCTCAAGATGAGTACATGCAAGGATCATCGCAGCACGTCTCCGATGATGACGAAACGCAGGTGCCAACTGCTGCGGCGTTCAGCATTGTGGAGACCGACAAGGAGGGCAGGGGTGAAGACTGGGTGGACGATGATGTGGAGGACGATGAGGTCCTCGACCCCACATGGAATAAACGTCATGCAGGTGACCTGAGTAGTTTGGAGGAAGAGGCGGTGGTCGCACAGAGCCACCAGCACAGCAGAAGAGGGAGCAGGGTGCAGAAGCGGAGCGGCCGTGCCCTAGACACTACGCCCGCTACTGCCCAACGCAGCAAGGGAACGAGCGCACCAAAGTCAGCTCAAAGGAGTTCTCTAGCGTGGAAGTTCTTTAGAAAATGTGCTGATGACAGGAAACGAGTGGTTTGCACCCTGTGCAATCAGAGCTTGAAGCGAGGCATAAACCTTCTCAACCTGAGCACAACCTGCATGATCAGGCATCTAAGTGCAAAGCACGAGCTGCAGTGGAGTACACACCTTCAAAACCAAGAAACAGTGTACAGGTAAATATGAGGGATGATATTAATAATGGAGCTATGGACGAGGCAGAATCCCTATGGGTAGAGCTTCAAAGGAAAGGCACGGTGGGGAAGGTAATATTGGGCGTATGCTATAGGCCCCCAAACCAGAGGGAGGAGGGTGAGGTGGACCTCATGTTACAGATAGGATTGGCAGCAAGGATGGGAAATGTCATTATAATGGGGGACTTTAATTATCCTGATATAGATTGGGCAGAAGGAACCGCGCATTCAGCCAAGGCTCGGCAGTTCCTAAATGTTTTGCAGGACAACTTCATGGGTCAGATGGTGAATGCACCGACAAGAAACAATGCGGTACTTGACCTACTGATTACCAACAATACAGACCTGCTCACGGATATAGAAATACGGGACAACTTAGGGAACAGTGACCATAGGTCAATTGGTTTCAGTATTAATTACAGTAATAGGAAACACAAGGGTAATATAAGGACACTGAATTTCAAAAGAGCCAATTTCCCTAAACTGCGCTCGCTGCTAGGAAATATCAAATGGGATAGAACCCTGGGAACAAAGAACACGGAGGAAAAATGGGAGTGCTTCAAGAGCATACTTAACAAGGGGGTGGGCCAGTGCATTCCACAGGGAAATAAATTTAAAAGAGCAAAACTAAACCCTGGGTGGCTAAACTCCAACATAAAAATGTATATTAGAGCTAAAGAAAAGGCCTTCAAAAAATACAAGACTGAGGGGTCATTGGCAGCATTTAAGCATTACAAAGAGTGTAATAAGAAATGTAAAGATGAAATCAGGGCGGCTAAAATAGAACACGAGAGACATATAGCGGAGGAGAGTAAAACGAACCCCAAGAAATTCTTTAAGTATATAAACAGTAAGAAAGCGAGGCCAGAACACATTGGCCCCATAAAAGATGATAAAGGAAAAATGGCCACTGAGGACAGAGAAAAGGCGGAAGTGTTAAATAATTTCTTTTCTTCAGTCTTCACAAAGGAATCGGGGGGCTACACGAACCCCGCTTGTAAGGCCGAACTAAATAATACACCTCAGGAAGTGCCGCCATGGCTAACAGAGGATAGACTTAGAGCTAAACTAGAGAAACTTAACATAAATAAATCCCCGGGACCGGATGGCTTGCACCCAAGGGTTCTAAATGAGCTCAGTCAGGTGATTGCCAGACCATTATTCTTGATCTTTAAGGATAGTTTACAGACAGGTATGGTGCCAGCTGATTGGAAAAAAGCTAACGTGGTACCAATATTTAAAAAGGGGCCGAGATATATCCCGGGTAACTATAGGCCGGTCAGCCTAACATCTGTAGTCTACAAAATTTTGGAGGGGATGATAAGGGACCACATACAAGACTTTAGTAATGAAAACGGTATTATAAGTAGTAATCAGCATGGATTCATGAAAAATCGTTCATGCCAAACCAATCTATTAACCTTCTACGATGAAGTGAGCTGCCACTTAGATAAAGGTAAGCCTGTGGATGTGGTGTATCTGGACTTTGCAAAGGCCTTTGACACAGTTCCCCACAAACGCTTACTGTACAAACTAAGGAAGGTAGGTATGGACCATAAGGTGAGTACCTGGATAGAGAACTGGCTCCAGGGGAGAGTACAGAGGGTGGTGATTAATGGGGAGTACTCGGATTGGGCGGGTGTGGAAAGTGGGGTCCCCCAGGGTTCTGTCCTGGGACCAATCCTGTTTAATTTATTTATAAATGATCTAGAGGAGGGGATATCTAGTACAATCTCAGTATTTGCAGATGATACTAAATTAGGCATGCCAATATCTTCTATGCAGGATGTGGAAATCTTGCAAGCAGACCTGAACAAAATAACGGGGTGGGCAACTACATGGCAGATGAGATTTAATGTAGAAAAATGTAAAGTAATGCACTTGGGGGCCAGAAACCAGAAAGCAAGCTACTCACTAGGGGGGGAACCTCTGGGTGAGTCTAGGATGGAAAGGGACCTGGGGGTACTGGTAGACAACAGGCTTGGAAGTGGCATGCAATGCCAAGCCGCTGCAAGCAAAGCCAACAGAATACTGGGTTGTATAAAAAAGGGGATTCACTCCAGAAATAAAGAGATTATTCTTCCACTCTACAAGACTCTGGTCCGGCCACATCTGGAGTATGCTGTCCAGTTCTGGGCACCGGTCCTCAGGAAGGATGTGCTGGAACTGGAGAAAGTCCAGAGAAGGGCAACAAAAATAATTAGGGGAATGGAGGACATCGGCTATGAGGAAAGACTACAAGCACTGAACCTATTCTCTCTGGAGAAGAGACGCTTGAGGGGGGATATGATATCAATGTACAAATACTGTACTGGCGACCCTAGCATAAGGAACAAACTATTTAGAGTAAGGGAATACAATAAGACACGTGGCCACTCACTAAAACTAGAGGAAAGGCAGTTTAACCTTAAAGTGCGTAAGGGGTTCTTCACTGTAAGAGCGGTAAGGATGTGGAATTCTCTTCCGCAAGCAGTCGTATCAGCGGGGAGCATTGATAGTTTCAAAAAACTATTGGATGGACACCTTAAAGACCACAACATACAGGGGTATACAATGTACGGTTAAAAGCAAACACACACACATAGGTTGAACTGGATGGACTTGTGTCTTTTTTCAGCCTCACTAACTATGTAACTATGTAACTATGTAACTATATGTAAACGTCTCTGGCTCATCCTGCTTCCTCTTCTGCTGCAGTCTCGGCCGCTCCAGCCACATCTGTAGTGATACCGGCACCTGCCACCCCGCAAACAGACGATCTGTCAGCAACACCACCACCTGGGTCACCAACAACCATCTCCACAATGTCCCGTGGAAGCGTTCAGCTTTCCATCTCCCAAACACTTGAGAGGAAGAGGAAGTACCCCCCTACCCACCCGCGATCCCTGGCCCTGAATGCCAGCATTTCAAAATTATTGGCCTTTGAAATGCTGTCATTCCGTCTGGTGGAGACGCACAGTTTTAAAAACCTTATGTCGGTGGCTGTCCCACAGTACGTCGTGCCCAGCCGCCACTACTTTTCCAGGCAAGCCATCCCTTCCCTGCACAACCAAGTGGGGGAAAAAATCAGGTGTGCACTGCGCAACGCCATCTGTGCCAAGGTCCACCTAACTACCGATACGTGGACCAGTAAGCACGGTCAACGGCACACTGGGTAAATGCAGTGGCGGATGGGCCTGAGGCGGATTGCAATTTGGCGCATGTCCTTCCACCACCGAGGATTGCAGGGCGCTTCAGTTTGCCTCCTGTTCCTAACTCCTCCTACTCCGCTTCCTCATCTTCTACCGCCTCCTCATCCGGACAGCGTAACACCTTCACCACCAACTTCAGCACGGCCAGGGGTAAACGACAGCAGGCAGTTTTACAACTTGCTTGTTTGGGGGACAAACCACACACCGCGCAGGAGTTGTGGAGGAGCATGGAACAGCAGACAAATGAGTGGTTGCTGCCAGCGAGCCTCAAGCCCGGCCTGGGCGAAATCTCATAGCAGCTCTGGGCCTAGCCGGTTTGACGCACATCCCTTGCCTGGCGCATGTGCTGAATTTGGTGGTGCAGAGGTTCCTTAAAAACTACCCCGATATGTCAGAGCTGCTGCAGAAAGTGCGGGCCGTTTGTGCGCACTTTCGGCGTTCTCACCCTGCTGCTGCTCGCCTGGCAGCGCTGCAGCGTAACTTCGGCCTTCCCGCTCACCGCCTCATATGTGACGTGCCCACAAGGTGGAACTCCACCTTGTACATGCTGGAAAGACTGTGCAAGCAGCAGCAGGCCATAGTGGAGTTTCAGCTGCAGCACGCACGCGTGAGTCGCTCTGCGGAACAGCACCACTTCACCACCAATAACTGGGCCTCCATGCGAGACCTGTGTGCCTTGTTGCGCTGTTTTGAGTACTCCACCAACATGGCCAGTGGCAATGACGCCGTTCTCAGCTTAACTATCCCACTTCTATGCCTCCTTGAAAAAACAATTCGGGCGATGATGGAAGAGGATGTGGCACAGGATGAGGAGGAGGAGGAGGATGAAGAGGTAACATTTCCAAGGCTTTCAAGGCAGTCATTCGCAAGGGGCTCCGAGGGTGGGTTCCTGCACACACAAACGCCAGGGACACAATTGTCCAGCAGGGGCACAGTTCTGGAGGATGAGGAGGATGAGGAGGAGGAGGAGCTGGAGGAGGAGATGGAACCATGTTCACAGCAGGGTGGCACCCAGGCCAGCTCATGGCCATCACTGGTGCGTGGCTGGGGGGATACAGAGGACACGGACGATACACCTCCCACAGAGGACAGCCTTTCGTTGCCTCTGGGCAGCCTGGCACACATGAGCGATTACATACTGCAGTGTCTCCACAACGACCGCCGAGTTGCCCACATTCTAACTTGTGCTGATTACTGGGTGGCCACGCTGCTGGATCCCCGTTACAAGGACAACGTACCGTCCTTAATTCACTCACTGGAGCGCGATCGCAAGATGCGCGAGTACAAGCGCACGCTGGTAGACGCCATGCTGCTGGCATTCCCATCTGACAGCGGGGCCGCAGTGGAAGCACAAGGCAGAGGAGGAGGAGAAGGAGGAGGAGGTCGCCAATGCAACCAGGGCACCGCCAGCACCTCAGAAGGCAGGGTTAGCATGGCCGAAATGTGGAAAAGCTTTGTCAGCACGCCACAACAAACAGCAGCACCAGCAGCTCAGATGGAACGTCTTAGCAGGAGGCAGCATTTTACCAACATGGTGGAGCAGTATGTGTGCACACGCCTACATGTAGTGAATGAGGGGTCTGCCCCCTTCAACTTCTGGGTCTCCAAATTGGGCACATGGCCTGAGCTTGCCCTTTACGCCTTGGAGGTGCTGGCGTGCCCTGCAGCCAGTGTATTATCTGAACGGGTATTTAGCACGGCTGGGGGCGTTATAACAGACAAGCGCAGCCGCCTGTCCAGAGACAATGTGGACAAGCTCACGTTCATTAAAATGAACCAGGCATGGATCCCACAGGACTTTTCCGTACCTTATGCAGAATAGCAATGGATACCGACCTTACCCACCCATTGTTCCATTTTTGCTCTTTCTCACTCTTTTGGGGTGTACCCTCATTTAAAATTTGTGAAAATAAGCAGTGTTGGCTACCTCGTCCTCCTCCTCAGGGCCAGATTAACGTAGGGGCTATTGGAGCTGCAGCTCCAGGCCCCTACCTTTTATATAGGCCCCGGGTTGGCCATATTCACTGTTACCGCTCTTCTGTCACTTGTAAACACAGAAGTCTGGCTTCTATGCTCGCTTCCCCAGGCAGCACCCTCAGAACCTCCCCACACAGCGCGAAGGCCGGACAAGGAGGGACAGTTGCCGATGCATGGATGTGTTTATGGGCTTCAGAGACAGCATCCCATGTTGAATTAGGCATGCATGGCTGCACCCTTCCTCCTCTGGGTGCATGGCAAGGCACGGCCCTTAAGGCCCTTCAAAATCCTCAGCACCAAGCCTATGATGCTCTTAATCCGGCCCTGGTCCTCCTCCACCGCCGCTTCCACCTACACCGCCCATAGGTGTGCGCAGCCTATTGCATTAAGGTGTGCACCCCAAAGTTGAAATACACATGCATGTGTTTGCCAGCAGGGAGAGTAATGTATCGGGGCCATGTACCTGTAGGCAAAGAGAAATAGAGCAGAGCAGGTCCGAGGGAGATCTTTCCCATCTCCTCACTGGCAATGCTATGTGCCCTAGGTGATTAGGGTGTGCCCAGGCACACCCTGTGCGCATGCCTATGTCACCGCCACATCCACCACCACCTCAACCTCCCTCCTACTCCATATGGGCCTTGTCCTTCAGAGATGAAGAAGAACATTGTTTTATTTTTCTGTTTTTTTTTGTTGTTTTAAGTTATTTCCCTATCCACATTTGTTTGCAGAGCACTTGCCATGCTCTTAATTACGTTTTGCTGCCATTTGCAGCACTCTAGCCCTTTCCTTTGGTGTTTTAGAGCCATTTTAGTGCCTTAAAGTTCGGGTCCCCATTGACTTCAATGGGGTTCGGTGTCCGGGAAAAGTTCGGTAAAAGTCCGGGACACGGACCCGGACTTTTTTTTAAAGTTCGGCCGAACCCGTCGAACACGGACATCTAGGTGTCCGCTCAACCCTAATCAAATGTAATACATCCATCACACAAAATATGCATTAGAACACAAGTCCAATATGTAGAGTACATGAAGCATCTGAGGTTAAAGTCAGCAACCACTTTATCAGACCAATAACATATAATTAGAGCTCCATAACAACGACAAGGTATCAACGGGTGTAACAGTAAATCCCATGATATCAAACCATGGGGCAAATGACATGTAAAAGTAAGTAATGCACACGTATGCAATAGGGATAACCACTTCATAAGTACCAGACAAAAGACGATCAGGTAATACCCAGAACGAGTAGATCAGGTAGGGAGGGCGGGTGGGGCAAGGGGGGGGAGACAGGAGGGGGGGGCACATGAATTGGTGGGAGGTGTCAGAGGAGGAGAGGAGAGAATGGAGTAGACAGACGCAGTAGTGGGTGGCGGTGAGGGGGAAGCTCGGCCAGTAGGAAACGGTTAGAGTCGTCCCGTGCGGGTGACCACAGCACAGATCAGTCCGTGGGTGAACCAGCGACCCCGCCCAGAGCCATGCCCTCCGCAGGCATGATAAAAGAGCTCCAGCATGCCCAGGTGTTGAAGTATTGCTCCTTCCTACCTTGAACCGTAAGAACCAGGTCCTCTAGCTCATTAAGCCATTTGACTCTACGCAGCCAGAGAGAAATCGTAGGGGGAGACGTGCTCTTCCAACAGAGGGCTATACAGGATTTAGCTGCATCCGTCAGGTGCCTAAGCACCGAGCGTTTGTATCGCTTAGGGGTAATGCCAGAGCAGTGCAGCAAGAAGAAGGCCGGGTCATCCGGGATGATGCGTTCCGTCATCAGCTGGGAGATCCTACGGACCTCCGACCAGAATCCCCGGATCAGGGGGCAGTGCCAGAAAACGTGGGATAGGGTGCCTCTATCCTGCAGACAACGCCAGCACCTATCAGTCATCTCCGGGAAGATGCGGCTCAGTTTGTCTGGAGTATAGTACCAGTGCATGAGAGTTTTGTAGTTGCTTTCCTGGATGCGGGTGCAGATTGACGACTTGAGAGAAAATCTGATAATGTTGCATCTCTCCGAGTCAGTAAATGTCTTCTGAAGCTCTCTTTCCCATTTGGAAATGCCCGGGAGGACAAAGTCCTCTGGCGGCATGGAGAGGAGTTCGTACATCTGTGAGAGGGCATGGGGCAGTGCTCCCCTTGTTACCAGCAATTGCTCCAGCGAGGTGTGGTCCCTTCCGAACCGTGTCGGGGGCCCTAGTCCCCGCAGAAAGTGGAGAAGCTGTAATGCCTGCCACCGAGTCAAGCGAAAGCGTCCCGTTATCGATGTCAGCTGGGAGAGAGACACCCACTCGTGGCCCTCACAGAAGTGTGAGACCTGGAAAGCTCCTTCCGCCAATAGAGCAGCAAATCTATCCCCCGCGCAACCCGGGGGGAACCGCGGGTTGTAACGTTCATGCGTTTTTGTTTGCGGATGGATTTACAGCTGCAGAATTATTACACTCAGTAGCCTTGTAGAGAATGTGTTGAACAACATATCCAACTCTCAGGACTTCATCACCGTGTACAGCCTGTTATATGCTATATATATTAATAGATGTTTAATGGAGGGATAGAGTATATGAGGATATAGATGAGAGACAGGCTATTGTATGGTGTGCACTAGAAGTAGTATAGGAGAGTTGCAGGTGGTGGTAAGCAGATAGGTTCTGATGTCAAGTATAGTGCAGATGGTAAGAGGACACAGATGGAGTATACTTTAGACAGAGTAACCTAGTGCAAGGATAGTTCAAGGTAGTCCCAAGAGCTAACAGTCTTATGCAGATGATAGTGAATAGATAGATACAGATAGTCTTGGTAATTGCAGTAGATGACAGTAGGAGATTGGTTAGTAAGAATCCCCTGCGGGGTACTTATCACTTAGATAGGTTAGGAAATACAATGTCCAGAGGAGAGGGGTGATCCCGTAGCGGGATACGGATCACCAGCGAGGTTTCCGGCTTAGTTCAGCAAGGAAGGTATGTCAGCAGCTCCGACTTCTCAGGCGTAGGTGCGATGAACATGTGGGTTTGAACGAGCGATGAGTGAGAGCAAACCGGCGATTGAAATAGCCGCTCATAGCGGCACTCGGCAGTGATGTCATCCGGTCTTAAAGGTGTATGCGTCCTTTGTATATACAAGATGGGACGCAAAGAGAGGAGAAATATAGGAACAAGGGTACCATAGGTACCGGAACATTACAGTACCCCCCCCCCTTAAGGCCGGCTCCGGAAGGCCTCTAGAACTGGTTTTTCCGGATATTTCGAGTGGAAATTGCGAATCAGTCTAGGGGCATGGATATCAGAGGTATCCAGCCAGGTGTCATCTTGGGGCCCATAATTCGTCCATCGTACAAAATACTGGAGTCGTCTTCTATTGAAACGGGAATCCAAAATTTCTTTTATCTCAAATTCTTCTCCACCCTCCACTTGTACAGGAGGTGGAGGTGAGATAGTAGGCCTTATTCCTTGGTTAGGAACATGGGGCTTCAGTAGAGACACATGGAAGACAGGATGTATCTTGAGGTCTACTGGCAATGTGAGTTGTACTGCAGCTTTTCCAATAAGCTTCTCTATTGGAAAAGGTCCCAGAAATAGAGGTCCAAGTTTTTTACTACGGATCTTTAGTCTTAGATTTTTTGTAGAAAGCCAAACAAGATCCCCAATGGCATATTGGGGAGAGGGTTTCCTACGGAGGTCGTAGTATTTTTTTTTGTTGGCTATGAGCATGAGATATTGTATTGAGTAATCCCAGAGAATCCTTTTATCTGGGCGAGATAATCAGATGCTACTGGATTACTTGATGGTAAGATACGTGGAGGAAGGAGTGTGGGATGAAACCCATAATTCAGGTAAAACAGACTTTGCTTAGTAGTGCTATGAGTAGCGTTGTTATAGGCGAATTCCGCCAGTGGGAGGAGATCTGCCCAATCGTCCTGTAGATACGAAGTATAGCAACGCAGGTACTGTTCAATGCACTGGTTAACTCTCTCTGTCTGTCCGTTGGTCTGAGGGTGGTAGGCAGAAGTAAGGTTACGCTCTATTCGCAATATCTGACATAGAGCTAGCCAAAATTTTGAGATGAATTGTGAACCACGGTCAGACAGCAGTGTTTTTGGAATACCATGTAACTTAAAGACATGTTTCACAAGTAATTCTGCTGTTTGTTTGGATGAAGGTAGTTTTCGGATAGGGGTGAAATGTGCCATCTTGGTCAGATGGTCCACTGATACCAAGATGGTGTTGAATCCTTTGGAAGGTGGTAGTTCCACTATGAAATCCAAGGATACCACTTCCCACGGAACCTGGGGTATCGGTAAACTACAAAGTAATCCTGATGGTTTCGTGTTGTCAATTTTAGACCTTGCACAGATATCACAAGATGAAACAAACTTTTTTACGGTTGTCTTCATGTCTGGCCACCAAAATTGCCTAGTGAGTAGATTGAGAGTTTTAGTCATACCCATATGTCCTGCCATAGGTACATCATGCGACAATTCTAAGATCTTGGTTCGCATAGTAGGGGGTATGTATAATTTATCGTTGTAGTAGAGGAAGCCTTCTGCGTCAGTAGTTAGTTGTGGTGGAGGTGAATCCAACCCTATGCTGTGCAAAATCTCCTCCTTCAGTGAGCGAACGACTCCGATAATACGTTCAAGTGGTATTATAGGAACTGAGGGAACCTCAGTGCAATCTTTCTCGGCTAGTCGTGAGAGTGCATCCGCTTTTTTATTTTTGTCTGCGGGCGTATAAGTTACTAAAAAATTAAATCTCAGAAAGAATAACGACCACCGTACCTGCCGGTGGGAAAGAGTTCTATTAGTCTGAAGGTATTGGAGGTTCTTGTGATCAGTATATATCAGAATTGGCAATTGAGTGCCCTCAAGTAGATGTCTCCAATTCTCTAATGCCAGTTTTATGGCTAATAACTCCTTCTCACCTACTGGGTAGTTCACCTCGGGGCTACTTAATGACTTTGAAAAGAAAGCAACTGGGTGAAGAGGTGAGGTGTTTGTTGGTCGTTGTGAGAGAACTGCTCCTACTGCCATATTAGACGCATCTACCTCCAAGATGTATTGAAGGGATGGGTCTGGATGGCATAGTATAGGGGCAGTAGTAAAGCTTGATTTCAGCAGAGAGAATGCTCCATTTGCTTCCTTTGACCAATTAAATGGTCTCTTCGTGCTTGTAAGTTGTGTGAGAGGTTTCACAATCGCAGAGAAGTTTTTAATGAATTTCCTATAGTAATTAGAGAATCCTAGGAACCTTTGTAATGCTTTGCGAGTGGTTGGCACAGGCCAATACAGAATGCAGGATATTTTGCTCATTTCCATTTTGATTCCACTTTTAGATATAATATATCCTAGGAATAGTACCTCCTCTTTATGAAAGAGACATTTCTTTGATTTAACATATAAGTTATGTGCAAGTAGTCTTGACAACACAAGTCTCACATGTTTTATGTGCTCAGGTAAGGAATGAGAATAGATAAGTATATCGTCCAAATATACTACCACAAAAACATCAAGCAAGTCTCGGAATATCTCGTTTATAAAACGTTGGAAGGCTGCGGGGGCATTACATAGCCCAAATGGCATTACAAGGTACTCAAACAGTCCGTATCTGGTTCTGAATGCCGTCTTCCATTCAACCCCTTTACGGATTCGAATTAAATTGTATGCCCCTTTTAGGTCCAATTTTGAAAAGAAAGAAGCCCCACGCACCTGTTCGATAAGTTCAGGAATAAGAGGTAAAGGATAACGATCCTTTATTGTGATGGCATTTAATTGTCTGAAATCAATGATAGGCCTAAGGCTAGAGTCCTTATTGCGGACAAAGAAAAGCCCAGCAGCAGTGGAGGAAGTAGAAGGTCGGATGAATCCTTTTGCCAAGTTTTCATCCAGATACTCTTTAAGGTGAGAGAGTTCATCCTGTGAGAGAGGATATACATGTCCGTAAGGCAACTTGCTATTAGGGAGAAGATCGATACAACAATCATAGTCCCTGTGAGGAGGTAACATTTGAGCGTTTTTTTCAAGGAAAACCTCCGATAAATCTTGATAACACTTAGGAATAATGTCATCTGGCAGTACAGACAGGATCCTATCATGTGTGGGGAGGTTACACGTCGTCTCGCAATAGTGAGAAGAGAAGGCTAACGTTCTTGTTTTCCAATCGATGATTGGTTGATGTATGTGTAACCAGGGAAGTCCCAAAATGATTGGAAAATGTGGCGAAGTTAATACATCAAAGGTGGTGGTCTCCACGTGAGACTCGTCAGCAGTTACAAGAAGTGCCTGTGTCTGACTAGTGATAGGACCAGAGGATAAAGGTGTACCGTTAATAAAACTAACGGAGACAGGTTTGGGTTTTGAAACAATAGGTATTTTATTAAGGGAGACAAAACAAATGTCAATGTAGTTTCCACAAGATCCTGTGTCAATCATAGCCTTGGTGGTGATCCTAGTTTGGTCCCACTGCAATGTTAATTGAACAAAAAGATAAGGATTAGGAAAGGAAGTTGTGAGTCCCCCTAGCAAGACTTTTGAACACTCACCCTCTTTTCTGCGGACAAGAGGACAGTCGTTTACCAGATGATTCGGGGATGCGCAGTACACGCAAAGATGTTCGGTTTTCCTCCTGGCACGTTCAGAAAGGGTCAGAGGTGGACGTATCATTCCTACTTCCATAGGAGTAGGGTCAGCAGGCAACATCCGAGAAGGACTGGAAAATGGTGAGCCCATCTTCTCAGCCTTTCTTTCTCGTAATCGTCTGTCAATATTGATACTGGTCTGGATCAGTCCCTCTAGAGTGCCAGGTAAATCCGCTCGGGCGAGCTCGTCTTTAACGGCCTCAGATAGGCCGAGTCTAAACTGCGTTCGCAAAGATGTGTCGTTCCACCCTGAATCAGGGGACCATCTTTTAAAATTCGCCACGAAATCTTCAACAGGTCTCCTTCCTTGTTTTAGGGCCCGTAACTGGGTGTCAGCGGTACTCTGCTTGTTGGGGTCTTCATATAAAGTAGCAAGTTGTGCTAGAAATAAGGGATAAGAATTAAGGAGTGGATCATCCTTTTCAAAGAGAGCATCTGCCCAGGCCCGGGGTTCACCCGTTAAATAGGAGATGATGGTACAAACCTTAATTTGGTCAGTGGTGTAGGTTAGAGGTTTTAACAAAAAAAATAATTGACATGCGTTTTTAAATTCACGGAATTTGCTCCGATCACCAGAAAACACTATGGGAGGGTTTATCTTAGGCTCACGGGGCTGAGCAGCAGGAGGCTGTGTGAGACGGCCAAGCTGCTGTCTCAAGGTTTGATTGTCATTTTTTACCTCTGTAAGTGTATGGATCAATGCATCTACTTGTTGTTTTAATTGTAGTACATGAGTGGATAATTCTGCTGAATCCATATTTTTTTTAAAGGCTCGTTCAATCTGTAACGTTCATGCGTTTTTGTTTGCGGATGGATTTACAGCTGCAGAATTATTACACTTAGTAGCCTTGTAGAGAATGTGTTGAACAACATATCCAACTCTCAGGACTTCATCACTGTGTACAGCCTGTTATATACTATATATATTAATAGATGTTTAATGGAGGGATAGAGTATATGAGGATATATAGATGAGAGACAGGCTATTGTATGGTGAGCACTAGAAGTAGTATAGGGGAGTTGCAGGTGGTGGTAAGCAGATAGGTTCTGATGTCAAGTATAGTGCAGATGGTAAGAGGACACAGATGGAGTATACTTTAGACAGAGTAACCTAGTGCAAGGATAGTTCAAGGTAGTCCCAAGAGCTAACAGTCTTATGCAGATGATAGTGAATAGATAGATACAGATAGTCTTGGTAATTGCAGTAGATGACAGTAGGAGATTGGTTAGTAAGAATCCCCTGCGGGGTACTTATCACTTAGATAGGTTAGGAAATACAATGTCCAGAGGAGAGGGGTGATCCCGTAGCGGGATACGGATCACCAGCGAGGTTTCCGGCTTAGTTCAGCAAGGAAGGTATGTCAGCAGCTCCGACTTCTCAGGCGTAGGTGCGATGGACATGTGGGTTTGAACGAGCGATGAGTGAGAGCAAACCGGCGATTGAAATAGCCGCTCATAGCGGCGCTCGGCAGTGATGTCATCCGGTCTTAAAGGTGTATGCGTCCTTTGTATATACAAGATGGGACGCAAAGAGAGGAGAAATATAGGAACAAGGGTACCATAGGTACCGGAACATTACACGGGTTCCCTAAAACCGGGAACAGCTGGAAGTGACTGTCCGCTAGACCCTTGGAGGCCACCACCACAGCACATGTCCTAAGGGTCGGGCCCAAGGTGGGATGACGTCTAGCTTCGGCCGGAAGGTCCTTCAGAATCAGGGGTGCCCTGGACAGACAGAATGGAAACAAGGAAGCCTCCAGACTCACCCACTGCTTCAGGTCGGCGTGTCTCGCCCAGTCCACCCACCTTGCCAGATGTGCCGCCTGATAATAGCAGCGGACATCGGGGAGGGCAACACTGCCGTGTCATTTAGGTAGGACCAGGAGTCTGCGGGCCAAGCGAGGCCTTTTACCGGCCCAGACAAAACGCGTGAAGACGGAGTCGACCTTACCGAAGAAGGACGCCGGGATGTGGACCGGGAGTGTCTGAAATAAATAGAGGAGTTTCGGCAGGACTGACATTTTCAAAATGTTGCAACGGCCAAACCACGAGTGGAAGCCTTTAGACCATTTGTCAAGCAGAGTGCGAATCAAGGAGAGGCGGGAAGTTCAATCTGAAAAAATCTGCTGGATCCGGGGAAAGCCAGGTGCCCAAGTTTCGGAGTCCCTCCGTGGCCCAGCGGAATGGAAAGTCGCTGGCCAACAAATCTCGTAGGTCCGGTGGTAGGGCCACCCCCATGATCTCCGACCTGGAAAAATTGATTTTCAAGTTGGACAAGGCCCCGTACGTCTCAAATTCCTTCAGGAGACAGGGCAACGAGATCAAGGGTTGGGCGAGTGAAAAGAGGAGGTCATCCGCGTAGGCAGACACCTTGCAAGTGGAAGCTCCCACCTGTATCCCAGAGATGTTTGGGTTTGCGCAAACCCGAGCCAGGAAGGGTTCAAGGGAGAGGGCAAATAGCAAGGGCGAGAGGGGGCAACCCTGACGGGTTCCGTTGAAGATGCGGATCGGGTCCGAAAGGACCCCGTTCGCCTTCACCCTTGCCCCCTGATTGGTATAGACCCCCTGAATCCAGGCCATCATCTGTTGACCAAGACCGAAGCGGCGCAGGACCTCGAACATGTAGGGCCAACTAACCCTATTGAACGCCTTCTCGGCGTCGGTACTCAGGAAGATAGAAGGCGTGTGGCCAACACAAGCTCGATGGATCAGGTCAATGACCTTGGTCGTGTTGTCCCTCGCCTCCCATGTGGGAACAAAGCCCACCTGGTCCCAGTGGATCAGGCTTGGCAAAAAGGACTGGAGGCGGAGGGCAAGAAGTTTCGTGAAAAACTTCAAGTCCGCATTGAGCAGCGAGATCGGGCGGTAACTGCCGCACGCCGAGGGGTCTTTCCCTTCTTTGGGAATGACCGAGATGTGAGCACTCAGCATTTCCTCATGGAACTCGCAGGTGCGGCCCACTGCATTAAAAAGCCGTAACAGGTGGGGTGCCAACAAGGTATGAAATGTCTGGTAGTAGGCGACTGTAAAGCCGTCCGGGCCAGGTGCCTTGCCCTTTTTTGCCGAGGATATGACCGCCACCAGTTCTTCTTGTGTAAAAGGGGAGTCCAGAGCTTCCCTGTCAGACGAGGAGAGTCGCGGCAGGGAGATCTCGTCCAGATAGGATGAGAGTGGGAGCAGGCGGGACGGCTGCTGAGGTAAGCCGTAAAGATTAGCGTAGAAAGCTCCGAAGCACTGTGCTATGTCTTTAGGCAAGTGAACCTTAGAGCCATTAGCATCTATCAGATGGGGAACGTATGAAGCTGCCTGTTGCTCTCGGAGGGACCGAGCCAGTACCCTGCCGCACTTGTCCCCAGATTCATAACTAATCTTCCCACCTCGTTGGATCGCCGCCTTGGCCCGATAGCGCAAAAGGTCCGCAATCTGATCCCTGAGGCGCGTCAGCTCCGCTCCCACCACAGGGTCAAGACCCCTCTTGTGTCGGTCCTCCAGACTTGCCACCTTCGCCAATAAGTCGGTCAGTGCGGCTTCCCTCTCCCTCTTGAGGTGCGCCCCATGTCGGATGAGGACCCCCCGGACCACCACCTTATGCGCTTCCCACAGCACGCTTGGGTCACTGTCCGGCTCCACGTTCGTCTGGAAATACAGTTGCAGATGTTGAGTGACGTCAGCGAGCACCTCCGGCACTTGCAAAAGGCTCTCGTTCAGCCTCCAGTGCCAATCTGAAACCCTGTTCGTGCCACTGAGGTTGACCGTCAGGGTCACCGGGGCATGGTCCGACCAGGTAATAGTGCCCAATTCCACTCCCACGACCGACTGGAGCAGCCTGTGCGGAAGGAGGAACAGGTCAATGCGTGAGTAGACCTGGTGTGGCGTGGAAAAATACGAGTAATCTCGCTCACCAGCGTGTAAAATCCGCCACACGTCTACCAGTTGAAGGTCGTGCAGTAGTGTATGGATCTGTCTGCGTGTACCCCGAGGGACCGACGAGAGGCCCGTTGAGGTGTCCAAGCGAGGATCCAGCGGGATATTGCAATCACCGCCCAGGATGAGTTTGCCTTCCGCAAAGTCCAACAAGGACATCAGCGACTTGCAGAGGAAAACCTCCTGATGTACATTAGGGGTGTAAATCGTGGCGAGGGTGACCTTGACCTCTCCCAGGAGTCCCTTCAGGAACAGAAACCTGCCCCGCGGGTCCACTTTGCGGGCCTGCAAGGTCCAAGGGAGCCGGTTAGAGATCATAATGGAGACCCCCCGGGACTTGGCCTCGGCATTGGGGGCATGATATACGCATGGGTAAAACCTGTTCTGCAGGAAGGGGAACGCACCCTCCCTAAAGTGTGTCTCCTGTATGAAGGCGACATCTGCATGTAGTCGTTTCAGCTCACCTAGTAGGACACGCCGTTTCTCGGGCACGTTAAGCCCTCTGGCATTAAGCGTGGTCACCCGCACGGGATCCATGAGGACAAGCGAGAAGAGAAGAGACCTAGGAGTAGAGAAGAGGGAGGACCAGGAGAAAAGAGATATAGAGTAGGAGATCCGAGCAGAGACTTGGGGTAGGCGGGGGGGGGGGGTACTGGGGGAAGGAGGGAGGGAAACTGGTAGGAGTGGTAGTGGGACAAGAACCGGTAGGTTAAGGTAGAGGGAACAAGGGGAAGAAGAAAACAGACAACAAGGGAGGATACGTAGAAGTGGTAGTGGAAAAAAACAAACTTTAAGATGTCCCGGGACTCCTCCTCCAAAAGGGCGGAGTCACACCTAAGGACTCAGGCCTATTGGGGACGAAGACCTGAGAACTAAGAACGGAAGCGGGAGAGTCGAGCCCATGAGCCAGAACTCCCCCCATCCGTTGGTGCGTACCAGGAGAGGGGACGCACGGAGGAGGAGGGTGAAACCCCCCCCCGCCCGTTGCCCCAACATAAAGGAGAAAAAGACTGCCAATTAGTAAAGTGCAAAATCAGAAGAACAATAAAAAGGAAAAACATTCCAAACTGAACTGTATTGCAATGAGCCCAACCCGCGACAGCCACCATCCGCCCTGTAAAACCAGGAAAGGGCAAGGACGGCGGCCATCAAATGAGCCCAGGGACCAATTGCATGGAACCGCACTCTCCAAGCCACCGGATCCTGGGGGAAGGCCCCCGCCGGCTATACCCAAAAAAAGCCTTGCACCCAAGGGTGGGCCGGTGTCTTCATCACAGCGGGCTCGGAGGTGCAGGACTGCTGATTGTATGCCCCCCCGAGATTTAAGACAGACGATAACCCTGAGAGATATGAGCCAGCCAGACCCCCTGTGATCCCAAACCCTCCCCCCCAAATCAGAGCCCCACCCGCAGCCCACAGCAGACACCCCTCGGTGATTCCCCCCTGGTCTCCCCTCCCCCGTAGAACCCGTCGTCCAACATAGGGAACGAGATCCAGGAGGGCGGGCCCATCCCCCCACGAACTTCCCCCATCCAGCCCCACATCCCGGCCCCCCCCCCCTCCCATCCAGACCAAAAGTAACCCGGTATAGCCATAGAACACACTAAGTCCGAACCAGTTCCAATACCCCCTCCCCCACATCCCACAACCATGTACTGCAATAAATCAAAGTCCCATGGGGGTAGTCAAGGATCATGTGCCCCCCTCACTTCAAAGCATGCATGGCAGAGACACTGGGGACAAGGTTGGCGAGGGGGAGCCAGCAGACATCGGGACAGCACAAAGTCACTGGGGATAGGGTTGGCGAGGGGGAGCCAGGTGACACCGGGGCAGCACAAAGCTCAGGAGCAGCAGTCTGAGGACCTCAGCCCCCTCAGCGGCGGTCTGGTCCAGCACGGGTAGTGACAAGTGGGGTGACCACCGTATCCAAAAAGTCCGGGGGGGGCAGACAGCGGCTCAGTCCGTGAACGGCGTAGCCGCATGAAAGACAGTCACTGGAGGGGGACATGGCCACAACATGTAGGGGAGCCGGTGAGGTAGCGGGGGCAGTCCCCAGTGGTGGAGACAGAAGCGTGGGGCAACGAGGGTACAGGCGGATCCATGTCCACGGGGCACATGTAAAGGCACCAAAGTCCAGCCGCCCTACACAGGGCATCGAAATAGTCGGGTAGGGGGAAGAGGGGGGATCCAGCTCAGCGGCTCTGGCAAAGAAGGGGAAAGTCTCACCTCAGGGGAAGGCTCAGCAGTCCAGGATCAGGAAGCGTCAGTCCTCCCTCACCGCCGTCGCCGGCTCAGGAATCAATCTGCGGCGAACCCACGGCGTTCGTGGTGGAAGGCCTCTCTCCCGCCCGGGTGTATAAGGCGCCCTGCGTCCCGGAGCCGGGAGGTGTTGCAGCCAGTTGGGGACCTCAAACGGGGGGACCCCCAGGAAGGTAAAGATCACCTGCAGATCATCCAGGTGGAGCAGTGTCATCGAAGCTTGGCCCTTCCGAATCGTCAAGGCGAAGGGGAAGCCCCACCGGTACGTGCAGCCCAGCTGCCGAATACGATCCAGGAGGGGCCTCAGCAGGGCTCTGTGCTGTAGGGTGGCCCGTGACAGGTCCGGCAGAATCTTCACCTTGGCTCCATCGAAGTCGACCTCTCCCGCCTCCCAGGCTTGTCTGATGATGGCATCCTTGTGCGTGTAGCGGTGCAGCCGGCAGATGACATCGCGCAGCCGATCAGCATCGGAGGACCGGGGCCCCAAGGCTTGGTGCACACAGTCAAACTCCAGCGATGCGGGAGGGATGTCCGGGACCAGATGGTGACAAATGGCGTGGACCGTGGGCTGCAGCGAATCCCGCTCTGTGGCCTCAGGTAACCCACGCAACCGTAAGTTGTTTCTTCGGCTACGGTCCTCCATCTCCTCCAAACGCAGCTGCAAGTCGGTGACATGTAGCTCCTGCGCCTCCCATGCAGTCTCCAGCAGGGCTACCCGCGTCTCCAATGACTGGACCGAAGATTCTCCCTCGATCACCCGGTCAGTAAGAACCTGGACGTCCGAGCGAACCACCTGGATATCTCTGGCGTGGGCCTCTTCAAGCCTCAGGGCCAAGGCCTCAAAGTCCCTCTTCGTAGGTAAGGCCTGGAGCCGTAAGTCTCCTGCATCCCCCAGCGGCAGTGTAAAAGTCATGGGGGGAGCAGCGGGTGGCAGGCGCGGGGACCCCAAGTCCAGCGGCCTGGTGTAGCCGGGGAAGTCGGAGCCGACGCCATGGGGCCCGGGGAGACCACACGTGTCTGGGCCTGTCCCGCGCGGGCTGTCGAGGATCGGGTCCCCGGGAAGAATCTGTGTAGTTCCGAGCCGGGCGAGGTACGGAGAAGCTTCCTGGGTAGGGTTGAGCGAACACGGACTGTATTATTCGTGTTCATACCGAATAATTGGATTTTTGTTACCCGAACACGGACCCGAAAACTTTGCTGTATGTTCGGGTAAAAATCCGTGTTCGGTCATTTTATTTCCGGGTTTTGCATGCATTGGCGCGCTTTTCATGGCGGGCTTTCAACAGCCAATCAACAAGCGTTTAACTGGTGTGCCTAAGCCATCCTAGCCATGCCTACAAATGTATTAGTAGCTGTGATTGGCCGTCTGAAGCATGTGACCAAGTCTTTATAAGTTTGAGGCAGCGCCGCTGCGGCGTCATTCTGCTGTTTAGTTCAGGGAAAGAGCACACATCAACGTGCTGGCTGCTGATTAGGGACAGACAGGAAAAAAAAAAACATTTGTGTCCGGATAGAATTGAGGGACAGGTCGGAGTGTGTTAGGCAGGGCGAGTTGTAGGCATTTTAGGGAGAGAGTCTGCTGATTTTTAGGGTCAGTGTGTTCTACAAACTACAATCGATATTGCTGTGTGGGGTGGGGTTTGCAGTGACCGATCTACGATCTTATCAATCCTTTTAGGGAGAGAGTCTGCTGATTTTTAGGGTCAGTGTGTTCTTCAAACTACAATCGATATTGCTGTGTGGGGTGGGGTTTGCAGTGACTGATCTACGATCTTATCAATCCTTTTAGGGAGAGAGTCTGCTGATTTTTAGGGTCAGTGTGTTCTACAAACTACAATCGATATTGCTGTGTGTGGTGGGGCTTGCAGTGACCGATCTAAGATCTTATCAATCCTTTTAGGGAGAGAGTCTGCTGATTTTTAGGGTCAGTGTGTTCTACAAACTACAATCGATATTGCTGTGTGGGGTGGGGTTTGCAGTGACCGATCTACGATCTTATCAATCCTTTTAGGGAGAGAGTCTGCTGATTTTTAGGGTCAGTGTGTTCTACAAACTACAATCGATATTGCTGTGTGGGGTGGGGTTTGCAGTGACCGATCTACGATCTTATCAATCCTTTTAGGGAGAGAGTCTGCTGATTTTTAGGGTCAGTGTGTTCTACAAACTACAATCGATATTGCTGTGTGGGGCGGGGTTTGCAGTGACCGATCTACGATCTTATCAATCCTTTTAGGGAGAGAGTCTGCTGATTTTTAGGGTCAGTGTGTTCTACAAACTACAATCGATATTGCTGTGTGGGGTGGGGTTTGCAGTGACCGATCTACGATCTTATCAATCCTTTTAGGGAGAGAGTCTGCTGATTTTTAGGGTCAGTGTGTTCTACAAACTACAATCAATATTGCTGTGTGGGGTGGGGTTTGCAGTGACCGATCTACGATCTTATCAATCCTTTTAGGGAGAGAGTCTGCTGATTTTTAGGGTCAGTGTGTTCTACAAACTACAATCGATATTGCTGTGTGGGGTGGGATAGGAGATAGGCAGGTGTCAGTCCACATCCATTTTGCTGTGTGTGGGGTGCAGTGAACACAATCTTTTTGGGGTGCAGTGAACACAATCTTTTTGGGGTGCAGTGAACACAATTTTTTGGGGTGCAGTGAACACAATCTTTTTTGCCCATTGAGGAGGAGGGAGAAAAGTATTTTTCTATCAGGTACTGTGTGCAGCGTTTTTCCTTCAGCTGTGCTGTGCTGACTGATCATACACTGCTGTGTTCAGTTCACATGTGCTATTATTGAGTGGTTTCAAAAATCATACACTTTTTTCCTATTCCACTATTCAATATACAGCCTTGGGTTAAAAAAAAATTAAATTGTGGCCTGCAGCAGAGCTGAATGATATTTGGGGTTTTTGGGGTTCATCTCATACTTCTGAAGATTTTAGGGTGCTGCCTGTTCCAAACTCCTCATCCTGCCTTTAGGGGTACAAACAATAGTAATTGGGGCCTAGTGTGCTTCTGTATGTGGGAGATAAATACACTTTTTTTGATCATATTTCCTATTCCGCTATTCAATAAAAACCTTTGGGGATCAGTAAAATTGCGGGATAGATCAATAAATACCATAAAATAAAACCTCTAAAATCGGTGAATGTGATCCTCTGCGCTGACCGGATGTAAAAATGCAATAAAACAGAGTTGCTGCTACTTCAAGTGTAAAATATAAATAAATAAAAGTTCAATATAGAAATAAGTCCAAAGGAGTTTCTAAAGAACTTTTAGTAGCGCAGTAAAAGGATGATAAACCTTATATGAAAAAAGTGCAAAGAAGTGCTTCAAACATCCATTGATGAATGATATGTAAACATATCCAAACAGTCTCTAATTGTCCATAAAATGTGAGGGATCCTTAAAGGGTGCTGATATAGGACCACCTTAGGGTAACACCACCACCAGTGCTGGGATATGGCTAGAAAACTCACTCACCAGAACACAATGCCTGACCACTCTCATGGACTAGGCAAAGACAGCATAGGTTTAAATGAGGGTAAAACCAACTCTCTCCTGGCAATCCTGGTTCTTGTACGGATAACTCCTCTCATTGGCATATGGATAAAGAGATAAAAAGCACTCCCATAGCGTGATAACGTTTATAACAATTTATTGAAATAACCATAAACCATCACACTCACATAAGCGTAGATCAAAATAGGCAGAAAACAAATGGTTCCAGAGTCTGGTATGCTGTATCGCTATCCGAAAACTCCTTCACCCTCAGTATACAATTGTTCAGTGGACGCCGTATAGCCACGCCCCGACGCGGCGTTTCGTCATTTCCGACTTCCTCACGGGGGCATGGCTATACGTCACGGCAGTCCTATTAAGTAGGGAGCTCCGTCACCCGCCCACCTCCGGAAAAACCGGAAGTTGCGCGTGTACCGGAAATAGTCATCGGCTCGTATCCTTCTCCACACTGAGAACTGTCAGCAGAGGCAGACCGAGAACGTTCATACTATCCCCTCTGCATTACTCCACACTTAGCGATATCGGTCACACAACATCTACCGATCGCTTCAACCATATTTGACCTAAATATGGGTACTATTAAGATACATAATAAAACATTTTATCTGGGTAATAAATCCCCATATAAAACCAATTCCAAATGCAAGCTGGATACAAAACGATTAGAAATGTAAACAGCAAACCATGTTGCCAGCGAAAAATGGACCTGCCCGACCTATTCACAGTGTATAGAAGGCCCAGCCAGTATACACGCCACAGTGCACATCATAATACAATGTGTCACTATGGCCAGTATATATATAGATAAGGACAAATTGTAGAAATCCACATTAAGAATAACAAAGATGCATGTAATAATACACCCATATGTTCCCACTTCTAATGAATATAAAATTGCGCCTTAAATAAATTACAATTCTGAAATACAAAAGTAAAAACAACTAAAACATACTGGATACCTGTAGTCAGGACATATATATATATAAATATATTGGATATATTAAAATATATTAAAATATTAGAATATCCATACATATATGTCTACAAAGAGAAGTACAAAGGCATAATAAAAACACACCTGCATAGAAAATAAGAGCATACACTATATATATATATATATAAGATGTACTACTATAATGTATAAAAAAAACATACTTTTAGTATAAAACTAGGTGAGTATAAAATCTTGCGAACTTTTATAAAAGAAGGGAGCATGAATCTCAGTTTAAAAGTCACTAATAAAACAATTGAGATCCAATTCAATATTTAACCCTTTTGGATCCAAAGCTTGAGTTAAAAAGATCCACTTCGTTTCGCTTTTAGAAAGCTCTCTCACCCAGTTCGCACCTCTCCAAGATGGAGTGACTCTTTCAATGCCCCAGAAGTGCAAGCTCCTAGGGTCTCTTTGGTGAAACTGTCTAAAATGTGCAGATACATTGTGTTCCTTAAAACCTTTTAAGATATTTGTGATATGCTCACCTACACGTTTTTTTAAAGTGCGTTTCGTGCGTCCAATATATATCATATTGCAAGGACACATCAATGCATACACTACATGAGTAGTATTGCAGGTGATGAGGTTTTTGATTTTAAAATCTTTATTAATAGCTGGAACCCTAAAATGATTTCTTTTCTTGGGATTCGTGCGAGCAGTGTAACATGCTCTACATCTGCCACATGCAACAAAACCCGTCCTACCAGGGAAAAAGGACACATTTGGTGGATCCAATATTCTCTTTACCACCTGATTCCCAAAATTCGGTGCCCTCCTATAAATAAACGAGGGTTCCTCCGGT
Source organism: Pelophylax lessonae (assembly GCF_965119305.1). NCBI lineage: Eukaryota > Metazoa > Chordata > Amphibia > Anura > Ranidae > Pelophylax > Pelophylax lessonae. The sequence continues at coordinate 132,856,982 of NC_138775.1, read as the reverse complement.
AGTACTCTCCCCAATGTTTTATCCATAGTCAAGACATGCCAGTGTTTCCTGAAGATGGATTCAACATGGCGATAGTCACTTGAAAAATTTGATAAAAAACTCCATTCATGTGTGTTATTATTTGTTATTCGGGCCGTTGTATCTCCACGATCAAGTAAAGAATCCCTTGAGGTGGCTAAAACGTTCTGGATTTCCTTATCCAGAACATCTTCCCTATAGCCTTTGTCTATAAATTTTTCTTTAATGACATCGGCTTGAATGAGGTAGTCATTATCAAATGTGCAATTCCGCCTTACACGCATTAGCTGTCCTCTCGGGATATTTTTCAGCCATGTAGGATGGTGCCCACTTTGAATAGCTAAATAGCTATTCCTATCTGTTTCTTTAAAATATACTTTCGTAGTAAAGCCAAGGCCATTTCTCTGTATCCAAACATCTAAAAAATAAACCTCCTTATCGCTCCAAGTAAAATCAAGCTTAATATTATTAAAATTATTATTAAGATGGCGCATAAAATCAGACAAAGAAGCTTCAGAACCTTCCCAAATAAAAATAATATCGTCAATAAATCTGCGATAAAATCTCAATGAAGGTCTGGCCATATTAAAAACAAATTTGTCCTCCCACTCGGCCATAAACAAATTCGCTAAACTAGGCGCGAATTTCGCGCCCATAGCAACTCCTGTCTTCTGACTGTAAAATTTATTTTGAAACCAAAAATAATTATGGCCAAGACAGAAGTCTAGTGCCTTACGTATAAATACTTTTTGGTCATAAGGCACTTCATCTCGCCTACTCATCGCCCAATTCAAGGCAAGTAAAGCATCATCGTGTTGGATGATGGTGTAGAGGGACGACACGTCCGCCGTCACCAAGAAAGCAGACGAGCCGTCCCCCAACAACACATCATCCAATAAACACAACAAATCCTTGGTGTCTTTTAAAAAGGCTTTGGTGGATGTCACACTAGGCTGTAGGAAGGTATCGAGATATTGTCCCAATCTCGCACATACTGATCCTATTCCATTCACGATGGGACGTCCTGGTGGGCATGTCGAGTTTTTATGTATTTTGGGGAGGGTGTAAATAATTGGTATCCGACACACGCTTGGTACAAGGTATTGTTTTTCTTTTTTGGTTAATACTCCTTTACAATAACCTTCATTTATCAAGTATTTTAATTCCTTCTCAAATTTAGTAGTGGGATCTTTGGTCAATAGTTGGTAGGTATCACTATCCCCCAACATACCAGTCAACTGATTGATATAGAATGATTTGTCCATAATAACCACTCCTCCCCCTTTGTCCGCGGGTCTAATAATAATTTCTTTCCGTTTTTCTAATGCGTCAAGACCTTCTTGAATATGTCTATACCTATTTTCAATATTGTGATTGGGTTTAAGATCTTGTAAATCCCGCAACAGAAGTTTCTTGAAAACATCCACGCATTGATTATTCTTTGCAGGGGGGTTGAATGTGGATTTGTTGCGCAAACCACTATTCAACATACCATTCCTTCCACTGTTGCTGATAGATGAAATGGGGTTATTCAGAAAATACTTTTTAAGGTTTAATTTCCTGATATATTTATGTGTGTCAATATAGACACTAAACTTATTCATGGCCTTTTTAGGGGCACATTTTAGTCCTTGATTCAGAATGTGCAACTCATTCTTTTCCAGTTTAACTTGACTGAGGTTAAAAATACCTTCATTTAGTTTACTCTCGGCCTTTTTCTTGAGTTGGATGCGTCTCCCTGCTCTGCATCCCCTGTATTGCTCGGGTCTATCCTGTGACTCCCTTGATCTCCCTGGTGTCCCTGGGCATAGGGACGACGACGTCCCCTCCCCCGACCTCTCCCTAAAAAAGGAGCCGGAACATTCCTAGCACCTGAATCCTGATAATCATCTTGATTCCTAATATTCTCTAAAGGTTGGAAATAATTCCGTATAGGGATTTCTGTTGGGTGTTGTCTCATGCTCCTCGGGTTGTTATTGATAACTTGGCCCCGTGTTCTTGGTCTCCCCCTATTATTACCTCTTCTCGCTGGATATATCCATTCACCCTGCTGGGATTGTATCCGCGGGGATGGATGGGGGTAATCATTAGCCTGACTTGGAGTATGATCCCTCCTGGGTTTAGACACCTTCTTATTCACAGGAACTGTTCTAGTAGGTGTTTTAGACACAATTGGGGAGTCAATAGATTCCTCAGAGACCACATTGTTAGTGTTAGTGTTAAGTTGCCACAGGAATACTTGATCATTTTTATAGTCAAAAACATCCCTGTTGAACTTTTTCACTTTCTTCTTTTGAGTGTCCTTATCTATTTTATCTAATTTACTCCTGGTACTCTCATTAAATTCTTTGATGGTAGAAGTATCTTTCAAAGGCTCTATTTTGGTTTGAAGCTCTTTAATTTTATTATTTAAAGCATCCATTTTCCTCTTTTTCCTTTTCAGGATAAGAGTCTGCAGGTCCATACCTGCTTGTTGAAAGAAACCATACCATTCTTTGGGGGATGTCTCATCTACCAGGCCATCCTGTGGGGCTACTTCCCATCTCAGCCCTCTACTAACTAAACCTTCAGTGAGATATGTTTCAATAGTGCATATATCCCACCACGTTCTCACTTGTTTCTCCAAAGTTAATGATAGTGTTTTCAAAACTACTGATATATCATCATTAACTGGAGATACTTGGTTGGGACTAAATATGGTCTTTAAGTCAAGCTTCCTTGAACTCAAAAACGATACAACATCCATAGCTGCAGGGTAACAATAAAATAGATCAATAAATACCACAAAATAAAACCTCTAAAATCGGTGAATGTGATCCTCTGCGCTGACCGGATGTAAAAATGCAATAAAACAGAGTTGCTGCTACTTCAAGTGTAAAATATAAATAAATAAAAGTTCAATATAGAAATAAGTCCAAAGGAGTTTCTAAAGAACTTTTAGTAGCGCAGTAAAAGGATGATAAACCTTATATGAAAAAAGTGTAAAGAAGTGCTTCAAACATCCATTGATGAATGATATGTAAACATATCCAAACAGTCTCTAATTGTCCATAAAATGTGAGGGATCCTTAAAGGGTGCTGATATAGGACCACCTTAGGGTAACACCACCACCAGTGCTGGGATATGGCTAGAAAACTCACTCACCAGAACACAATGCCTGACCACTCTCATGGACTAGGCAAAGACAGCATAGGTTTAAATGAGGGTAAAACCAACTCTCTCCTGGCAATCCTGGTTCTTGTACGGATAACTCCTCTCATTGGCATATGGATAAAGAGATAAAAAGCACTCCCATAGCGTGATAACGTTTATAACAATTTATTGAAATAACCATAAACCATCACACTCACATAAGCGTAGATCAAAATAGGCAGAAAACAAATGGTTCCAGAGTCTGGTATGCTGTATCGCTATCCGAAAACTCCTTCACCCTCAGTATACAATTGTTCAGTGGACGCCGTATAGCCACGCCCCGACGCGGCGTTTCGTCATTTCCGACTTCCTCACGGGGGCATGGCTATACGGCACGGCAGTCCTATTAAGTAGGGAGCTCCATCACCCGCCCACCTCCGGAAAAACCGGAAGTTGCGCGTGTACCGGAAATAGTCATCGGCTCGTATCCTTCTCCACACCGAGAACTGTCAGCAGAGGCAGACCGAGAACGTTCATACTATCCCCTCTGCATTACTCCACACTTAGCGATATCGGTCACACAACATCTACCGATCGCTTCAACCATATTTGACCTAAATATGGGTACTATTAAGATACATAATAAAACATTTTATCTGGGTAATAAATCCCCATATAAAACCAATTCCAAATGCAAGCTGGATACAAAACGATTAGAAATGTAAACAGCAAACCATGTTGCCAGCGAAACATGGCCATAATTATTTTTGGTTTCAAAATAAATTTTACAGTCAGAAGACAGGAGTTGCTATGGGCGCGAAATTCGCGCCTAGTTTAGCGAATTTGTTTATGGCCGAGTGGGAGGACAAATTTGTTTTTAATATGGCCAGACCTTCATTGAGATTTTATCGCAGATTTATTGACGATATTATTTTTATTTGGGAAGGTTCTGAAGCTTCTTTGTCTGATTTTATGCGCCATCTTAATAATAATTTTAATAATATTAAGCTTGATTTTACTTGGAGCGATAAGGAGGTTTATTTTTTAGATGTTTGGATACAGAGAAATGGCCTTGGCTTTACTACGAAAGTATATTTTAAAGAAACAGATAGGAATAGCTATTTAGCTATTCAAAGTGGGCACCATCCTACATGGCTGAAAAATATCCCGAGAGGACAGCTAATGCGTGTAAGGCGGAATTGCACATTTGATAATGACTACCTCATTCAAGCCGATGTCATTAAAGAAAAATTTATAGACAAAGGCTATAGGGAAGATGTTCTGGATAAGGAAATCCAGAACGTTTTAGCCACCTCAAGGGATTCTTTACTTGATCGTGGAGATACAACGGCCCGAATAACAAATAATAACACACATGAATGGAGTTTTTTATCAAATTTTTCAAGTGACTATCGCCATGTTGAATCCATCTTCAGGAAACACTGGCATGTCTTGACTATGGATAAAACATTGGGGAGAGTGCTACCGGAGGAACCCTCGTTTATTTATAGGAGGGCACCGAATTTTGGGAATCAGGTGGTAAAGAGAATATTGGATCCACCAAATGTGTCCTTTTTCCCTGGTAGGACGGGTTTTGTTGCATGTGGCAGATGTAGAGCATGTTACACTGCTCGCACGAATCCCAAGAAAAGAAATCATTTTAGGGTTCCAGCTATTAATAAAGATTTTAAAATCAAAAACCTCATCACCTGCAATACTACTCATGTAGTGTATGCATTGATGTGTCCTTGCAATATGATATATATTGGACGCACGAAACGCACTTTAAAAAAACGTGTAGGTGAGCATATCACAAATATCTTAAAAGGTTTTAAGGAACACAATGTATCTGCACATTTTAGACAGTTTCACCAAAGAGACCCTAGGAGCTTGCACTTCTGGGGCATTGAAAGAGTCACTCCATCTTGGAGAGGTGCGAACTGGGTGAGAGAGCTTTCTAAAAGCGAAACGAAGTGGATCTTTTTAACTCAAGCTTTGGATCCAAAAGGGTTAAATATTGAATTGGATCTCAATTGTTTTATTAGTGACTTTTAAACTGAGATTCATGCTCCCTTCTTTTATAAAAGTTCGCAAGATTTTATACTCACCTATTTTTATACTAAAAGTATGTTTTTTTATACATTATAGTAGTACATCTTATATATATATATATATATAGTGTATGCTCTTATTTTCTATGCAGGTGTGTTTTTATTATGCCTTTGTACTTCTCTTTGTAGACATATATGTATGGATATTCTAATATTTTAATATATTTTAATATATCCAATATATTTATATATATATATATGTCCTGACTACAGGTATCCAGTATGTTTTAGTTGTTTTTACTTTTGTATTTCAGAATTGTAATTTATTTAAGGCGCAATTTTATATTCATTAGAAGTGGGAACATATGGGTGTATTATTACATGCATCTTTGTTATTCTTAATGTGGATTTCTACAATTTGTCCTTATCTATATATATACTGGCCATAGTGACACATTGTATTATGATGTGCACTGTGGCGTGTATACTGGCTCGGCCTTCTATACACTGTGAATAGGTCGGGCAGGTCCATTTTTCGCTGGCAACATGGTTTGCTGTTTACATTTCTAATCGTTTTGTATCCAGCTTGCATTTGGAATTGGTTTTATATGGGGATTTATTACCCAGATAAAATGTTTTATTATGTATCTTAATAGTACCCATATTTAGGTCAAATATGGTTGAAGCGATCGGTAGATGTTGTGTGACCGATATCGCTAAGTGTGGAGTAATGCAGAGGGGATAGTATGAACGTTCTCGGTCTGCCTCTGCTGACAGTTCTCGGTGTGGAGAAGGATACGAGCCGATGACTATTTCCGGTACACGCGCAACTTCCGGTTTTTCCGGAGGTGGGCGGGTGACGGAGCTCCCTACTTAATAGGACTGCCGTGCCGTATAGCCATGCCCCCGTGAGGAAGTCGGAAATGACAAAACGCCGCGTCGGGGCGTGGCTATACGGCGTCCACTGAACAATTGTATACTGAGGGTGAAGGAGTTTTCGGATTGCGATACAGCATACCAGACTCTGGAACCATTTGTTTTCTGCCTATTTTGATCTACGCTTATGTGAGTGTGATGGTTTATGGTTATTTCAATAAATTGTTATAAACGTTATCACGCTATGGGAGTGCTTTTTATCTCTTTATCCATATGCCAATGAGAGGAGTTATCCGTACAAGAACCAGGATTGCCAGGAGAGAGTTGGTTTTACCCTCATTTAAACCTATGCTGTCTTTGCCTAGTCCATGAGAGTGGTCAGGCATTGTGTTCTGGTGAGTGAGTTTTCTAGCCATATCCCAGCACTGGTGGTGGTGTTACCCTAAGGTGGTCCTATATCAGCACCCTTTAAGGATCCCTCACATTTTATGGACAATTAGAGACTGTTTGGATATGTTTACATATCATTCATCAATGGATGTTTGAAGCACTTCTTTGCACTTTTTTCATATAAGGTTTATCATCCTTTTACTGCGCTACTAAAAGTTCTTTAGAAACTCCTTTGGACTTATTTCTATATTGAACTTTTATTTATTTAAATTGCGGGATAGTCTGTGTTGGTACGTGTGAGATCCACCTTTCCAAGTTTTTGGGGTTCATCTCATACTCCTCCTACTCCTCATCCAGCCTTTTAGGCGTACAAACAATAGTAATTGGGGCCTAGTGTGCTTCTGTACGTGTGAGATACATACACTTTTTTGATCATATTTCCTATTCCGCTATTCAATAAAAACCTTTGGGGATCAATTAAATTGCGGGATAGTCTGTGTTGGTACGTGTGAGATCCACCTTTCCAAGTTTTTGGGGTTCATCTCATACTTCTGAAGATTTGAGGGTGCTGCCTGTTCCATACTCCTCCTACTCCTCATCCAGCCTTTTAGGGGTACAAACAATAGTAATTGGGGCCTAGTGTGCTTCTGTACATGTGAGATACATACACTTTTTTTGATCATATTTCCTATTCCGCTATTCAATAAAAACCTTTGGGGATCAATTAAATTGCGGGATAGTCTGTGTTGGTACGTGTGAGATCCACCTTTCCAAGTTTTTGGGGTTCATCTCATACTTCTGAAGATTTGAGGGTGCTGCCTGTTCCAAACTCCTCCTACTCCTCATCCTGCCTTTAGGGTACAAAAAATTGTAATCGGGGCCTAGATTGTGTTTGTACGTGTGAGATACACCGTTTTGTAAAATTTCTCCTATTCCGCTATTCAATATACACCCTTTTGGAGTGTAAGAAAATTAAATTACGGCATAGTCTGTATCGGTACGTGTGAGATACACCTTTTAAATTTGTTTGGCGCATCTCCTTCCACCGCTAAGGATTGCAGGGCGCTTCAGTTTGCCTCCTGTTCCCAACTCCTCCTACTCCTCTTCCTCATCCTCCCTTTAGGGTACAAAAAATTTTAGTCGGGGCCTAGTCTGTGTTTGTACGTGTGTGAGATACACCGTTTTTTTTATCCTTTTTCCTATTCCGCTATTCAAAATACACCCTTTTTGGGGTAAAAAACATTAAATTGCGGCATAGTTTGCATATTTGACTGTCAGATACACCCGTGCGATACTGTTGTTGTTTTGTTCCGCTATTCAATAAACACCTTTCTAGGGCAAGATCATAAATTACAGAAATATGAGGAGACCGTCAAATAGGGGCCGTGGCCTGGGTCGTGGTGCTGCTGGTAGAGCTCCTGTTGCAAGGAGAGGACGTGGTCGATCTGTGCCAGCTACACGCACAAGTGAAACACCTTCCACAAGTGTAAGTAGGCGACAGAGCCTGCAGCAGTATTTGGTAGGGCATAATGCGCCAACAGACATGATGAGGCCTGAAGAAGTACAGGCGATAGTAGATTGGGTTGCTGACAGTGCCTCCAGTTCCATCACATTGTCTCCCACCCAGTCTACTGCAGAAAGGTCAGAGTTGGCACCTGCAGCCAATGTCCAACCTTCTTTCACCTCACCCCCTTGGAAATCAGGCAAGCAGTCTGCGCCCCAATCCATACAGCAGTCTCTTGTTCTTTTTGAGGACTCTGTCAGCAGGGTTTCCCAGGGCCATCCACCTAGCCCTGCCCCAGAAGTGGAAGAGATTGAGTGCAGCGATGCCCTACCACTTATTTCTCAAGATGGGTACATGCAAGGACCATCGCAGCACCTCTCCGATGATGACGAAACGCAGGTGCCAACTGCTGCGGCATTCAGAATTGTGGAGACCGACAAGGAGGGCAGGGGTGAAGACTGGGTGGAAGATGATGTGGAGGACGATGAGGTCCTCGACCCCACATGGAATGAAGGTCATGCAGGTGACCTGAGTAGTTTGGAGGAAGAGGCGGTGGTCGCACAGAGTCACCAGCACAGCAGAAGAGGGAGCAGGGTGCAGAAGCGGAGCGGCCGTGCCCTAGACACTACGCCCGCTACTGTCCAACGCAGCAAGGGAACGAGCGCACCAAAGTCAGCTCAAAGGAGTTCTCTAGCGTGGAAGTTCTTTAGAAAATGTGCTGATGACAGGACACGAGTGGTTTGCACCCTGTGCAATCAGAGCCTGAAGCGAGGCATAAACCTTCTCAACCTGAGCACAACCTGCATGATCAGGCATCTAAGTGCAAAGCACGAGCTGCAGTGGAGTAGACCCCTTCAAAACCAAGAAACGTCTCTGGCTCATCCTGCTTCCTCTTCTGCTGCAGTCTCGGCCGCTCCAGCCACATCTGTAGTGATACCGTCACCTGCCACTCCGCAAACAGAGGATCTGTCAGCAACACCACCACCTGGGTCACCAACCGTCTCCACAATGTCCCGTGGAAGCGTTCTGCTTTCCATCTCCCAAACACTTGAGAGGAAGAGGAAGTACCCCCCTACTCACCCGCGATCCCTGGCCCTGAATGCCAGCATTTCAAAATGCTTGGCCTTTGAAATGCTGTCATTCCGTCTGGTGGAGACGCACAGTTTTAAAAACCTTATGTCGGTGGCTGTCCCACAGTACGTCGTGCCCAGCCGCCACTACTTTTCCAGGCAAGCCATCCCTTCCCTGCACAACCAAGTGGGGGAAAAAATCAGGTGTGCACTGCGCAACGCCATCTGTGGCAAGGTCCACCTAACTACCGATACGTGGACCAGTAAGCACGGTCAGGGGCATTATATCTCCCTAACGGCACACTGGGTAAATGCAGTGGCGGATGGGCCTGAGGTGGATAGCAATTTGGCGCATGTCCTTCCACCACCGAGCATTGCAGGGCGCTTCAGTTTGCCTCCTGTTCCTAACTCCTCCTACTCCGCTTCCTCATCCTCTACCGCCTCCTCATCCGGACAGCGTAACACCTTCACCACCAACTTCAGCATGGCCAGGGGTAAACGACAGCAGGCAGTTTTAAAACTTGTGTAAAAAGAAAAAGTGCGCTGGTCTGTGATAAGCAGCTCCCAGAAAAAATGTGAAATAATGAATAAAATGATGGTGCGCTTTATCAACTAATAATGGTGTGCAAAACTGCAAAATATTCACAAATGCAACTTAAAATATACACAGTATTATAGTGCAAAACAGTGATGAAAATATTAAAGTCCCAGACACAACGTGTCTATGTGTTGAAATCAATCCCGTGAAATAGGTGATGACAAATGGTGATAAACTCAAATGGTGACTTAAGTTCCCTCCATCTGTTGGAATTCCTCCTTACCGGATGGAATAAAAATAAGTGCTCTCCTCTGCACACAGTCAACAATCCTTGTGCTCCAACCTAAATACGTGCTCTCCACCTTGCATGCAAAGTAGCCCGCTAGGCCTCTTACCAGATGGATGTGGGTAATGCACACTGCCCCAAACTCCTAAAGAGTATAGCTCCTTATCCGGATGATAATGACAGCCACTTGATTGAATATGCTCAATGGATCGTCTCATATAGCATGGCATAGCATGTAAAGGAATAATCACTAATAGTGTATTACCTTCGATACATCATTTATTCAAATAAATATTGCACTTACATGTTATGCAGACAAATGCGCTAGATGTTAGAAAAGCGATGAGGAATTCCTGAGATGCCTGGGACCGGCTGCAGCCCGGTTCCCAAGCGACGTAGTGATGGCACGCCTCCTACCTGACGCGTTTCCACCGATAGGTTATCTTCAGAGAAAGGAGGTTCTCGCGTGCCGTCACTTCCGTCCTATTTATTCTGCAGGGAGCCGTGTCACTTCCGGTGTCCGCAGAGAAGGCTCCGGAAGTCTCTTGCGGGTCCCTCGGCTTAAGTTTAATAATGTATTTTCAAATTATAGCTGGAATGTCGGAAAAGTCTATTTCGCAATCTTTCAGATAAGGCGACATGTAACTATGTAATTATGATTAACACCTACCTGTCTTGATCCAACTTAATCTTTCCCGTTCTATTAAAATGAATATCAGTAAGGTATTGCAAATTTGAGAGCGGGAGATAAACCTTCCTTTTAAACTCTCAACTTCAATTAAAATGAACAAAATTGATCTTTTATTTGACTAAAACGAATAAAATCAGACTATGACACCGGAAGTGACTGGCTTGTATACTTCCTGTATGCGGTGACATTCGTAAGCCAGTTGCAATATTACTATACATTAAAAAACTGCAACCTCTATGGATCTCAGCATGTATATCACATTAAACAGTATAAAATAATAAAATATTAAAACTATTTAAATCACATATGTATTACTTGTACAAACTTAAAATCAACTTTTAAAATTACACTTGATCGATATTATATAAACCATATATCGAATGTGTGCATGTGATGAATAAATGTACTAAAGTGTCTCATGCTGGTTATGGTTTTGGGGAATAACTGGTAATACTTTTAGCTGTTGTTAATGTCCCAATCAATGTTATGGCCTCTCGGCCTATAGCATTTTAATTCGTAAATCCAGAAAGTCTCACATCTTGAGATTGACCTCTGCAAGTTACTACCTCTCCAGTGGGGGACATGCTTCTCAATGACTGTGATTTTTAATTTCTTGGAATCCTTATGATGACATGTGGCATAGTGTTGGGAGACACTATGCCCTGGAAATCCATTGTGAATATTAGTTAAGTGTTCTCCTACCCGAATGCTAGCTGTTCTAATTGTTCTTCCTACATACTGTAGGTTGCACTCGCATTGAAGCAGGTAGATGACCCCTTTGGTGTGGCATGAGAAACTCTCTAATGGGATATTCTTTCCCTGTTACAGTGGAAGTGAACTTATTAGTTCTCACTGTGATGGCTTCCGTGCATATCCGGCACCTTTTACATGGATAGAAGCCTTTCATGTTTGGGAATATCCCTTCCTTAAGTGGTCTCTCAACTGGATTTGTAGCTATTATATCTTTCAGATTAGTCGCCTTTCTGAAGATAATTTTTGGTTGGGTCGGTATGACTGGTCCAAGGATTTTGTCTTCTTGTAGGACCCCCCAATATTTTTTGAAGACATAATTCAGCCATTTATAGTTGCTGGAAAACTTCGTGGTGAATGCATATTCTAGGTAAGGAGATATTTGTTTGGTCTTAACCTTGGGTTCCACAAGTTTCTTCTGTTCCATCGGGGTGACACTTTCAATCTCTTTATCTAATTCAGAAATGTCATACCCTTTCTCAACAAACCTCTGTTTCAGGGTTCCCACTTGTTGTTGAAAATCTTCCTGTACTGTGCAGTTCCTTCGGATCCTTCTAAATTGACTCCTGGGTACCGAATTAAGCCACTTCGGATGATGGCAACTATCTATGGCTATGAAGCCGTTTCTATCCGTTGGCTTGAAGAAGGATCGGGTAGCAAAACCTGTGTTTCTCCGATAGATCACCAAATCTAGGAAATTGATGGAAGTCTTGCTGTATTGGTAAGTAAACCTGATACGCCAATTATTGCAATTCAGGTTGTCCATGAAGTTTTTCAATGAAACTTCATCTCCCTTCCACACTAGCAATGTATCATCAATATACCTTCTCCAAATGACCAATTCCTTGGCACGATTGGTAAAAATATTTCTATCTTCACAGAGAGCCATGAACAGGTTGGCCAAACTGGGGACAAACTTAGCCCCCATGGCCACTCCTGTTCGTTGGCGATAAAAATTCTGGTTATAATAAAAATAATTGTGATCCATCCCAAAAATTAGGAGATCTAAGATGAACTGCTTCTGTTTGAATGGAATATCGTGATTGGCATCTAGGAATGTACTAACGGCTTCGTAACCCATTTCATGCGGTATAATAGTGTACAATGATGTTACATCCGCCGTAACAAGTAGTACCTCTCCTTGAACTTCTACTTCTGTGATGTCTTTGATGCATTGAGACGTATCCTTGAGAAAGGCAGGGGTTTCTTGTACCAACGGTTGTAGAAAATAATCCACGTACTTTCCTACCCTAGAAGTGATGGACTCAACACCGCTCACTATGGGCCTCCTGGGTGGATTATTCAAACTTTTGTGCACCTTCAGGAGGTAATACATAGTGGGGATTCTTGGTGCAACTGGAACAAGAAACTCCTTCTCTTTATCATTTAAAATCCCCATGTTGAAACCTTTTTGTATGAGTTTTTCCAACTTTTTCTTATAAGAGAAAGTGGGATCATTCTTTAAAACCTCATATGTGGTTGGGTCTGCGACCAATCGGTCCATTTCCTGGATATAATCGTCTTTGTTAAGTAACACGATACCACCACCTTTGTCAGCTGGCCTGATCACCAAGTTCTTCTTATCACATAGGGATTTGATACCTTTTTGTAGATCACCTTGGGGTTTAAACTCCAACTTTTTCTCATCCAATTCCTTGAGGACTAAGTCCCTGAATACAGTAACATGATGGCTTGGAACTCCTGGAGGGTTAAATAGTGAGGCATTCTTTAAAACAGAAGGAATGGCTGCTGAGGTTTGATAGGAAACATAGTTCCTCTCTCCAGCTTTTGACAAAAAGTGTCTCTTCACATTCAACTTCCTCACATATTTGTGGATGTCTACAAATGTCTCAAATTTGTTAAGGGTTTTTTTTGGGGCGTATTTTAACCCTTTGCTCAATGTATGTTTTTCAGAATCGGAAAGTTCAACCTTACTAAGGTTGAAGATTCCCTGGGTTTCATAAATTTTAATTCTTTTATTTGAGCCCCCTCTGCATCCTCTAGTTATTTTCTTCTTCTTTTGCCCTTCTTTGGGCCCTGTCCTAAAAAACTCTTCTTATTACTTTTAATAGGTGTTCTTATCTGTGGAGGATCAAAGACCTCTTCCCTTTCATCATATCCATTATGTTGCAAGGGTTCAAATTTGTTTTGAGTATATTGAGAGTAGACCCTAGGAGTATGGGGAGAATCATTGTAATTGCCCAAGTGGTCCATAGGGACTCTCCTTGGTGATCGAGATCTCGATCTTCTGGATTGTCTCTCCCTCGAATTCCATCGATGCTCCTGCTTACTCCTACCGGAGTCATGTCTGGAAGGTCTCACTTTTTCCTTTTTGTTATTGTACTGATTTTCTCCTCCATTTTGATATCTCATAATGGGACCAGAGGTATTTTCTTTTAAGGGTTTGAATTTTTCGGGTCCTCTATGCCCTTGTTGTTCTTCACCTCTTTTGGGGGGTTCTAGTATTTTTACCTCTTTTTTAGGTACATCCTTTGGTTCCCTGAAGCCGAACGGTTCCGAACTCTTTTGGGAAGTCCCTTTACCTGGAAAATTTTGGATTTCCATTTCATTTTCTTCCTCTACTATGAGGTTTAATTGCCATTTAAATACCTTTGAGGTTTGGTAATCTTCCAAGTCCCTCAGGTATTTTTTCCTTTTTTTGGCCTTTTGTTCTTCATCCTCCATATCCAGTATTTCCCTTAATTCCTGATTATATACTTTATAGGCTTCTTCCTGCATGGATGGTAGAAGTTTCTCCTTTATTTCTAGTATCTCTTTATTCAACTTTAAAACTTTCTTTCTCTTCCTATCAATGAGGAAATTCAATAGGCCCATGCCTGCTCCATTGAAAAAATGAAACCATTCTTTGAGATCCGGGTCACCTTGGTCTGGGTGTAAACTCCACCTCAGACTCCTAGGGACCATTTTCTCCTGGACATATTTCTCAAGAAACGCTATGTCCCAGGAGGCATGTAATTCAGATATCATTACGTTTTTCAATCTCATAAAGATACCTCTCAAATCTGTGGTCTCATAAGTGGTTTTAGTGAAGATATCTTCTACTAAAAGTTTGCGTGTGCTGTAGTATTCAAAGATATCCATAGTGACCTGCTGCTACTTGAAAATAGGTGTAAATGTGTAAAAAGAAAAAGTGCGCTGGTCTGTGATAAGCAGCTCCCAGAAAAAATGTGAAATAATGAATAAAATGATGGTGCGCTTTATCAACTAATAATGGTGTGCAAAACTGCAAAATATTCACAAATGCAACTTAAAATATACACAGTATTATAGTGCAAAACAGTGATGAAAATATTAAAGTCCCAGACACAACGTGTCTATGTGTTGAAATCAATCCCGTGAAATAGGTGATGACTAGGGTTGAGCGGACACCTAGATGTCCGTGTTCGACGGGTTCGGCCGAACTTTAAAAAAAAGTCCGGGTCCGTGTCCCGGACTTTTACCGAACTTTTCCCGGACACCGAACCCCATTGAAGTCAATGGGGACCCGAACTTTAAGGCACTAAAATGGCTCTAAAACACCAAAGGAAAGGGCTAGAGTGCTGCAAATGGCAGCAAAACGTAATTAAGAGCATGGCAAGTGCTCTGCAAACAAATGTGGATAGGGAAATAACTTAAAACTAGGGTTGAGCGAACACCTAGATGTCCGTGTTCGACGGGTTCGGCCGAACTTTAAAAAAAAGTCCGGGTCCGTGTCCCGGACTTTTACCGAACTTTTCCCGGACACCGAACCCCATTGAAGTCAATGGGGACCCGAACTTTAAGGCACTAAAATGGCTCTAAAACACCAAAGGAAAGGGCTAGAGTGCTGCAAATGGCAGCAAAACGTAATTAAGAGCATGGCAAGTGCTCTGCAAACAAATGTGGATAGGGAAATAACTTAAAACAACAAAAAAAAACAGAAAAATAAAACAATGTTCTTCTTCATCTCTGAAGGACGAGGCCCATATGGAGTAGGAGGGAGGTTGAGGTGGTGGTGGATGTGGCGGTGACTAGACATATGCCGGTTTTCGGTAATTCGATATATCGCGGTATTGCATAGCCACGGTATTGTTATTGTGGCATTTTTAAAATACCGAGTTTCTCTGTCAAGTCTGCCTGACTTGTGAATTGATACATTTCAGTGAGCTGGATGACTCATTCACTCACTCAGCTAACACC
The DNA here is from genome assembly GCF_965119305.1 of Pelophylax lessonae. Taxonomy (NCBI): domain Eukaryota; kingdom Metazoa; phylum Chordata; class Amphibia; order Anura; family Ranidae; genus Pelophylax; species Pelophylax lessonae. The sequence continues at coordinate 132,841,496 of NC_138775.1, read as the reverse complement.
TTTCAGCATTAAGTCTCCTAACTATAAACAAAAATGATTACATTTGTATCTTTTCCTTCCCTCTGCCAGGGAGAAAGGAAGTTTAACCTCTTAAAGACTGGATCTTTTTCTGACACTTGCTGTTTGCAAGTTAAAATCAGTTTTTTTTTTGCTAGAAAAGTACTTAGAACCCCCAAACATTTTATATATTTTTTTAGCAGAGACCCTACAGAATAAAATGGCGATTGTTGTAATATTTTATGTCACACTGTATTTGCGCAGCAGTCTTTCAAACGCAATGATTAGACTTTAATGAATAAAAAAAAAAAAAAAAAACGTAACAGTAAAGTTATCCCAATTTTTTTTTTTTTTGTTACACAGAGAATCGTGAGAGAATCGTGATCTTTATTCCAAGCTAAAAAATCGTGATTCTCATTTTGGCCAGAATCGTGCAGCTCTAATAAATATATATATACACACACACACGCCTAGCAGCCCACATTACATTATTATATAGCCATCAAGCAGTGTCTGGCCTACCTGGTGATGACTGGTCCTGGCGCTCTGATCCGATGGCCTGGTCTTTAAAGGGGCAAATCCTTGCGATCCAGAAGTGGTTAAACCTGCAAGAGGACCGGTGTTTTTATCTATTAATGACTTTACTATTGCTTTAGGCCTGGTTCACATGTATGCGGGTTGGTGGTTCACATGTATGCGGGTTGGCGGTTCACATGTATGCGGGTTGGCGGCCCACATTTGCACAGGCATAGCAGCCCATTGATTTGAACGGGCTGCTATGCCCTCATTTTCCGCAGAAAAAAGGTGCATGCAGCATTTTTTTTAAATTCAGTGGCCTTGAAATCCATCCTGCTTTTGCACCATGCGACTAACCTGCAGTTCCTGCTCTGGCAAGCTTTCTGCATTTTTTGTATACGTGGGCACGGCATTTAAAAATAAACA